>NW_022107431.1:9736572-9737633 GCF_000313985.2 Echinops telfairi
AGCTGGAGAAGCCACATGGACCTACCCTGATGCAACCAGACGCCTGGAGCTGGAGAAGCCATGTAGAGACCCCTGCCAGCGCTGAGATGCTTACAATGCCACTGGATCCACAAGACTTCCCACCCACTGGCCTGTGATCCTCCTGCATTCGGCATCATTGAATTCGGCATGAATTTTGTGAGTCTGAAGAGGACTTTATAGATTGGTATCAGACATATATGGGCTAATATTGAACGTTTGGACTGGATCTGGACTGGGCTGGGATGTTTTCACAATATTCAATTGCTCTTATATATAAACCTCTTTCTTACTCACATGAGTCTCTATGAATTTGCTTCTGTAGTCTATCCGGACTAACACCTGGGCTCAAACATCTAACCTTGAGTTAGCAGCCCAGCATGTGACAACTGCACTACCAGGGCAGTTGTCTCTTCTGGGTTTCCTCCCTCTCACAGAGATGACGGCGGCCAGGTGGGCCAAGGAGAAGGAGCAACCTGGAAGGCGGAACGTGCTAGAAAGACAGGGCAGCCAGGACTGGATTGACTCTCTGTGATCACGGGGGAAGGAGGGTAGGGACACACCGGAAGTTGCAAATCACTCTTCAATCTCATTTACCTCACAGGCCAATCGGAGTGCCTCTTCTGAGTCAGGCAGAGGGGCCTGGCTGGAGCACAAGACAGCACCCCTGTCCGGTACAGAACCTACTTGAGGGAGGGTCTGACTCTCTTTTCAGTCCCTCTCTCAACTCCCTTCAGGAGTCTTGGTGGTGGTGGGCTGCTAGCTGCAAGGTCAGCAATTTGAAACCACGAGCTGCTCTGCAGGAGAAAGCAGGGCTTTCGACTCCCAGGAAGCGTGACCGTTTTGGAAACTCACCGGGGCAGTTCTACCTTGTCCTATAGGGTAGCTATGTGTCGGCATCGACCAATGGCAGTGAGTTTAGTTTGGGATTTAACAACCCACCCTACAGAACGACCATCGCCTTGCCAGGATGACTGGTGTGAATGTTCATTTTCCCTCCGAACAGCCACTGAGAAGTTGGAAGAGACAGAGATACTTGGGGG
>NW_022107431.1:9737748-9780323 GCF_000313985.2 Echinops telfairi
CCCCTCCACCTTCGGGGGGCGGGGGGCGGCCCAGGACTCACTGGTTGCTGAGGTGCTCCGGGCAACAGCTTCGCTGTCTGCAGAATCGAGTACTGGCCGTGGGTGCCGGAGGAGATGGACATGTCTGAAACCGACTTCTTTACCACCAGCCCAGCTGGAAAAAACAACAAGGGCAGAGTCTAAATCTCAGTCAGGGGGGTGGGCTGCCACAGGACGATCTCCCCGTGGGCTTTGGGAAGCCAAGCCAGGTGACATCCAGCAGAGAGGGTTCCGGCCTGCGCTCGCTCTTGGGGTACCCGCAGCAGCCAAGGAGGCAGAAGCCTCGCCAGGCTTCATGCTAAGCGTCTCTTTTGATTCCCTGGGGTAGTTACATAATCTGGTGTCAATTTGAGGATTAAGAGTGTAAGGGTGGAGATTAGTTTATCAATCAGGATTTAGCCAATGAGGTCTTTGTGTGGGCATGGCCTTCTCTGGAGGATTCTGGGAACTCCTGTATTTTCCTCCTTGGAGGTGGAAGACACACTCTCCCTGCTCACTCCCTGGGAGACATCCCTGAGGAAAAGCCACATGGACCTACCCTGATGCAGCCAGACCTTTGGATCCAGTGGTGTTGCAAGCATCTCAGTGCTGGCAGGGGTCTCCACTGGATCCATGAGACCTCCCACCCTGTGATTTTCCTGCATTTGGCGTCATTGCACGTGTTTCATGAGTCTGAAGAGGGCTTTATAGATTGTAGCGGACATATGGACTAATATTGGACTTATGGGCTTGATCTGGACTGGGCTGTTTTCTCAATGTTTAATTGCTCTTGTCTATAAAGCTCTTTCCCATGTACACATGACATGTTTCTGGACTTATTTCTCTAGTCTACCTGGACTCACACATTCCCCAACAGTTTGTGCTGGTCGGTGGACACTAGCTGGGGAGGGGTGGAAATCAGGTTTCACACTCCGGGGTTCCATTTAAATCATGGCCAGGGAATGTCCAGTCCACTGGCTGTGTAAGCCTGAGAAATCATCAACACTCACTAACATCACAGGCTGCACCCAAAAAGGAGGTTCCAGCCATCACATTAGGGGTGAGTTAATTAAATGTGAGACCAGTATGGCCTGCTAATGCTGTTATAAATATCCCAAATGGCCCTTGGCAGAAAAAAGGTTCCCCACCCCTGAGTTAAATAAAAACATTAGTCGATTTTAAAAGTGGTTTGAAACACTATGATTATGAGCACATCCTTTAGATGTTTTCTGGGGAAAACCACAACATCCCCAGGTAGCTGCCAGCAGTGACATCTGATGACACAGAGGACGAAGGGTACGTTAAGGGTAAAAAGACACGATGGCAACAGATGTACAAACGTGCTTGATGAAACTGACATATGGGTTGTTATGAGAGCTCTAAGAGCCCCCAATAAAATGATTAATTAAAATAAAAGAACCCAAAAGAGTAGGGGCAAATTATAAAAAACAAAAATGGCTACTCATTTGGTTAAAAAAAAAGCAAAATGAAACAGGCTCAATAATCTGTATATATATATATATGTGTGTGTGTGTATATAAGTGTGTATATATATGTGTTGTGTGTATATATGTGTGTGTATATATACATATATATATAATGTATGTATATCTCGAAAGGAGTCCTGGTAGTGTGGTGTGTTATGCATTGGGGCTACTGAACACAAGGGTCAGCAGATTGAAACTACCAGCTAATCCTCAGGAGAAAGATGAGGCATTCAACTCCCCTAAAGAATTAGTCTGAGAAACCCACCCAGACAGTTCTACCCTGCCTTACCGGGTCACTAGGACTCGGCCCTAACACAGGACGCTCTTTTTGTTAATAGCTGTTACCTCTAAGTAGTCAACTGAATTGAAAAGTTTTATGCTTCTATTTATATATTTGTGAAATTTCTACAATAACATGAATTTTGTACTCAAAGCAACAAATTGCTTAAAAAGTGTTCCACCTTTCACCTTCCAGACTAAAAAGCAAAACAAAACAAAAAACAAACAAAAACCCCTCCCCAAACCCAAACCTACTACTCTCAGCTCGATTTTGACTCTTAGCAACCTTGTCGGATGGAGTAGAACTGCCCTCTTGGGTTTCCGAGGCTGTAAATCTGCACGGGAGCAGTCACCACCTCTTTCTCCCCCTGAGAAGCCAGTGTCTTCGAACGGCCCCTTTGGGGTTCCAGCCAAGCACCACCAAGGCTCCTAGTGGACCCCTCCTGTCATGCGATCACGCGCTGCTGGGACCTCAATTCTAGAGTGCAGCCTCAGAACGTTTCTAGGTCTGTTTGTCACACTCTGGTGGTTTGGGGGGTGGAAGCGACGCAGAAGCAAAGAGGATGGATTGTGGGGTTAGTAAGGTTAGCTGGCGGCAGGACATGCTTCCTGAGAGGGAGGAGCCCCCCCTCCCCCCTTGCCAGGCCCACGCCTCCATCGGGAAGCTTCTCCGGCCGAAGAGGCGATGGAAGAGCTGCCCGAGCAGCCCAGCGGCGCCCCCTGGCGGGCGCGAGGCAGAAACGCGCCTGTGGGGAGGAGCAAGCGAGGTCGCAGCGAATCAGAAGCGGGTTTCCTCCGGAGGGGGCGGGGCGGGCCTCACTCCCAGCAGGCATCGCGGCGGGCCGAAGGGAGGCGGGGCTTACTTGGCGGGGGCGGTCTCTGAGGTGGCCGAGGCCTACCGGGGACCGACAGAGACCTGTTTGGAGACCGGTGGTGACAGTCCCCCACGGCTTCCAGCTCCTGCTGTAACTCCGCCAGCTCTGCGTCATCTGGAGGACATGCGGGGCAGGGATGAGACCGGGGGACGGCTGGGGGGCAGGGGGGGGACAGTGTCCGCGCAGGGCCATGCGCCCCTTGGGCTGGCTTGGGGTGGGGGTGGGGGGACAGCCTGCGACGCACAGTCGCCAGAGACAGCAGAGAAACGCCTAGAATCCTCCTGGGGAGTTCATTCTAGTTCTTCCCCGAGGCTGAGCGCCGTCCGGAGCCGGGAGCTTCTGCTTTGTGAACCCCAACCCCCGCCGCCACCCAGTGGGTGTGCCGACCGCACCGCGCCCGCAGGCTTGACACAGCTTTGACCGTCAGGAGTGGGCTGCCGGGCCTTTCTTCGGCAGCACCTCCTGGCGGACTCAAGACCGCCAACCATTCATTGGCTTTAGCTTTGGAGCTCGTGACTTTGGCGCTGCCCTGGGATCATGGGACATCTCTCCCCGCGCCCCCCCTCCGGGCAGTTTGAAGCCCAGTCCTGAGTATCTTTGGGGCAAGGGTGAGGGAGATGTGGAGCGCCCGTCTAATGGGGCCTTCCGGTCACTTCAAGGCATGGGGGACACAAGGCTGGGAGGCCTGCCAGGTTGGCTGGGGTCCTAGGGACGCCCAGCTTTATTTGTTTCTTTACTCCCAGCAGCCTTAGCGCTCGCCAGCTCTGCCCTCCAGAGGCGGCCTGGAGACAGCCACCCCAGAGAAAGGCCTCTCTGTCCTTTCAGCCCCTTGAACCCCTAAATGAGAAACACATGGAAGCTGTCTGATGCTCCCTCAGGGCAGGTCCCGAATGGAGCCAGGCCAGCGAACCAGGGGGCTTTAGGAAACATGTTGGGGACCCAACCAACCCCCAAGGAAATGCATGTGTCACTGCTCCTAGGGATGCTGCAGTGTTCAATGGAGCCACTGTGGGTCCCCATGCAGCCAGAGCAGCTTGGGATTTCTGTACCTCCCCCAATAAAACACTCCCAAGGGCCCTGAGCTCTATTCTTAGCCCATCATCTGCAGGGTCCCTGCACCTTCAGGCTTAGACCCTCCAACAGCAGAGGCCTGATGACAGGCAGCCAGGCTGTATGTGAGTCTGAATACGGCCTGTCACCTTTCCAGCCTGGTAACGCCACCAGCACCAAGTCACTTCTGGCTCCTGGTGACTTGGGTGTGTCAGAGTAGGACTTGGCTCCTTTGAATGGCTGTTCTTTGGGAACTAGGTCACCAGGCTATTCTTCCCTGGGTGCTTCCGGTGGGCTCCTCACCATCAACCTTTGGGTTAGCAGCCAACAGCAGGGGTCCTTTGAGCACCCAGGGCTCCCATATAACACCTAAGTTTTAAAACTTACTCAAAGGGGTGACTGGCCTATCTAGGATAGAACTCTTCACCTTTCATTCTGCAAGTCTGAAATGACTTCATGCTGCTCTTGTGGAGTACTGGAGCACACACACTTTGGGATGGGTTACTAACCAACCCAAAGGTTGGCAGTTCAAACCTGGCCAGCAGCTCCACAGAAGAAAGGCCCAGGTGTTCTGCTTCCATAAAGATTAAACGCCAAGAGAGCCCTGTGGAGCAGTTCTAATCTACAACATGGGTGGGCAGGGGTTACCATGAGTTGGAATCATTTTGAAAGCAACGGTTTGGTTTTGTATTTTTAATAGTCTATCGGTAGAATCGCGCCCTCGGGACTCATATTGAAGCCTCTGATAAGAGTAAAAGGTTGTTGGTTTTAAAATCAGAAATGTGAAATCAATCCAGACCTGTGACCCTGAAGCCATGTGGAGACCCAGACTGTTTGGCTCTGGCATTTCGCAGGGAGAGAAGTGAAAACAGGAAACGGAATGACTAGAGCAAGACAGGGTTGTGGCCACTGGTCTCGCTCCATGTCCTGTGTCCACACCGATTGGGGCATGCTCACTTGGTTGAGACTTAGGAGCCGCCTGGTTGTGAAGGAGCGGGAAAACCGCAGGCTGCCTAGAAAAGAGGCGCTGACCTACCTTTGTATGTTGGCTGCTGTGGCTTTTTGGTAAGTGCAGGAAACTTGCTGGGGAGTGCCACTGCTGTAGAGCCGGGGATGTCGGGAAGGTCCTCTCCCAGCAGCTCGCTGTCCGAGACCACCAAGTGGTTGAGCTCATCCACCAAATCGTCCTCGTCGTCGTCTTCCAGGACATCACCTGGGAGCAGGACGAGAGGACAATGAGGACGCAGAGCTTCTCTTTCATCGGTGGGGCTGCCTCAAGGTGCCCCTGTGCTCTGTGAGAACCAGTATAGTGCAGGGCTAAAGGGCAGGAGACCACAGCCAAGCTGACTTTTGAGAGCTAATGTTCCCTCTGACAACTGTAGCATGCCCCACCCTAGCCCTGGATGCAGCTTGTGCCTTGTACAGGGAACATAGTGCTTGTATCCCACGGTCTTTACACCTGTACAGGGCAGGCCTTTAGAAAGGCTGCTGCCAAGAAAAATGTGAAGCAATGCTCAAAACCTTCAAAACAAAAACCAATTGTTTGGATAGAGTCTGGTGGAACTTGTGAAACTCTGGCCCTAAGCTACCCCTCAGCTCTGGAAAGGAACTCACCCCTTCGGCTCAATTTTCAGCCCAACAAAAGACGAGGCTATTATAAGGGGGATAAGAGCACTAGGGAGGTGTAGCCAGTCTGTGGAATAATGAAGCACTTGAAATCAAAAGGGTAGCATTTATCTGAGGACAAAGTTCAGAAGGTAGGAATGGAAACGGAGGCAGGATAGGTGGTAGTACATTGAGAGGATTGAGTGAATGAGATGAGACAAAATGTATGTCAAGTGTTGAATGGAAAACTGATGACTGTAAATCTTCACCAAATAAACAACCAAACAGTTTAAAAAAAGAAAACCCACTGCCCGCTGAGTCGATGCTGACTCATCCAATCTATAGGACAGAGGACGATTGCGCTTTAGGATTCCCAAGGCTGTAAATCTTTTTATTGGGGGTGGTGGTGGCAGAGAGCCTCTTTCTCCCCTGGAGCAGCTGGTGGGTTTGAGCCACCAGCCTTGCAGCAAGTAGCTCAAACGCCTAACCCACAGTGCCAACAGGCCTCTTTTCAGCTTGATAGAAGGGGGTCTTTAAAATCTTTTTAGAATATTTGCTGGCCCCGCTTTACCAGCCCCAGGGAAACATCCTCACCAGGGTACAAACCTTCGGACTCGTAGTCCAGACTCGTGAAGTCAAAGTTCTCCTCCAGCAAGCAGGAATTGGCTGTGGGGGACATGGGGCCCATGCTCTCCCGTTTCCGGATGAGCTCCTCCTGTAAGCCTTTCAACCAGTCCTTGGTCTTGGGTCTGATCTTCACTGCTCTGCCTTTCACCTACAAGGGGAGAGTCGCCATTGCCATCAAGGAATCGAACCAATCCCCCAGCCCATAAAGTATGAACACATGCAGGGAGCCAGACCCAGCCTCCTGCTTTGCCAAGATGGCAGAGTAGGTGGGGGTTCAGGCCCTGTGCAGACCCCCAGCCAGTGCTCATGGTTGGTCTAAATCATAGGTTCTTAAACTTATTTGGGTACTGCCTCCTTTTTGGTACCCCTCCTGCCAATTAAAAACATTTGTATTACGGTCCATAAACCAGGATAAAGTGTAGGTAATCTGCTTTTGCAGCCCACTCCCCAGTGTTGTTCCAGTGTTGTTCCAATGTTCCCTAGTGGGGTGGTATCACCCCCTTTGGCAAACACTGGTCTAACTAAAGATCAAATCGCCATCTCCTGCTCTCCTTTCCTTGTGAATTTGTGTAAAAGCAGACTAGTACAATGGAAACAGCATTAGGAGCTGTGAGCCTGAAGAGGAAGTTCACACTGCCCAGCCTGGAGGTCTGAGAAAGCAGGTCATCTCATGGGATTGGAATTGAAAACCTTGCTGCTTTTCTGACTCTGCATGTATCCAGGGACATCGACAGCCATTTAACCAGAGGGAAGAGTCTCAGCTCCCTCTGCCTGGCATGACTAAATGTAAAAGACACAGGCCCCAGACCAAAGGAGAGGGGGCAGCACAACCACATCAAGACAAGGGAAAATGTAGCACCTGGTGTCTAAGAATGACTGGTGTCCACTTACCAGAAACAAAAGAGAACAGAGGAAACCAAAATCTCAGAGAAGAATCCGGTCTATAGGGCTAAGAGCTTACGTGAATCCTGGCCTCCTTTCTCCAGAGACCAGAAGATCTAGCTGGTACCCCGCTACCACCACTGATTGTTCTGACCCGGACCATGACAAATGGACCCCGATAGAATGGGAGAAAACTCAAATTCTTAAAAAGTCCAGACTTGTGGGACCAGTTGACACTAGAGGACTTCTTGAGACTCACCTGTCACCCAAAGACACTTTTAAAATCTTGAGCCTAAGGTCACGTTTTAACAAATTGACAGATTGACCCATAAATTAGAGGATTACACCTGTAAGTACAGTTGTCTTGAAAAACCATCTACAAGAGACCAATAGGTCAGCAATTAAAGCAGTGGTTCTCAACCTTCCTAATGCCGGGACCCTTTAATACAGTTCCTCATGTTGTGGTGATCCCCCGCCCCCAACCATAAAATTATTTTTGTTGCTACTTCATAAGTAATTTTGCTACTTTTATGAATTGCATGACCCTTGTGAAAGGGTTGTTTGACCTCCCCAAAGGGGTCTTGACCCACAGGTTGAGAACCGCTGCTGTAAAGCAAAGGTGAGAAGATAAAGGGGCACGGAAACGAGAATACTGGAAACAGAACAGCCAGAATGCAATTCGACAGAACACTGACCAAACCCAACCCAACCCACTGCTATCAGGCCCATTCTGACCCATAGCACCCTTTTGGACAGAGTAGAGCTGCCCCAGTGGATTTCCAACACTGTGCATCTTTACAGGGGCAGAAAGCCTCACCTTTCTCCCATGTGGTTAGCAGCCTAACGTGTAATCTACGTGACCGGAGCTCCAGAATGTTGACACAGTATGAAAAATTGAATGTCACTGAGTAATTTCTATAGAAATGTTCCAATGGAATCCTAATTTCCTGTGTACGTTTTCATTGAGAAAGCAGTAAAATAACATCTACGTAATAATACTAAGCAACCTGGTAGCCCCACTCCATGGCTGCCTGGCTTACCCTACCTTCATGCCATCCACATCCAGGACACTGAGAGCCGAGTGACTGTCTGCGAAAGTCACCAGCATCTGCCCTTGGTTGATTCTGGAATAGATAAGACATGCCAAGTCAGCCGGAGGATGTGGGTCCTCATGAGTCCCCCATATTGGCCCCGCCAGCCAGCAGCACATACCTGACGAGAACTATGGTCCCATAGTTCCCCAGGGTCTGCATGAGCTCTGCGCGCAGGTCCTCGGGGAACTCGTTTCTCTCCTCCAACGTTGGCGACTGAAGATTGACCACAACAGTGGCATCCAGGGGTCCCTGGAATGAGGAGACCTCCTGGAACACTCTCTCCCGGGCGTCCACGTCAACCTCTTGTACCTCTACCTCCACAATGGCCAGCACAGGTCTGTGGGACACAGGGGAAACAGAACTCGTGACCCTGTGACAAGATGTTGACAGTCAGAGGACACCCAACCTGCAGCCTCTGATGGGCAAGTGCTGGATACCTAGACTCTGCTGTCACAGTGAACGTGGACCATCCAGGCCTGCTGCCTTGAGTGAGGGCACCCCAGGCTAACTTAGGACCCCCAACATAAGGTGGTGGCCATGATAAGGTCTGGGCTAAAATCTCTATTGAACACGGAGAAGTCACTTCATGGACAATGTGATTTTGCTTGCTTAAAGGTTCTGCTTGCTGCTTAGGAAGCCAGGTCCAAAACAAGTCTCAGAACAGATGTGTAACTCAAGTTAAACTTTAGAATGACACCCGCCTCCACTGTCATTCCTGGACTCTTGTGTGCTGAGGCCAGATGTACCCAATTTAAAGATTACTTCGTAACTTTAAGTTTTTTTAGAAACATGTAATCTCCTACCAATCAGATGTATCCTTCTCCAATTTTGTAACCATTAACTAAATGTCAACTAATTACTGACTTTTACTGAAGGTCCTTGACCTGTCTTACTAAAATCTCTAGACTGTCCCTGGGACTTCTTAGTTTAGAATCCTCTGGACCCTGAGATTCCCAATTTGCAAGTTGCCTTGCCCCTCAATTAAAGCTTTTACTTTGTAATGTCAACCAGACGGCCATTTTTTCTGTACAATAGTTTGCATCTTGAGCTAATCTCGGTATGAACTGAGATTTCCCCCCAAGAATCATCTAGGTGAGGGAGGAAAAAAAGACTGCAGTGCTCTGAAGAGTTAACCAGAGAATCAGAGAACAAGCTCTCATCAGATAATTTTTCTTTCCAATTTTTTGCTGGAAAAATATACATAACAATGCTTGCCAGTTCAATGTTTTCACATGTACAACTTATTGACATCAATTACATCAATCACCGATAATCATTGCCAAATGTTCCATTGCCGTGAAGAGAAATTATCAACTTCATAAGCGGGTTCCTCCCCCTCCTGCTTCCTGCGGTTCCTGGTAACCACTGCTGTACTGGGTCAGCAGAGAGGTTTCCAGTGGTAATCCCAAGACTGCCAAGCACTTGGCGAGACCCCTACTCAGCCAAAGGGCCCAGCATTTCTAAGGATGACTCCGTGATTTATATCCAGGGCTGGAAATCATCTCTTTTATCTAGAAATCTCACAGATAGGACATGACTTAGGGAGATGACGAGAGAGTCAAGATGAAGACTTTTACAGAAGGTCACTTGTTAGAGCTCTGCTGAGCAGAGTAGAGAAAGGAAACACCCTGACTGTGCCATTGCGGGGAGGGAGTCAGGATACACTCAGGTAATGAAAGCCAAAAACCGGACCCACGGACACCGAGTTGATTCCTACTCACAGCAAACCTCTAGGTGAGAATAGAACTGCCCCCTCCCCCAGCGCCCCACCACCTAGGATTTAGGGTGACAACAGTCTAGAAGCATTAGTGGTGATTTTGCACAACTCTGCAAATAGAGTGGAAAAACCACTGAATTGTACCTTGTAAATCAGTGAATTGTATGTGAATTACATCTCAGCAAAGTTAAAAATACACACAAAACCCTAAACTGTAACAACAAAACATTAGAAAAAGCATTCAGCAGTGAATGGGTGAACATTTCTGGATGTAGGTAGTAGAATAAATTAAAAACAAAGACCCTCACTGACTCATAGCAACCCTACAGGGCGGATTCAAACTGCTCCTGTAAGTATCTAAGGCTGGCCATCTTTAGGAGTGCAGAGAGCCTCATCCTTCACCACAGGGCAGCTGGTGGGTTCAGATTGCTGGCCTTGCAGTTAGCAGCCAAACTTGCAATCCACCAGAACTCATATAGTAGCTTCCTCACCCAAGCATCTCAAAACCCACAGCCAGTTCAATAGTCACTCATAGTGACCCGATGGGACACAGCAGAAATGCCCCCATAGGACTGCCAAGGGGGATATTTACAGAGCAGACGGCCCCTCATCCCATGGAACTGCTGGTGGGTCCAAACTATTGAACTTTTGGTTACCAGTCACGTGCTTTAGCCACTGAGCCACCAGAGCTTCTGGAATATGAGGGGGTATCCAAAACAAACTAGATTCCCCCCCCCACAAAGATATGTATTTAAATTTTTTACAAAACAACCTTATCACCTTCAAAGTACTCTCTATTACACTGAATAGCATCTGTCAAATCTGCGATTCTGTTTAGATGACTGACAGTATCTTGTTTTTTCTCTTCACCTCTTCTACTTAGTCAAATTGCTGTTCCGCTGTGCTTTCATGTCCCTCTCCATTTGTGGAAACAAAAAGAAGTCATGTGGAGCGAAGTCAGGAGAGTAAGGTGCATGGGGCAAGGCAGGCATGCTGTTTTTTACCAAAAAAAACCAGGTGCACTAAGATGGCTGCATGAGGAGGTGCAGTGTCGTGGTAGTTGTCTGCCACAAATCAGGCCTTTTTGGTTGAACACTGTTATGCAATCTTTTCAGAACCTCTAAATAGAAAGCTTAATTAACAGTCTGACCTGGTGGAACAAACTCCAAATGCACTATCCCCACCCAACCTCACATTTAAAAAAAACCAAATGAGCATCATCTTGATCTTTGATTTCACTTGGGCTTTCCTGGGGCAAGGTGACAATGGCATCTTCCACTGGCTTGATTGATGTTTGCTTTCAGGGTCCTAAGAATAGCACCATGTCTCATCACCAGGAATGACCTTGGAAGAAAAGCCTGTGTTAATTTGGAGCTGTTCTTTCAAAGCACGGTATGTTTCCACTCAGCTTTCTTTTTCCTGGTCAGTCAGAACTCGAGGTACAAATTTTGCAGCGACCCTTCTCATTCTCGTCTTCTGTTAAAATTCACTGAACCGAGCTCCAAGATAGTCCAGATAACTTCCCCATCTCTTCAATGGTCCATCATTGGTCTTTGAGCACAAGTGCATAAATTTTGTTAACATTTTCATCGGTTCAGGAAGTTGACGGGTGTCCAAAACAAGGTTTGTCATCAATCAACATTTCATCTCTTTTGAAATGAGTAATCCCCTTATACATTGAGTTTTTCCCATAGTGCTGTCCTTATTTTACATCACAACAGTTTCTGTGGCATTTTTCCCAAGCAAGAAACAAAATTTCCTACACTCTGTTTTCTTAAATTGGCCATCACAAAAAATGAGGTTGAACCAAAACTGCTTTTATGAAAAAATTCAGTGTGACCAGAGAACCTTCCCAGGTGATGCCACTGGGTGCATTGATGCAGAGCGAGTTGCTTGATGCTCTCCTAGCAAGGAAAAGGACGTACTAAGAAAGCTCTGCTGGGTGGAGTTTTCTTCCAGTTTTCTTGGGTACCCCCTCGTACTGTATGGAAATTACAAATGAATGAACCACATTGATAATATTGACCCAACTGTGTTTCAAAAATACTGTCATGAAAAGCAAGTTGCACAATGATATCATTGATGACAATTTGAAAAATCCAAAACTAGACATTTTTACCCAAGACGCGGTGAATGATCAGAACAATGGCAAACTGGATCCTGGGGCTGGGGGCGTTTCCAGAGGGTGGCCGTGTCCTAGGTCGTAATAGTCTTGTGCGTGCACTACCCTTTAGGGATTGGTCTGTCAGTGGCCAGTGGGAAGAGGAGCCCCTCCCTTCTTGAGGCCAGCCCACGTACCTGTGATCAGACGCCTGCAACTCTGCCCGGCCGTAGTACAAGAGGACCCCAGGCGACCAGGTGTGTTGGACTCTGGTGCCGACACTGAGATCGTTGTCCAGAAGGTTCAGCTCTCCCGCTGCTCATGGGGGAGAGAGCAAGTCAGAGAGTGAGGCACACACAGATTTGCATCGATGCACAGGCACCTCTGGGGTGCTGCTCCACGGGAGGCCACACGCTTAGGCTGGACGCCAGCCTGGGGGTTGCTTTGGGGACTAAGTAATCATCGCTGCTTGGGGCCCTGGCCTCCATGCAAACCTCAGGGCTGGGACCTGGAACTGCCACGTGTTCTACCTCAGCCCACAGGGAGCACAGACGGCAGCTCTCACCAAGAGCCCCGGGTTACTTAGCACCGTCCGGCTGGCGGCCCCTCAGCCTGGCTGAAGATGCACTTCCTCAACCTGCAGGTGTGACTGGCTTGCTTAGATATGTCCGCAGACACTCTCCAGCCAAGTTCCACTGTTTACGGTCCTGCCAGCGAGTCCGTCCATAGCAACCTAGTCCCCTCCTATGGTTTCCCAGACTGCCAATCTTTGCCCATCTTTCTTCCCCAGAGTGGCTGGTTAAGGGTTTACACTATCCAGGGACTCCTTTTGGTGTCTGGCTCCCATGTAATCTGAAATCTGGGTTTTAAGCAGATAAAGACGTGGGTTTGGTAGGACTAAACCAAAGCAAACCCCAAACTACTGCCACGGAGTTGATTCCAACTCACAGTGACTCTGTACTGGGTTTCTGAGGCACTACGTCTTCACGGGGGCAGCCAGCCTCCTCCATCTCCCGTGGGCCAGCTGGTGGGTCTAAACTGCTCATCTTGCGGTTAGAACCCACCAGGGCTCCATTTGGCAGGACTGGAGCAGACGTGTGGGGTGGGGGAAGGGGCCCGGAAGAAGAGAACTCAGCTGACCAGTACTGTTGTCCTCTTTCTCCACCAAAAAATGGCGGGGGGCGGGGGGCACCCAGGGATGTGGGTGTTGCCATTGGCATGTAACCAGCTGACAAGAGAGACCAAAAGGGGGTGGCCCCAAGGTTCAGGGGTCAGCCTCTGGCATGACGTAGGCCTGCCAGCTTTGGGTTGTCACAAGTGTCCTCTGAACACCCACCCCGCCCCCGCAGTTCTGCCACCTGCCCACCCTGCACCTGTCTTATCAAAGGAGTGCTTCCTCCGCCACCATAGCACCCGGTCTGTCCAGGCTGGCGTCCGGCACTTGTCACTCGTGTCGTACGCAGCTGAGCCGACGTCATACTTGTAGGTGGGGCCAAAGTTAATGGATCCTTCATGAAAGTCTTTAAAAATCTGCATGGAGAGCATGAAGCCTCAGATCAGCTCAGTGCCCCTAGATGCTGGGTGTTCAAAGCAAGCACGCGCGCGCGTGCGCGCACACACACACACACACACGTCTCTTCCAGGATGGTGTGGGATAATGGGTGGAATGTCATGGATTGAACTATGCCCTCCCCACCCTGCCCCATGTACCCTCTTGGCTGGGGCAGGATCCTCAGTAGTATGTCACTGCTCCCCATTGTGTGACCCTGTGCTGTAAATCCCACCTCTCTGATGCGAATGAAGCAAGACCAGCTTGTGAACAACCTTCGATATGCTGATGACACAACCTTACTTGCTGAAGGTGAGGACTGGAAGCACTTGCTGATGAAGATCAAGGATTGCAGCCTTCAGGATGGATTATAGCGCAATGTAAAGAAAATCAAAATCCTCACACCTGGACCAATAGGTCACATCATGATAAATTGAGAAAAGATTCAAGTTGTCAAGGATTTTGTCTTGTGTGGATCCACAATCAGTGATCACGGAAGCAGCAGTCAAGGTCAAAGGAAGCATTGCATTTGGTAAATCTGCTGCACAACACCTTTTTAGAGTGTTGAAAACCAGCGAGGTTACATTGAGGACTGCTTGAACCAAGCCATTTTCAGTTGCCTCATATGCATGCGAAAGTTGGCATTGAATAAGGAACATCGGAGAAGAATTGATGCGTTTGAATGATGGTGCCTGAGAGGAATATTGAAACTACCATGGACGGTCTAAAGAACAAACCAATCTGTCTTGGAAGAAGTGTGGCCAGAATGCTCCTCAGGGACTAGGTTGGTGAGACTTTGTCTCCCATTCTTTGGACATGTTGTCAGAAGAGACCAGTCCCTGGAGAAGGACATCATGCTTGGTCAAGTAGAAGGCCCTCGAGGAGATGGATTGACATCGTGGCTGCAACAATGGGCTTAAACAAGAACGACCGAGGAAGGCGCAGGACTGGGCAGTGTTTCGTTCTGTTGCTCACAGGGCTTCTGAGGATCAGAACTAACTCGATGGTACCTAACAACATTATTTCATACAGGAGCACCTGCTGTGTGTGTGTGTGTGTGTGTGTGTGTGTGTGTGTGTGTATGTGTTTTAGAAGCACAACTGACCTTTCCACTTGACTTCTGAAGCTGTAACTGGTCAAATTCCAGAAGCTTCTCCCAGTCTCGGCGTTTGACGAAATAGAAGACTTCTTCGTAGGTGAGATCAATGCGGTAGTTGAAATCGCCACACCAAAACACGTAGTCGTGAGAAAACACGCTTCTTCCCTGGTGACACAGAAAATCAGAACCAAGGAGGCTCAGTTGCCAAGAGGACGGGAGGGGAGAGGAAAAGCAGGCAGCCGGGCGGAGGACACGCAAAACCACAGTCACCTTAAAGCGGAACTTCCAAGAAAACCCCAAACCCACAGCCAGGAAGTCAATGCTGACTCGTGGTGACCCTGTACAAGCCGGTGGACCTGCCCCTGTGGGCTCCCCAGAGGGCAGCTGTTTGCAGGAGTAGAAAGCCTCATCTCAGGAAACAAACAAAGGTTTTCCTCAAGGGCACTGCTTGTCCCAGGAACCCCGTAAGCCCTCAGGAAGCTGGGTGGAGCTTGTGTTTGAAGTTCCAGTAGCGGTTCATGAAGCCAGCTCCGGTTCTTACCAGGAAAGCCTCGTCTACCCTGGTCGCCACCAGCCTCACACCGGACACCAGAAGTGTGGCCAGGGTAACCACGGAGGCCAGCTTTCGGTTCCATTGCACTTTAACTTCAACTTAAATAGCTCCTTATGGCTAAAAACCCAACCAACCCACTGCCACTGAGTCCATTCTGACTGCAGAGCAGGGTTGGCAAGACTACAGGTGGGTGGGTTTGAACCGCTGCCTTGGCAGTTCACAGCCCATACCGAGCCCACAGGGCCATCAGGGCTTCTTACTTAGGGCTCGTGGCCACACAGGTATGCAGAGCCCTGGACAATTCTGCGATGGCCAACGAGCAACAGGGGCTTATTTTGGATATGTCCCAAGTTGAGATGAGCTGGATGCCCCCCCCCCCTTTATTTCTCCTAACAACGTATGCCAAGAATTTTATCCAGAAACATTTCCACAAAATCACACTGAGCGTACACCAAAACAAAACATGGATAATGGCCAACATAGTCTGAAAAACTGGACATTGAAAAGGTCCCAAATGAGCTATTATTGGTGTCACCTTTTAACCTGAGACATACCAACGGAACCCTTTGTTTGAAGAGGCTCCCAGCACTTAGGAACGGAGGCAGTCGGAGCCCTGAGGAGGCGGAGGCTGGAGGCAGGCCTGTCCTCACAGCAAGAGCCCAAGGAGGGACAGGTGACTGGGAAGCCCGTCTGTGGTCAGGACCTGAAACCAGGCCCGTGCCAGCCCCCCTCCCCCCACCCGGGGGCCGGGGGCCAGGGGCGTCAGCACTGCACAACAAGGGGAACATTAAAATCCTCATTATAAGGAATGCCTGTGGGCTTTAGGGTGAATGGGGCCCCTGGGTGGTGCAGCTGCTAACAGGAAGGATGTGGGTGGGAGTCCGTGCAGAGGTGCCAGAGAGGTCTAGCAATTCCAACCCCCACTGAAAACCCCACGGAGCAAAGGTCTACTGACAGGCCACATGCGGCGCGGGGTCAGAATGAAACGTTGTCAGGGTGAAGAGCCTTTGGTCCACCACTAGAGAGCGGCCTTCAGTGCGTTAGCAGTAAGATCAGGCAGGGCTCAAACTCAAATCTCACTGCCGTGGAGTCAGTGCAGGCTCATAGTGGACCCCCACCCCCGTGGGTGAGTTTCTGAGCCTGTCACTGTTAATGGCAGTAGAAAGCCTCTTTCTCCCGCCGAGCTGGTGGTGGTTTTGAACTGCCAACCAGGTGGATTGCACCCCAAAGTGTAACCATTACCCCGCCGGGGCTGCTTATCCAGGGCTCAGTGGTTAGGGATTCCCTGACGTCTCAACCGGGGTTCTTAGCTGAGCCACCCGGAACAGAAGGCCAACATGACGACTGGAAATGGGGCTTGTACTCCAGGTGGACTTACACGCTCTTGGCCAACCTGGCCAGAGTGGGCCCACATTAGTCCCTTTCCCCCACCCCCGCCCCCAGCACTGAAGTCAGTCGAAAAAAATTTGCAAAATGCACCTGAGAAACCCCAGGGCATAAAAAGAGCTCCCGGAAGCGTACCGAGATAAGAAGGGGCAGAGAGCAGCCCAGGGCCGGACTGGCCCAGCGCATCCTGTCCTCTCTATGGCAGGCCATGGCCACGCCTTCCCCGATGTCTGGCTTCTCCCGGGCAAGGCCGCCCCTGAGGGCCGTGCTCCTAGTGCCCAGTGTACAGGAGCTGTGCCAACCCCACGGAGCGGCCCACAGCCCCACCAGCCTGCTGCTCACCGTGGGGAAGCTCAGCTTCTGGGTGATCTCCCTGTAGTCCTCGTTTCTCTCCTTCACCTGCGACTGCCCGGCCGTCAGGTGGCTGCAGATGAAGCAGAAGCTGGTGCTGTGGAACTGCAGGCGGATGCCCACGGCGCCCTTGTTGCCCGCCTTTCCGCCCATGCCCGTCTTCACCGTGTCGATGGCCACGTCCCTGCAATGGAAGCACGCACTCCGTCGGTTCCTGGGCGGCTACAGGGACACGCGGAAATCCGGTTTTCTGAGAGTGGACTTCTGCCCTGAGACGCTACTGAGTCGCGTTTTGTCGGTGGCCAACACCACAGCACCCACCGCGTCCCCTGTGAGGAGGCCTCTTCCTCTCCCCGGGGACAAGTTCTCTGGTCCAAGCCACTGGGCATCTCCTGGACGGCTCTGTACGCAGAGAGTCCCCAGGGACACTTGCAGCGCGGCTCAGGAGGTGCCGTCGGGTGCTGCTTTGAGTTCCCACGTTGTCCCTAATGCAGCAGAAGCATGTAGGCCTTGTCACCGTCTCCCCCACCCCCAAAGCTTCCCTGCAAAGTACAGGGTGCAGGGGTGCCATCAGATCATCTCCATAGTCTGAGGACGAGGAGTCGGCCACTGTCTGGGCTAGGCATGTGTGTTTCTGACTTCCGATTCCCACAGACTCCTGCTCACATGCAGGCCAACTTCCTGCTGCTGTTGAACACCCACGTGGCGAAACATGCACTTACTCGACACATGCCCGTTCAACACTCTGCGTGTCCTGAGCAAATGCCACCGGCTCCATCCCTCCCAGGTGTCACCAGCCTGCAAGTCTCTCTGCCATTTCAGGGGTAGCTACGTCTACTCTCTCCAACCCTTATCCGTCTCCACTGAGCTTGAGAGTCATCGGCCACCTGATCCGACAGGTGGCTCTTCAGAGAGTTGCGTCTTCTTCTAGGTCGTCCCTGGGTAGTCCTCGCGTCCCTCCTTCCCTTGTTCTGTTTGTAAGTGACCTCACGGGGGTAGTTTTGGTTTGAGGTTTAAAGATGACTTCCTAGTTCTTCCGGCCCCGGGGGAATCCAGTAAGCCCACAGGAGTTTGAGGTTCTGTGTCACATAACACAACAACTTCTCATCTACACACGCATGGGCTCCGACGGTCATGAAAGTCCAAAAGAAAAGGAGGAGCTGATCCAAGGGCTCGAGTAGAAAGAAAATGATGATGGCGACATAGGTACCAACGTGCTTGACACAGTGGATGGCTGGATTGTGATCAGAGTTGTGCGAGCCCCCAATAAAATGATTTTAAAAAGAAAAAGTTCAAAAGACTGCAAACCGGAAAGTTTTCTGGAAGAGCCACGTAAGACGATCAAGAAGCCAAGGCAAAGTCTCGAGCCAGACCAAGGCAGGGCACACTTGTCGCCTTCCAGTAACTAGAGGTGCTCCAGCAGGTGCCCTACTCGGTTTAGGAGGGAAAGGCCAGCTCATGCCCAGCACCAGCCGCTAGGGTTCGTCATGAGCTGCTGTCAAGTTGCCTCTGACTCCTGGGGACCCCCCACGGGCACCAGAATGAAACACTGCCCCGTCCTCTCCCACCTCCCTGCTTGTCGTGTGCTCGTGCTCATTGTGGGTCACAGCCCGGCATGCGGAGGGGGGGGGGGGCGTTCATCTTCCCGCTCGAGATCAGACTGCGCACCGTTGTGATTCTTGGGCTACTTGCCAGAAGGAGACACCGGCGTCTGGAAGCTCTGCTGAAACCTGGCCACCATGGGTGTCCCTGCTGGTCTGTGAAATACTGGTGGCCAAGCTTCTAAGCATCCTAGGGACGTGCACACACAACACCCAGAAGGGTGAATGGAAGGTGGGTGGTGGAACAGTTAGTAAGTTGGGGGGTGGGGGGGGACATCTGAAT
Organism: Echinops telfairi; assembly: GCF_000313985.2. Taxonomy (NCBI): domain Eukaryota; kingdom Metazoa; phylum Chordata; class Mammalia; order Afrosoricida; family Tenrecidae; genus Echinops; species Echinops telfairi. Next base: position 9,756,306 of record NW_022107431.1, read on the forward strand.
GCTATGCTGAGACCAGCAATTGGAGGCTGTCAGAAAGTTGAGTGAAAAGGTAAGTTTCTACACATGTGCGCGCGCACACACACACACACACACACACACACACACACACACGAACCTAAACACACACAAATCCCTGCCCTCCTGACAGGAGACACTGGCCCAAGGCCTCCTTTCTGCAGGGCTGGGGTTCTATCCACAGAGCCTTCTTACAGTTCTTTTTACATGTGAACAAAAGAGCAGGCATTTCCTGCTGAGTTATACAACATGGGAGAGGGGTGGGGAGTAGGTGGGGGTGGGGAGGGGTGCAGAACGTTTCCTGTCTGTGACTATTCAACAAGGGGCTCCCTTCCTTGTGCCAAACTGAGGCTGGGGGGAGACACGCTTTCTGGAAGAGCCAAGCCCTTGGACTTGGACGTTTTATGGGGGCGACTCTTTTGTTGCGAGACAGAGTTCTACACCACCTCATTTTCACGGGCCCCTTGACTACCTTTCGCTAGAGTGAGGGCCGATCCTGACCCTGCCGCAGGGGAGCACCGCGCCGGCCCTCGCTGCCTGCGGGACGACGTTCTTACCTGATGAAGGGCACGTGGTAGGGGCGCACGAAGATGTACAGGCAGACGCCCACCAGCTGTGCCGACGTCAGGAGGATGTACCTGTGCGACCGCGAGATGGCCTTCTGCAGCTGCTCCCCCCACATCTTCCTGTTAGTGGTGCTGGCAGGGGAGAGCAGAGGGCACCGGGGACAGGCAGGTGGGCCACACCACCCACAATGTCTCCTACCCTACTCATCCTGCCTGGTCTTGCCAGGGGCTCTTGGGACCTCCCGGGCAGCATGCTACTGGACGTCCCCCCACCCCCTACCCCTGGAGCCCAGCTCAGGCCCTTGCTCCCAGGAGCTCGGCTGAAGTAGCCTTCTTGGTTTGTTCAGGAAGCTCTTAAGAATAATGCTGAAATTTGAGGGGAAACAGGGGTGCGGGAAGTGTTCACGGAGCAACCAAAAGGCACATGATGCCGTTAACAAATGAGCGAGAACTTGAAATGTCATTTCTGCAGAGAAGATAGAGGAGTGGCCCAGAGCGAATGCAAAGATGCCTGACTCTTTAGTCCTCGATGGGGCTGCTGTGTGCTACTGGGAGATGCCTATTCACGCCCACCGGGTGGTGGCTGTCTACAACCGCCATCACCACACCAGTGTTGGAGAGTTAGCCACACCATCGCCACAGGCCCGGCATCCCCGTCCCGGGAATGGAACTCAAGAGAGTGAAATGTACGGGCGCTCCAACAGGAACTTGTGACCCCAACATTCGTAGCAGGACTCTTCGCTGCTGCCCGAAGGTGGGAGCAACCCAAGTGCCCGTCAACAGAAGAGGGGAAAACAGAACGGCACATCCCTGAACAGTGGATCCGATTCAGCCAACAAAGGACATGGAACCCGGTACCCACCAAGAGATGGGTGAGCTCTACAAGCATGATGCCGGGTGAAACCAGTCGGCCTCAGCATCGAGGATCACACGGGATTCCTCTGACAGAGAATCACGTAAAATACGGAGACCGGGCAAGCCCAGAGAGCCAGAAGTAGATTGGAGACCGGGCAAGCCCAGAGAGCCAGAAGTAAATTGGAGACCGGGCAAGCCCAGAGAGCCAGAAGTAGATTGGTGGTTCCCAGGGGCTTGGGGAAAGGGAATGGGGTCCTTGTTTAGGGGGCACTGAGTTTCTGTTTGGGGCGCTGAAAGGCTTTGGAGACAAATAGTATGGGGTTGGTTGCATCGTACAGCGAGTGTCCTCAATACACATTTGGTCAGAACAACAACATATTCGTCCACAATTCAAAAGATAGCCAGGCTGATCCTGTGGTCAATAGCAATCTCCTGGCTTTGATTCTTTCCCCGACGGGGTGCTGAGAACAAAGGCCTCCCTCCCTGTGCTCAACAGTTCTCCCACTGTAAGCCTAGGAACAAGACCGCCCGGCCCACCCTCCATGAGCACACACACACCGGCCCCACCTGCCAGGCACGGAAATCCAGCCCAGTACAGCGTTAGTCACCCCAATACCAGGCCAGAGGCCAAGGCTACAACCACGCTGGGTCTTCCTTCTCTTCCCCTACTAAGGGGCTAAGAAGAGGGGCAGAGCATATTAGTAAGAATGGGGAAGAGTTATGACGTTTACATGAATTATCCCTAAGGGGACGGACAGGCCTTGGCCATTTGGAGGCTGACAATCCACGGTCTAACTACGTTGGGAATGACAAGTTGAAGGCGAATGGTGCCAGGTTCATCATCAAAAAGAACATTTCAAGGTCTCTCCTGAAGGTCCGTGTCTGTCCGTGATGGGACAATGTGCACACCTGCAAGAAGATGTCTGCCCCATTACCACCACAGTCAAAGATGGAATCACCAACGCCTTCAGACCGAAATCGCGCACACATGCACTCAAGATGCTTGGGTAAGGACTGCGGATGGAGTGCAAACAGCCAGAAACAAAGAAGGATTTGGAAAAGACGGCCTTGCTGATAAAAACGACACTAGAGGTCACAGGCTAGAATATTTGCAAAACCAATATGACTTCCTCACTGCAGATACCCCTTTCCAACAACCCAGTGGAGCCACAGGTGAAGCTCACCAAAGGGAACGCACAGCAGTCAGATCGATTCCACCTGTCGAAAGAGACAAAGGAGAAGGTGAACATCGTGAGCCCCACAAGGCCAGTGGCCGATGGGACAGAATACTAGCTGCTCACGTGCAAGCTCAGGCCGAAGCTGAAGAAATTAGAAACAATTCCACGAGCGCCAAAATGCAACCTTGAACCTACCCCACCTGGACGTCGAGAACACCTCAATAACAGACTTAACCCCGGAACCTCCAGGAGCCAGAGGAGCTGCGGAAGGACATCCAGAACGTCGTCCATGCAGAAAGCAAAGGATCATTCGGAAGGCGGGGAAGCAGAAGAGACTCCGAAACTTGCTCTTGAACGCAGAGGGAGCTCAGATCAGTCAGAGTTGACAGAGCCAACAAGCTGAACAGGCGCTTTCGAGGGCAGCTTGGGAAGACGCAGTGACGTACTGCGGTGACGTGTGCAAAGGCTCGGGTGAGAGACCCAGGGGAAAAGCATGCTCAGCAGGTTGCAAGTTGCATCACTGAAGAGCAGACGGCAGCCTGGAGGGAGCCAGGGACCCTAGGCAGGATCCTGAAGGGCGCAGGAAGCACCACGGGAGAAGCAGGAGCACAGTCACTGGGCCCAAACAGGACTGACTGATGGCAGCACCCGCGATGCACAGGGACGGTTCTGCAGGGAGAAGGCCAGGCGACAGTGAAGGCACTCGCAAGACCGAAGCTCCAGGAATTGACGGCACACCAGCTGAGCTCTTTCCACAGGCAGACGCAGCCATCGAAGGGCTGGGTCACACGGTGTTGATGGCAAGAGATTCGTGTACCGACAGGCAGAAATCCCTATCCAGGCCCACTCTCGAGAAAGATGACCTAGCAGAGTGTGGACATGATGGGATCGTGTCCGTAATGCCCCACACGAGTACATTTCTTCTGAAGACCATTCAAAAACGACCATAGCACACGATGACAGGCATCGGCCGGGAATGTAGGCCGGGTTCAGAAGAGGACACGGAAACGGGCACTACATTACTAATGCCAGGTGGATCTTGGCTATACGCAATGGACAGCAGAAGGATGTCCACCTGTGTTTCATGATCAAGGGAGAAAAGATTCCATCAGCCAAAGAGTTCATTTTCCTGGGGTACACAATCAACACTCACAGGAACAGGAGTCAAGAAATAAAATGGGGGGGGGCGCGGAAAGAGGAGCTGATACCAAGGGCTCAAATAGAAAGTACATGTTTGGAAAATAATGATGGCAACATATGTACAAATACGCTCGATACAATTGATGGGTGGATTGTTACAAGAGCTGTGAGAGCCCCCAATAAAATGACCTTTTAATTTCTTAGAAAAGAAAAACAAAATGACATGTTGCACTGAGCCAATCTATTGCAAAAAGACTTTCGAAAGTAGGATAGAGGAGGCATGGTCACCGTGAGGCCTCAGGTGTGCCTGACTCAAGCCACGGTGCTTTGGATTGCTCCGTATGGACTGAAGCTGGGTAGCGCGGAAGGAAGGCTACCGGAGAAGAGATGGCTTGGAGACTGAGCCTCCGTGGGTTGCCAGAAGGACAAACACACCCGTCTCGGAAGAAGTGACAACCAAGAATGCGCTTGAGAAGCGAGAATGGCGAGACTTCGTCTCACACACTTTGGACGCGTTGTCAGGAAGGACTGGGTGCCTGGTGGTGAAAAGAGGAAGTCCTCGAGCAGATGGACCGACAGGGGCTATGACAGGGCACTCGAGCCCAGCCGCCACGGCGAGGTGCCGCAGGGCCAGACGGTGTCCCCCTCGTCGCCATGAGAGGGCACCTGACAACAGGAGAAATCTGGTCGGTGTCCTTGGTTCCCGAGGGATGGCTCCGACTGCTGGGAGCTTCTGGATCATTGCGGGGCCCTTGTCTCTACAGACCACCTCGCCCATACGGTGGGAGCACATGCTAATGACGGGGTGCAGATGGGACTGGCTGGGGCAGAGTGCAATGAGGCTCAGCAGTGGGCAGGGCCGGGGCGGGGCGGGGCGGGGGGCGGCGGGGGGCCTCTGCTGCCGCAGGGAAGCCTCAGGGTCCTGCTCTGGCCACGCCCTGCTGAGGACCACCTGCAGCACCTCTCACCGGCCACCTACCTGGCATTGACGATGTTCCCCGCGCTCAGCTCCACCATCTCCTCAAAGCCCACGGCAAAGATGTCGGCTGGGCTGCCGTCATCTGGGGAACAGGCGGGAGAGAGAATCAGGATGGCCCGGCCTGGGTCACCCGCTTCCCAGGGAGCCCCTGCTCCCAGCGCCTCTGGGCAGCCACACTGGCCCCTGCGGCCTCTCTGAACCTGTGTCTCTGCCGGAAGCGTCTGTAACCACCGCTCAGGGTCACTCGGAAGTCCACATGAGGTCACAGGCCAGGTGTGAAGCCCTGGTCCCTGCCGGGCCCACCTGCTGTGTCCAGCTGGAAAGGACTCAATCACGGTGGCTTTGGTGGTTGGGCTAGACCAGTGGGTGCTTCTGAAGGACTGAGATGACCACACGAGGGGACACAGCCTGTCCTGGGGCCGCCATGCTGACTGTCAGAGCACAGAAAAGGCAGCCCGACCCACCAGAGACAGGGCTGGCATGAGAGCTGCCCCCAAGCGATGTCTGCTTCAAGGACGCTCAGAGAGCCCCGCGGGTCTCCATCCTCTTGCCTGTTCCCTTCGCCAGCACCCTCCTGCACTCGTCGCTCTCCGAGGCTCGGCCACCCCGACGGCCATGACGTGAGCCACCACCCACTGCACCCACACGCCCATCCCTGAAGAGGGCCACTTCCTCGTCTGTCAAGCCAAGAGGTCCACTCTGAATTTCAAGCTTTGCCAGACCCAAGCTTTCATTTGTATAGAAAAACACTGTGTGTACAAAGGAAACAAACACCGCTCCTGTCTGATCCGCACGTCTTCTTTGCCCTCCACCCAAGATTCCCTACAGGTTCACCCCCGCCCCCAGCTGCCGCCAGTCACCCCACAATCCCGAAGACAAACAAGGAGGCTTCACACTTAGCATCTGTGGGGCTGAGTGGTCTCTGGACACACCACACCCAACTGCCAGCACGGCCCATTCACCGAGGCACCCCCTAACTTTGAGCTGTGGACTGGGGTCCCCTCCCCACATCATTCAGCCATGGGCGATCCAAGAATCCAGGCATCAGTGCTGGCTGACAAAATCACAGCCCTCTGCGCTGAGTTCGAGGCCACTAAATATTACACCGCCTCAGAGGGACTCAGAGGGGAGGTGGCCAATGGGGAACCACGTTATTCTTAGTAGGTACACAAACCCTTTGAGAAAATGCAGGAGGACAAGACATTCTTGGCCAAGCCAGTCATGTAAAACATGCTTGGCCCCAGACAAGCTCCTGACCGTAACAAAACGCTGGGGCCACATCTTGTTTTGACCAATGGGTTCGAGTTCTCAACCCCTCAGACAGCAGAGTCTCGACGGGCGGAGAGAGGGGCACAGCTCTGGGGCTCTCCCAGATACTCTGAAAGGAGAATGCGTGCCTGAGTCTGAAAAAGCTGCACGCTCTGCAGATTCCACCCCAGTGACATTCTGGACAAGGTGAACTAGAGCGAGAGCAAGGTCCGTGGGTGCCAGGGGGCAGGGGAGGGTGTGCAGGTGACGCACAGGGCACTTTCAGGGCAGGGCAGTGGAACTCTTCTGTACATCACGGTCAAGGTGGGCACAGGGCATTATACACACCCGGGGCCTTTCCTAAAGTCTGTAGAAGCCCCTCATGCATCAAAACCCACAGGGCTGTGGTGATGATGACACGGCTCTTCTTGATGTGGCTCAACTACTGAATTCTACGACAGGAGCCTTATATGCCAATAAAACTCTAAAGGATATTAAAAAACAAACCCCCAAACCTTTGGACCTGTACACAACAGAGAAAAACCTAAACCCACTGCTGTCCAGTCAATTCTGACTCCTATCGTCCCCCCGGGAATGGCTGGTGGGTTCGAACCGCTGGCCTTCTGGTTAGGAGGCAAGTGTCTAATCCCTGCGGCACCAGGACTCCTTATAACACCAAGAATGATTCCTCATGTAAACGCTGGGCTTTGATCAGTAGGAGTGCATCACTCTCGTCCATCCATTGTCACAGACGGGCCGCAGGATGACGAGAGGTTCATGATAACTGGGTTGACAAACGCTGTATGCACGGGTCAGGGCATGGGGATCCTGTCTTTTCTGTACACATGAAACTTCCCTAAAAGATGTTAAGTCTACGGATTTGAAGAGAGCATGAGCAAGCGAGAGGGAGAGAGAGCGAGCGGCCAGTAGTTAGTTTGTTAGGCACTGCTGCTCGGGACCACTGAAAAGGGGGAAAACAAATGGAAAACAAGAGCTCAGTCTTGAATTCCCCGTGGCAGGAGCTCTTAGCCAGGTCCCCCCGCCCCCCAGGGGTCAGTGGAGTTTATTATGTGGTTCTTTCTGAGGGAACCGCCCTCACCCTGAGACCCGGCTGCTCCGGACAGCTGGGGTGAGTCCAGCAGCCAGTCGGTGAGCTCCGCGGTCCCGAGGAGGTTGCTCCTGAACTGTTTGCCTCCATTGACGTTCCAGGTCCCCATGGCGATACGGATCCGCTTGAAATTTGTGAACTCCGACTGCCGCTCCCACATGGCTTTCAGGATCCTGGGGGTCACTGTGGGGGAGGAAATCAAAGGCACATGCATCTGCTCGTGTGGACTAAAAGATGAGCCTGATGAAGACAAAGGATGGGAACCTAACCCAAATTTTGGAGCCAAGGCATGGACCCTTGTTGTTGACACACACTGGGCTGTCTCATCAGGGTCTGTCTTTGCTCCTCTGTGGTAGTGACACAGTCTGGTGTCAGTTTGAGCAGATGAAGAGTGAAGGGGTGGAGTTTAGCCTGTCAATCAGGTGGCAGCTTGATGACCTCATTTGGAGGTGCTAAGGAGATAAATAGCTCACTGGAGGTGGGACACACGCTCACTCCCTGGGAGACATTGCAGCTGATAAGGCACATGGAGCTACGCTAGTGCTCTGAGCTGGAGGAGCCACGTGGAGACCCCTGCCAATGTCGAGATGCTCACAACGCCACTGGATCCACAAGACTTCCCACCCACTGGCCTGTGATCTTCCTGCATTCGGCGTCATTGCATGTGTTTCGTGAGTCAGAAGAGGGCTTTATAGATTGGTATCAGATATATGGGCTAATACGGGCCTTATAGACTTGATCTGAACTGGGCTGGGGTGTTATCTCAATGTTCAATTGCTCTTGTCTATAAACCTCTTTCTTATGCACATGAGTCTCCCTGGATTTGTTTCTCTGGTCTACCGGACTGCCACATCATTCTAGTCTATGCTTGTTGTTATTGTTGAGAACATACATCGACATCTACACAGATGACCCAGGGCAACGGGTACCTTCCATGATGCCCTTTTCTGAGTTGTCTCCTCCATTCACCTAAACTCGCTGCCCCCTAAACTCTCTACCGGATCTTCTGAGTGGTGTTGCCGCTTTGAGACTGTAGTTAGATCTTAAAAGAGCACAGTCATCTGAGCAGACATTTTCCACTCATCAAGCTAAACTACTGGTCAATTTAAAAGACTTTAGGAGATATGTTTGGTTAAGGCGTAAAGATTATCTCATGGCATTAGCTTCAGGGGCTGATGCAGCCTCCGTGGCCCCAGAAAGGCTGGAGGGCAGGAGAATCTGAAATTGTGTTCTGCCTTATCTCCCCCTGCGATCAGGATTTTTTGTATGGAATCTTTGATCAGCCTGCTCAGTAACAGTGACCGGGCCCCCTTCTGTCTTTCTAGTTTCCTGGCAAAGGAGACGGCTGTTCCTGGAGACGGTTAGTCACACATTTCATTCTCCTCTCCGATTCCTGATTCTCCACGGGAACAGGGACCGAGTCCTAAGCCTTGGGTGGCTGCTGGCAAGCTTTGGAGACCCCAGGCATGATGCAGGAGCCAGGAGGTAGAACAAGAAGCGCTAGCCGAGAGTCAGTCGTGAGCTGGGATGTCCTTGAAACTCCAAGCCAAGGGACCAAATCCCCGAGGTGTTGCTTGGTATTTATTTAGGCAGCTACTTATGTGTATAAGCACATGTGCTGAAAACATCTCATCATCCAAAACACTCATCTTCAAATTTCCTGCCTTCCATTCGGCAAGGCTGACGTGCTTTCTTGGCCTTTTCCTTGCCCGGACTCCAGATGCGTAGTCTTAAAAAACCACCCCGCTGAACTAGGCCTCTGACAACCCAAAATCTATTCCGTTTTCTAAACGAATGACCTGACCCTATCCTACATCTCACCGGGGACTGTGTGCCGCCCTGTCTCCCTTACGCTACAGACAAGGGACAGTGTGGGAGGAGCCCTGGTGACATAGTGGTTAAGCCCTCGGCCAGGATGTCCCACAAAACCGTGGTCCTGCGCCTCTAAGGCAAATAACCACATCATCCTGTGAAGTGTTGGTGTGCTCACAAGCCGCTCCAGCAGCTGCTCTTTTAACTTTTTTGGGGGGTGGGGGGCGTCGTTATTGTAAATGTTATCCATCGCACAACCCACAGAGTTCAAGCCCACCTGCCCTTTCAGCAATCTGCTCCTGTAAAGGTTTACACCCTTAGGAATGCTGTGGGGGGAATTCTGCTCCCGCCATGGCATTACTGTCAGGCAGAAACAGCTAGGTGGCCATGGGCATGGGTGATGATGCTCAGAGCTTCTTTCAAGTGGAAAGCCAAATAGAACCTTGATGGTTAGATGCCGGGAGCCCTGGTGGGGTAGCAGTTCCGAGTTGGGCTGTGATCCACCAGGTGAGTGGGTTTGAAACCAACCAGCTGCTCCCATGGGAGCAAGATGAGGCTTTCTGTTCTAAATAGTCACAGTCTCAGAAACCCGTAGGGGCAGTTCTACCCCATCGTGTTAGTCCGGGTAGACTAGAGAAACAAATTCATAGACACTCATACGTGTATGAGGAAGCGCTTCAAATACAAGAGCAGTTGAATATTGAGAAGACAGCCCAGCCCAGTCCAGATCAAGCCCATAAGTCCCACATTAGCCCATATGTCTGATCCCAATCTATAAATTCCTCTTCAGACTCACGAAGCACATGCAATGACGCCGAATGCAGGAAGATCACAGGCCAGTGGGTGGGACGTCTTGTGGATCCAGTGGTGGTGTAAGTATCTTAGCACTGGCAGGGGTCTCCACGTGGGTCCTGTGGCTCAGGGCACTGGTGTACTTTCATGCATCTTGTCAGCTGCTATGTCTCCCAGGGTGTGAGCAGAGAGAGAGTGTGTCTCCCACCTCCAAGGAAGAAATACAGGAAGTCCCAGACTCCTCAGGAGAAGGCCATGCCCACACAGAGGCCTCATTGCCTATATCTTGATGGAGAGGCCAGACTCCACCCCTACACTCTGAATCTTCTCAAACTGACACCAGATGATGTAGCTACCACACCCATCCTGGAGGTGTGTGGCCGAGTGGCCATGGGTTTGCTTTGGTTTGGTTATTAGATGCCAAGCGAGACATCCTCCAAAATGGAGGTGGGAAAGGTAGAAAGGGGCTACCCAGTGATTGCGCAGATGGGCAGAAGCATGTCTGAAGACACTGCCAAGCCCAGAGGTGTAACCTCTACCCTCTCACGAGGCAGCGAGGCCGGGTCTCTCCCTTCCGTTTCGGCACAGGCTCTGTGGGAAAAGGTGTCCTTGACACAGAGACCCGGCGGAGAGAGCAGGGGGAGGGGTAGCCATGGCTCAGGGGGCACTGGGGATGGGAGGGCTCAGCGAGGGTAGCAGTGACGGTTGCCAGACATGGAGCACACAGTCAAGGGCACTGAAGTGCCCATCTCAACACTGCCGGACTGGCGCATGGCTCTGTTGTATGAGCCCATAGTTTGACCACCAAGTTTTAACAGTTTAAGTTAGAAGAAGAAACCAGGGTGTCTGTCTAGATTATGGACAGACCCGGGCTGGTCCTGCCCCTGAGCATGAGAGGAGACACAGGTAACCTCTTCCTTCCCCTCCGTCTCCACAGGCTCCCTCAGACGCCACCTGCCTGGTGGGGGACAAGACCATGACACCTGCCGGTGGGACCGAGAGCCCATTCAGGCCGAGGGCCAAGGGCGTTTCTGGAATGAGTGGCCCTGAAAGGCATCGGCATCTAATGCTGCATGGACTCTCTGGGAGTTTCCTCGAACCCCAGTTCCTCTCGGTGTGGGAGAAGAGCCAGGGCCACAAAGTGGAAGGTTGGGCCCCACGCTAGCTTGAAATACACAGACCCCAGGGTTCGGGATGAACGGGGTCCCTTTGAAATTGGTGTTGGGAGCCCTGATCCTGACACCCAGGATGTAGACCCACGTGAAAACAGGGCTTCTTTGCTTTGTTGTCGTGAGGTGCCATCAAGTGGGTCCTGACCCATAGCGACCCCCGTGCACAACAGAAGGAAACACTGCCCGGTCCCAGGCCAGCCTCACAGTGGTTCCTGGGCCTGAGCCATGGTCGCAGCCACTGTGTCCGTCCATCCGTCCGTCTCCTCGAGGGCTTCCTCTCTTTCAGTGGCCCTGCACTTAACCAAAGTGACGTCCTTTCTCCGGGCACTGGTACGGAAGTCGACACCCTGTCATCCGTGCCTCTAAGGAGCACCCTGGCCTTACTTCTCCCAACACAGGTGGGTCTGTCCCTTCTGCAGTCCGTGGCACGTGCCGCGTTCTTCTCCGGCACCACGATTCCAATGCATGGACTTGTCTTCCCTTCCTTATTTGTCATGCATGCTAACGAGGCCATGATCGGAGTTAGCTGGGTCCTAACCCTAATCCCAGGCCCCGGCAGTGTGATGGATTACGAGTTGGGCTGTTAGCCGCTAGGGTCAGCAGCTAGAAAACCCCCAGCTGTGACTCCTTGGGAGAAAGACGAGCCTTTCTCTTCCTGCAAAATCCGACAGTCTCAGACGTCCAGGAGCAGTTCTAGCCGAGGAATGGGCTTGGGTTTGCTTTCATTTCAAACCTAATCCCTTCGGAGCTGAGCGATGTACAGAGCAAACAGGGACACAGGCAAGCACACGGCTGGTGGGGGATGGCCCAGGGAGGCCACCGAGGAAGGGTGGGGGGGATGCCGGCAGAGTCGAGGGACAGCACCTTTCACCTAGAGCAGGCTCCTTGGGCCCAGGTTTCTGGCCACCCGAACTTTGAGGGCACAGCAACTGTTCTTCAAAGCCACCCCCTGGTGGTATCTGCTGCTCAGATCAACCGGTCAGAACATGAGACGAATTACCAATGGCACCAAAGTCCCGAGAGAGGGCGATTCCCCTCGTACCCTACCTGGGAAGGGGGTTTCTGTCACCCACCTCTGGGACTGCGGGAGGAGAGCTAGAATACGGGACTGGCGGGCCTGTCCCCCCCGCCCCTCCCCTCCCCCTCCACACAAGCAGACAGCCCTCTTACCCAGAAGGGCGGTGTTGTCCATGAGCACGCGGCCCTTGTCGGCCGACTCCTCGCTGCAGACATCCCCCACCAGCAGAAGCTTGACAGCCTCCTGCTTCACCCCCTCCAAGAAGTTGGACTGGATCGTGCGCGACATGGACCGGGCGCCGTCTTTCAGCTTCCCCACCTGCCGTGGGCCGGGTCGGGTTGGTGAGTGGGTCCGGCTGAGGGGGCCCCGGGGCCGCCCCTCCTGAGGGCTCCCTACCTTCGCCTTTCCTTCCAGGGCCCGGCTGCCCGTGAACACTCTGCTCAGCCCGTGCCCGTTCAGGGACCACATGGCTTTGAAGGCCTCCACAAAGCGGTCGACGATGGGCTTCGAATGCAGCCCCAGGCTCTCGAGCTGCAGGTGGAGGACCTGGGGGAGCCCAGGACGTCACCGGGACAGAGGGGCCCTGCCTGCCCCTGGCACCACCAGGGCCATCCTAGTAGCCCCTTATCTGGGCCCTGGAAGAATGTTAACCCCGAGCAGGGGAGGGAGGGAGGGGGTGGCTTCTGGCTACAGAGGCATTTCCCCCCACTACACACCACCCTCGCTGACGAGCGTTATCTCTGAACCACGACCTCTGACCCCATCCTCGCCACCACAGCAGGCCCAGACAGCAGCAGAGCTAGCCTGCCTTCCTCCTCCAGTGTGAGCCAGGTGAGGTCCATCCAGGTCTGCACACTCCCTCTTGGGTCTGACTCAGTGCCCCCCCACCCAACTCCCCCACTCCCCCACCAGGAAACCTGGCCTGTCTCCACCCGCCCAGCAGCATGGTCCCAACAGCCATGGCGGAATGCCTGTCTCTCAGGGTGCACGGTCCAAAGAACGAGCATGTGGGGTGAGTGTCCCTTCCTCTGGACGGGGCAGCCAGCGAGGCCTCCGCTCAGTCCTGGCTCTGAGGGAGGGGAGAGGGCGGCCAGGGGCAGGCACTGACCTCGAGGGCGATGAAGCACTGCACGGTGTTGGTCCGGTCCAGGCAGTCCAGACAGTTGGTTCTCAGGGTGCCCTTCTGGAAGCTAGGATAATGGACAGAGGTCACGGGCACACATCTGGTCTCGATGAAGGGCCCTTAGCGACAGACCCCCGGCGGGGCAGGGAGCAGGAGCGAGCCTGTGCCTGGGCCCAGTTAGCCATCAGACCACCCTGGCCATGTGCCCGGTGGATCCAAGGCTGCTGGGAAAAGGCAGACCGGGCCCACACTCGGCAGCCCGCACCCCTGTCCTGACAGGGCCACTTGCTCAGTTCTGGTTTCCTGGGGCCACTGCGTTCCCACCTGCTGCTGATGCCCTCGAGGGCGACTCAGGATGGACGCTAAGCGGGGGAGGAGTGTGAGCGGTGAGAGACCACTGATTCCCACCCACCCCAAGCACCTCTAGAGGAAGGCTGGGCTGCTGACTTGCGGAAGTCCAGGGAAAACCGGAGGGGCCCAGTTCAAGCCTGATGGGGGGTGGGGGGGACACCCTGAGTCAGAATCCACCGTGGGTGGGGGGCACTGACTCAACAGTTACTGCGGGGTCCCCTTTATGACTCCCATTTCTTTGGCCAAGCAACCCGACTGCACCGCTGGCTTGGAAAGTCCCCAGAGCACGCATCGGGTTGTAGGAAGGGAACAGAGGCAGCTGAACCCCCACCCAAATCCACATTGTGGAGCCCAGGAGACCACAGTCGGGGAGGAAAGACCATCTTTGATGAGGGCTGGCCGGCAGCAACTCACTCACCAGGGACTCACATTCTCGCCCCTGGCGAACACTTCAAACTCCTCCCAGTGCAGCTTCAACTGGGGCCTCAGCAGGTGCTCCAGCCTGCCCAGCTTCCCCCCTTTGGCAAACTGGCGGAGGTCGAAATTGATCATAGGGGTGTCGGCGCCGTGGCAGGACGCCCATAGCAACTTCTACAAAGGTGGGGAGGAATAGAGAGGGATGTGACGGCCTGCTTCACCTCGCAGCCCTGCGCTTCCGTCCCTTGTCCTGACCCAGACGGACTCACCCCAGGGGGGACAGACACACGGAGGGGCCCTTGCCTGCAGACTGGCAGAAGCTCCACCCCAGGCCAGAACCAGCTGAGGCAGACATGACACCCTCAGGCCTGGGGAGGCCTGCTTAGTTCTCCCAGGGCCCCGGGCCTCGGGCCCCAAGCCCAGCAGCATGCAGCTGGGCTGTGGGTCATAATCCAGCCCCCACTGCCATGGCAACCAGCCACAGCCTGAGGGAGGACTAGTGCCTGGCACATGAGGGTGGGCTGTCAGCTGGGGGCCAGTGTTGGCTGGGCCCAACACGATGCACGGCCACTCTGCTGCTCCCCGACCTTCCTCATTCCGGAGGCCTGCAGCACCCAGCTTTCTCCATGGACAGCCACCTGGCCAGGCCCACTGGCCACTTACACCCCACTCCGCACCCCATGCTGATTAGCCTCGTGCCCCACCATCTGCCCATCTTGGAGGTGCTCACAGCCACCAAGGACTGAGAGCCTCTGGGTCATCCAGGCTGGCCTGCTGGAGGACGCACCAGGACGCACATCACCCCTGGCTTCCTTCATGGAGAAAGTCTTGCAGTGGACGAATCAGAGCAAAGTCAGGGTGCCTGGCAGCACCGTAGGACGTGGACTGAGAACGCTGGGCCACAGACTGGCTGCCAGCAGTGCAGACCTCCCTGGGCACAGCCCCACCCCCCAGGCCATCAAGAAGCTTAGGTGGTCTGTCAGGGTCAGTGGGGGAGGAGATGTGACAGCAAGGCAGGCATATCCCAGTCTCCTGAGTTCTGAGGCAATGTCCGTGAGTCAGTCTGAGCCGGGACCTGCACTTACCCACTGGGAGTAAGTCTACCTGTGCCAGCAAGTGGGGGTGAGGGTGCTCCCTTCCCATAGCTCCAGGGGCAGGGAAGATGGCACCTTCCTTTGCGGTCTTATATATGTTTTTTTTTATTGTGATACTTTATTTCTTGGCTGCTTACTGCTTTGGGATTCTCCTATCCTTTCCTTTTTCATTGTTTGCTGTATTTTCCCTTCCTCCATTAAAATATGGAGCCCAGATGGGAAAAAGGAAAATACGCCTTGTGCTTGTTGCTAATAGCAACAACCCAGACAGGAAACTCGGGTCTGGCCAGGAGACCCAGCAGCCCAAAAGTCCAAATTCCAAGGCGGGGCTTTCTCAGGGGGTGAGATAAGAGCGCAGCTGCCCTGGGCTCCAGCCAGAGGCCTGGCAGCCGCCTGCCTTCCCTGGAGACGGGCACTGTGCTCAGGAAAGGAGCCCACTGCGGTCCCCTCTATCCCGACTCCTAGCGACCCCGGAGGACAGAGGGGCTGCTCCACAGGGTTCTGGAGACTGGAAGTCATCCCAGACAGCCTCAGCTTCCTCCCGCAGAGTGGCGGGTGGGTTCAAACTGCTGGCAGCACCTCCTATTCGACAGTCACTCGGAGGGTCGCCAGGGGACGGAAGCGCCATGACAGCTCCAGGGTGGCGGCACTTGCCCTGGAGAGGGGTGCGTGGGGCTCTTCCAGGAGGTGAGGTGCCCACACGTGCCCCCCCTTCCTGGGCTGAGAACAAACTCCCCAGAGAGCTCATGGCCCTGTGCAGCGGGACGCTGCTGGGAATCTCGCTTTGGCTTGGGGCAGGTCTTCCCCAACCCCAACCCCGACTCACTGCCATCGAGGCAGCTCCGTTTCCTGGAGGCCCTGCAGGACGGAGTGGAACTCCCCTGTGGGTTCCCAAGGCTGTAGCTCCTACGGGAGCAGAAAAGCCTCGTTGTTCTTGCTTGGAGCAGCTGGGGGTCTTGAACCCTTGGCGGTGAGGTTGTCAACACAACAGGGTCCCCGGGGCTCTTCCTCAATGGCTGCGGTGGAGGCTCAGGTACCAGTGTGGAGTGCATGAGCTGGACCACGGAACGAGGATGCTCTCTGTCGTCCCGTGTTCCGGATCTTTCCGTCTGCAGACCAACACGGACGCCAGCGAGCCACCAGGGCTACTCTCCTCCACAGCCAGCGAGTGGTAAAGGTGGGCTCGGCCACGGGGACCCCGGTTCTGATGCCATGGTGAGGATGCACAGTAATGCTTTTGCAGAACCCTCAGCGGGAGCCGGGCATGCTGGGAGCACCCTGCGTGTGGCACTCCTCCCCACTCACCCCTGCCTCAGAGCAGAGGCAGGCAGCCAGACAGACAGACGGACAGCTGGGTGCTGATGGGGCGGGTCTTACCTTGAAGGCTCTGTTGAGGACGTCCTCGCCACCGCGACTCCCCAGCAAGTTCACGACCACCTGCTTCCCGTACTGCTCTTTCAGAAGAACCATGTGCCTGTAACGGCAGGGGCCAGGCGGCCATGTCACCAGGGGTCCAGACGGACCGCCCACCTGGCCACCGTGTGCTGGGGGCACTGGAGACCCTGGACCCGGCATGTGGCAGTGAACCAGGGCAAGCCCAGTGGGCCAGGTGTCGGCGGTGTGGTGGAGTGAAATTTCTTAACGTGGCTCTTCCACCTTGGTGTCTGTAACTCCCACCAGATGGGTGGGCAGGACTGTTAAAATGACGGCTAAATGCAAGCAGTGTGCATTTGACAGAGGGGATGGGTCCATTTTCGCTACCGCCCTCCTGGCTGTCGGGATGAACCATCTTTGAAGCCGCAGCAGAAAGAGAAAGGCTGTCTGAAGTGGCAGAGGCCAACGAGATCAGATGCATCAGAGACTGCTCTGAGATACAGTGTGGAGACCTGAGATATGGTCTCCTCATGGGGCCAGAGACTAGGGACCTGTGGAACCGAGCCACAGGTGGGCTGCTTTTCTGGCCCACGGTGTGTGTGTGTGTGTGTGTGTGTGTGTGGTGTGTGTGGAGCCAAGGGGCCATGAGATGGAGGACTGGAGAGAGACTTGGCTGCTGGCAGAGGAGACCAGGGGCTGTATCCTTGGTGTCTGCTGATCTTGACTGGTTGGCAACCTATGGACTGCCCTAGTGAATACTGAATTACCTAATGAGCGTGGTCCGTGAGTTCTGGGTGGCCATGGCCACACGGGAATCGTGGAACCCAGCATAGATGCAGAGCGGTGTGGGAGGGGTGGTTGGTGTCCGAATAGGTAACAAAGGATGGCGCGTGGAGGCGTGTCGGACCCCTGCCTCGTGGCAGCAGGTCAGATCCGTCCCCCTCCATCCCGTTCATGCAGGGACAGCAGAACACCGTGCACGAAGCCAAAGGTCACCGAGAAGCCAAAGGAAAAGCCAACGTGGAGGTCAGAGACTCCGAATCTGCCTCCTGGGGCAGGTTAGCTAGAGCCCATGGAAGCAACGACGACGTCCAAGAGCCGAACGGAGCCTTTCAAAAGGCAGCTCCAGAGGACACAGCCAGCCAGCCAGCAGAAGAGAGACCGAGGTTAGAGGACCAAGAGGGAAGAACATGCCCAGCCCGGATGCGAAGCAGTCTGGGAGGGACGGTTGGCATGAGAATCGGTGACGAAGGATGGAGCGTGGAGGCATGTCGGACCCCTGCCTCGTGGAAGCAGGGAAGCCAGAGTGCAGCAGTTACACCATCTCCTGCCAACTTGAGCAAAGGGGTGGAGTCTGGCTTGTCAATCAGGTCAAAGCCAATGAGGCCTCTCTGTGTGGGCATGGCCTTCTCCAGAGGATTCTGGGAACTCCTGTCTTCCTCCCTGGAGGCGGGACACATTCTCTCTGCTTTGTCTTCCTGCCAACAAGACACATGGGGCTACACTGATGGCAGCCAGAGCCCTGGAGCTGGAGGAGCCACGTGGAGCCAGAGCTGTGATGCTTTCACTGCCACTGGGGCCACAAGACTTTCCACCCACTGGCCTGTGATCTTCCTGTACGCAGTGTCGTTGCATGTGCTGCGTGAGTCTGAAAAGGAATTTATAGACTGGTATGGGACAGATGGGCCAATTACAGACTTAGGGACTTGATCTGGACTGGGCTGTTTTCTCAATATACAATTGCGCTTTTATATAAAGCTCTTTCTCACACACATGATTGTCTATGAATTTGTTTCTCTGGTCCACCCGGACTAACACACAGAGGTCCGATATGTCTACTTACCTCCACGCTGTTTATTGCAAATGGAATGTTGGATTAAAGCCAGAGCCAAGAGAAACCTCAGCAGAACAGACTCCCAATCACTCTGACGCTGGATGAAGTGCCACCTTACACTGGGCCGAGCTAACTAGCCCTCTGATTGAGAAATGGA
Organism: Echinops telfairi; assembly: GCF_000313985.2. NCBI lineage: Eukaryota > Metazoa > Chordata > Mammalia > Afrosoricida > Tenrecidae > Echinops > Echinops telfairi. The sequence goes on from NW_022107431.1 coordinate 9,774,539, forward strand.
ACAATAAGCTGCCGTCTAATGGAGTCCAACTCATAGTGACTGTGGTGGTTAGATCTCAGGCCAACTTGATGGTGCCTGGGGGGAGGTAGGAGGGGAGTTCAACCCATCAATCCAGTGGGAGCCTGGTCCTGGCCCCTTGGGGGTGTGGCCTTCTTTATGAGAGAGACCACGAGAAAGTCTCTCTCCTGCCTTTCACCCACCCTGCTGGCTGGGACTCACTCTGTATATGCCTCCAGGGGCAGCCCCATGTGGGCCGCTGACCTTGGGAGCTAACCTAGGAACTGTCGGTGCCCTGTCATGTCCCTGCAGACCTTGGGCCCATGGGACTCTGCACCCACAGGCCTGTGATCTCCCTGCATCCTGATTCCCTGCAGAGGTGCATCTGAAGAGGGCTCCGGCTAGCATCAGACCCGGGGACTTGAGTTGGACCGGGCCGGGATGCCCTCTTGATGCACAATTACTTTTTGCTATCCAGTTCTTTCTTATCTCTATATTAACTATCACAGGGTTTGTTTCTCTAGATAAGCCAGCCTAACACAGAGAACCTACAGGACCCAAGGCTGTAATCTTTAGGGAAAAGGGTTCCGGAGATGCAGTGGGCTAAAATGTTGGGCGTCCAGCTTGCAAGGCCTGTGGGTTGAACCCACCAGCCACACCACAGAAGGAAGAAGTAGTAGTCTGCTTCTGTAAAACCTTACAGTCCCGGCAGACCCGGGAGCAGTTCCATGGACTCCGTTCTATCCGGTCAGAATGAGTAAGAATCGATTCATCCGGCAGCAGTGTGTGGGTCGGCCTTCAGGGAGCAGGCAGCCAAGACTTTCTCCACCAGCCTCTCCATGAGCAGCCGAGTGCTTTACTCACTGGGCCACCACCTCTAAACTCAAAACTCACTGCCGTCGAGTCAACGCTGACTCACATGTGGGTTTCTGAGACTGTCACTTCATGGGAGTAGAAAGCCCAGGGTTTCTCCTGAGGAGCTGCTGGTGGATTCGAACCGCTGACCATGAGGATCGCAGCCCTGCGCATCACCACTGCACCACCAGGGCTCCTCAATAGCTTCTGAAAACCCGCAATCTGCATACTCCAGCTGAGGGGCTCTTACTGGAAAGTAGTATACTGTTTTAATGAAAATACCTCTGCCTTTCCCAGGATCACATGAATAATATCAGGGGAAAGATAGACATCTTTATTAATATATTATAACGCTTTCCAATAAAAGCAGTTTGCCCTAATGTGGTAATTAGGGTCTCCCAGCTGGACTCTGATACTAATGTGCTTGTTGATAAACAAAGAGCAGACAATGCAAATCTGAGTACAAATTATGCTTCCAGTAGAAGGTCTGAAAGACCTACAAGTTACTTTTAAGCATTTTCATGACACTCACGGGGATACTGTTCAACAATGAGAATTGACATTAAGAGAACTATTTTAAGGTACTGCCAGCTGTTTTAAAGGTGCTCTGGGGGCGCTGTGGCACGGACAATGGGTGCTAACCACAAAGCCGGCAGTTCAAGCCCACTAGCTGCTCTGAGGGAGACGGGGCCACCGACTCCTATAAAGGTTTACAAGTCTTAGAAACCCTCTCTGCAGCCTCTCTGGGTCAGGACTGTCTGCATGGCAGTGAGCTGGTTTTTTGTTTTAGCGATTTCAAGGAGCTCTGGGTATGCAGTGGATTAAGAATCGGGAATAATCACCGAAAGGTCAGTTGTTCGAACCTACCAGTCGCTTGCAGGGAGGAAGAGGAGGCTATCATCTCCCATGAAGATGGACAGCCTTAGAAATCCGACAGGGCACTTCTATTCTGTCCTGTAGTTGGAATTAACTCAATGGTGTGGGTTTCGGTTTTTGATTTTTAATACTCTGAACAACTACAAACATCCTATATATCTTATAATTTAGATAGGAGACCTGTGGGTGTCATGGTTAAATATTGGGCTGCTAACTGCAAGGTCAGCAGTTCGAAACCACCAACTGGTCTGTGAGAGAGAGAAGAGGCTTTCTACTCTCATACAGATGTACAGCCTCGGATATCCACAGGGACCGCTCTACCCTGGCCCACAGGACTACTGAGTTGGAATCAGCTCAGTGGCAGTGAGGTAACTTGGACGTTGCTTATTAGCTGGGACAAACAGATGAAGCCTTATTGTAAGAAAGACCTGGTAAGATATAATAATTGTTAAGTATAATCTAACCATTTATTAATTAATCTTGTGTACAGAGGTGTATGTAGAGCTCCAAACCCCAGGTGCTGGGCATGAACTAAAAATATAAAAGAAAAAAATAGCTCGCTCAGTTCTACATGAAACTCCATGGTTTAAAAAGCACGCTGTAGCTAGGCCTGGACCTTCATTGCCACTCTGAAGAGGCGGTTAGGCTTCTTATCAACGTTTTAGTGCTCACAACACCAGGGGAGTAAGATTGAAAGTTCTTGTTAGCTTGTGCTAGGAACTGCTTGTTAAAACCTATCTGGCAAGGATGCCCACAATGCTTGTCCCAGGGAAACAGTCTGGTCAACAGGAAGCCAGACAGTAGACCTGATAATGCTATTAAATAAAGACGAAGCTCTACCGGTATCTTGTACCTCTGTTACCAAGACAAAGTAAAAGCCAGTGACCTGAGTGTTAATATAATGGACCCACTCTCCCCAATCAGACTCTGTTCACCCACTGTGACTGTCAACCCAGTGCTGCTAGTCCTTAGGAATCTATACATAACTTGCTACCTGAAGTTAGGAGGAGGCAAAGGTACAGAAAACAGACTCAGCTGTTCCCCAGAATGCTGACAGACAGACAAGCTGATGCTATAAAGAATGACCCGTCCGTCAGACTTGTTCCAGAAGGTCACAGTTTAATGTTGGGAGATAAGTGTTATCCCTAACCTCCGTGCCTGGAACCTTATATAAAGCCTCTCTGTTCTCCCTGCGTGTTGGAACTCTGTGGCATCATATTACGATGTTCAAGTTCTTGAAGCTCTTCTCACAATAGAGCCCTTGGTTTTAATTTCTCACAGTGCGTTATGGTTTGAATTGTCCCCTCCGCTAAAATAGGTGTCAGCTTGACTAGGTCATTGTGGGGGCTGGCCAGCCCCCCACAACTAATTGCGGGTTCAGTAGGCGCAACTGTACGGTTAAGACATATAAAAATTAGAGTAAAGTCATAGATAACAAGGAGAAATAGGAGAGAGATTGAGACAATGGAGTCAGACGCATTTCATAGTAGCATGCTCACCTCCTGGATGGCCATGATCTCAGCAGCCAGGTGTGCACAGCCCAGGGCTGAGAGGTCAGAGGAGAGGAGGGTGAGGAGGGGAAGGGCAGGGGAGAGAGCTCTTTATTACTAACCAAAGCTTATATATCTTTGGGGGGCGTGCAAGCTCCCTAATTACAGGTAAAGACACATGTCACAGGAAGGGGTTGTGCTATAGGTAATACAGCAATGAAAGGGGGACGATCTAGGGGTTTCCACGCAATAGGAAGGGAAGGGATTGGGGGTACACATGTGACAAGATGGGGAGATCCTGAATTCAGGATGGCAGCCTAACTTCGGATGTCACTGAGCAGGTTTTACCTGTTGTCTGGCTCTCCATGGAAACAATCACTATCCTTATCAGTAGGTGTGAGCCCCACCTACAGTGGACCAGGTGCCTCCAGGGAGAATATTTCTAAGCATCTGACCTCCCACCACTGTGCTGGCAAACAGCCTCTAATGTTTGGCATCTCTTTGGGGGAGACAAAGTGGGGGAAAGTCTTCTGTATCCCAGGGCCAAACGGAGGCAATCAGGAAGTTCATGAGACAGGATTAGTGGCAGTTATGTTAATGAGCCAAGAAGTAATTTCCAGGATTAGATTGTTATCTCCTTTGAGATATAAAAGAGATTAAACAAGCGGGTTAAGATCAGAGGGTCCCATGGGGGGCGCCGGACAGTGTAATATAAGATACAATAATAATTTATAAATTATTAAGGGTGCATGGGGGAAAGGGAAGGGGGGGGGGGGGGGGAATTAAAAAAGAGCCGATACCAAGGGCTCAATAGAAAGTAAACGTCTAGAAGAGAATGAGAGCAACATATGTACAAACACACCTGATTCAGTAGATGTATGGATTGTGATAAGAGTTGTATGATCCTCCCAACGCCCCCCCTCCAAAAAAAAGATCAGAGGGACCCTAAAGCAAATGTTTTGAGAATGATGAGGGCAATAAGTGTACAAATGTGCTTGACACAATGGATGGATGTCTGGATTGTGATAAGAGTTGTATGAGCCCCCAAGAAAAGGATCTTCAAAAAACAAAGAAGATCAGAGGGACCCAACTACCGCCAAGAAAGAAAGCAAACCAAGAGGAGAGCACTCCCCTTAGACCTGGGGCTCCTGCACTGCGAGCGGTCGGACCCCGAGGGAGGCTGATGCCAAGGAGAGGGAGCCCTTCGAGGACTGCCAGGCCCATCAAAGGTTGAGAGGGGACAGGGCATTCTGCCAGAGCCAACAGAGAGAGAGAGAGCCTTCCCTGAGGGTCACCTCGGGATTCAGACCTCTACCCCCATCAGAGAAGTCCTTTCTGTTCGCTAAAGCCACCGAGGGTGGCATTTCCGTTACAGCAGCACTAGATAACCAAGACAGGCAGGGAGAGCGTCAGACTGGTGTTTTTGCTGTGACAGCCTTTAGAGAAGGGGGTGGGGTCTAAAGTAGAAACCTCATTTTATAAAGGCCCTTCTTGGATCAAGGACCAAGGTGAAAGGCAGATTTTGCATGGGTGGTGCCTTCCTATAATGGAAGGCAAGTTGAGATTGCGGGCTGGGTCTCCCACTTCCTGTCCATTGTGTGACTGACTGACTGTGTTATGGAAGGGAGACCCTGGAGAGCCCAGGGCTCTGTTATCAAACAAGCCCTACCGGTCAAATGCGGGGGCGTTGGCTTCCAGGCCTCTGTTGAGTCTCAGATGGTGGGAGCCAACCTAGAGGAAAGAGAAATAACAATTGTGAGTCTGCCAGGAAGCAACGGTCTCCGCATTCACTGTCGGCCGCTCTCGAGTGGTGGCCGCCCACGTGCATGGCTAGAGCCCAGTGCAGGGGGACCAGGCACCTGCTCCCTGGACTCTGCCAAGAGTGTGCTCACCTCCAGCCCTGGCTGAGAGGCTGGCTGGGTTGCTGGCCAGTCCTGCCTGCAAACTGACACATGTAGGAGAGAAACATCCGGATAATTCCATACTGTATCCCCAGGTCATTCAATAGCACAGAGGTGTAGAGAGACCACTTCCCAGCTTCCTCTGCTTCAAGGAAGGACCTCCATTTCCTCATAAGATTTGAGTTTATCATAATTATCTGAAAACTGAGCTGCCTTCTATTTAGAGCCATCCATTGAACATTGAACTCCATTTGTAAAATGAACTTAAAATGACATCATCTTTTTTTTTATCAATAAAAAAAAACCCTGACATATTCTTACTGGAGTTAACTCGACCAGTCTCCTACTGGCTGTATCTGGGGCAATTTGAGAATCAAATTACATAAGGACAATAAATGGATTATAACCTGAGCAGCAGAATAGGAGCCCATGAATATATACTGATGAGAAGAGGTGGCTGGGTAGGTAGATAGGTTAAGTGTATGCATGTATGTATGTATGTATATATATATATGTATTATAACTGGAAGGATGAGTTGGTGGATGGAGGGATAAGCAGGTGAATGGGGGGGGTTGGTAGGTGAAGTACATGGAGAGAAGGATGGATGGATGGATGGATGGATGGGAAGGTGGATGGATGGATGGATGGATGGATGGATGGATGGG
>NW_022107431.1:9780794-9788325 GCF_000313985.2 Echinops telfairi
GGAAGGTGGATGGATGGATGGATGGGAAGGTGGATGGATGGATGGATGGATGGATGGATGGATGGATGGATGGATGGGAAGGTGGATGGATGGATGGGAAGGTGGATGGATGGATGGATGGGAAGGTGGAATGGATAAACAGGGAGCAGGATGGGTTCTTCCTTACAGTTAAATACTGCCTGATAAAATGGGATGGCAAATCACCACTTTAAAAATTGTCATCATAAACCACTGTACAAGTGAGAGTCATCATTCGACGGGCATGTTGAAAGGAAGGCTCAGAGGAGTAGGAGACTGGGGTCTCAAGGGTCTCCCCTATCCTTTGCTTACTAGCTGGAAAGAAGACCGGGCTATCTCCGCGGAGACACTAAGCACGGCTGGGTGATGAGACTCAGCTTCCCCACAAGGGGCGGCCACTCGCCAGGTGCCTGCTGATGAGACACTGGGAAGGGAGCCCCGTGTGGCCCGTGTGGAGTGTTCCCCTGGGGAAAGCGCACCACCCCCACGCGAGGGGCATTTGACTGAAAGAAAAAGAAGGCTTGCCGTCCCCACTGAGGCCCATGCCACGAGAGTGACAAAGGCTGAGGAGGCTTCCAGAGGTAAGGAGGCTAACGAGACGGGAAGGAGCCAGGGCGGTGCTGGAGGTCAGCGGTTCCAACCCACCACATCCATGGGAAAGGAACAGGGAGAAGCACTAGGCGGTGCAAACAGGCTACCATCTGGCTGCTCTCTGAAGGCTGGTGGATGGAGTCAGCCCAGGGGCACCGCCCAGAAAGCAACATCGTTGTCGACTTTGGACAATGCAGCCAGGGGACAGACTGGGAGTGCGGTTCTGCCCTGATACATACGTGTCTGGTTCTGCCCTGATACATACGTGTCTCCGTGCGTCGGACTCAACTCGGCAGCGGTAGGTTTGGTTCATAATTGGCTTCTGTGTGTGTTTTCTTAAATCAGTAACTCATTACCCCGTATGGCCACGTGTGACGCATTAACAAGAGTTAGTAAAAGCGCCTGCCCCTCTTTCCATCGGAGAAAAGTATCCATCTCAAGTCCCAGATTGAGAAGTGACCGTGGTGTTCATGCGTTGGGCTGCGACCCGTAAGGCCAGCAGTTCGAAACCATCAGCCAGCTCCATGGGAGAAAGACGGAGCTTTCTACTGCCGCAAAGAGTTACAGTACCGAAGGTAGGGGAGGGAGGGGGGGGAAAGAGGAGCTGATACCAAGGGCTCAAGTAGAAAATGTGTTGGAAATGATGATGGCAACATAGGTACGAATGTGCTTGATGTGACTTATACATGGAATGAAATAAGAGCTGGAAGAGCCCCCGATAAAATGACTTAAAAAACAAACGAAATAAGAGTTACAATCTCTACAACTCACACCTTCCCGGTCCAACAGTCCCTGCCCAGCAGGCCTCCCTGTGAGGACTCCCTGCTGTGCGTCGGCAGGAAGGGTGTGAGGGAAGGTTTAGGAGAAAGACCGGCTTTCTCTTCCCACAAAGACTTTCAGTCTCGGAAACCCACCAGGCGGTCCTGCCCTGTCCTTTGGGGCCCGCTGTGGGTCGGCACCGACTGACGGCAGGGTGTTTTATGGGTTTCCTCTGCAATTTTCTTTGGTGGGAAGGTTTCTCCACCGCAACAACAAAAAATCCCACAAAGAAAGTCCAAAGTCCATCCATCCCGGTCCTGAGACCCTGGTCGCAGGGAGTGGAGTCTGTAACGAGCCTTCTCCGTTGCTGACGACAGAGCGAGTTCCCACGGAAGGCTCAGGCCACACCACGGCCCGCTGCCTTTCCCTCCCCTGCTGTCCTCCTGTCCTGACTGCTGCCACCCCTGCCTGAGGAAGGCCCAGACGCCACTCCAGGAGCATCTCTAGCCCTGCAGAGGGAGGGGCTGCTTTCCTTGCTCCCTCAGCAGCACCTCCATCCCACAGCACCGCTGACCCTCAAGAGGAGACCGCTCATTCCGGCCAGTTGGCCAGCTCACACAGGAAATCCCCTCTGGCTTCGAGGAAGCAGCGTTTTGCTTTAAAAGGGCCCATTCGCTTGGGGGCCTCGTAAGATGAGAACACATCCAGGGCTCTGTGGCCTCTGTGTCCTGCTGAGTCAGGACAGGGTCTGATCCTGGAAGTGCTTGGAAACTTCTTGCTGAGTCATAACAAAGTGTCTCGCCTTTCAGACAGGTGGGAATTCCCAGCACAGATGAGGCGACCGCACTATGACCAATCTGCAGGTCCCACGGCGACCTTTGTTACAAAACTGACCCAAGCCACGTTAAAAAAACGGTGCGGCTCTTTCCATCCAAAAGTGAGACGAGGTTACGGGCCAACGAGCTCACGAGAAGACACTTGTCATCACTGGATGCAAACGTCGAAAACCCCAGTGAGAGCCACGGAGCTCCCATGAGGATGGCTCTCAGGAAACTCACTGCTGTGAGCTGATGCCGACTCACGACGACCCCATGGGAAGCCTCGTCTTTGCCCCGAGGAGTGGCGGGTGGTTTCCAACTGCTGACCCTACAGTTCGCGGCAGCCCGACTTGTCACCACTGCTGGGACTCAGAAACCAGAAAATAAGAAGGTGTCATTAAGGATGCAGAAAGATGGGCGCTCTCACCGTTGCAGGGCGGGGGGTGGGGGGGGTGTTTAGGAGGGGCAGCTTATGAAGGTGCATTTGCCTGTGGAAGACGTCTGGTGATTCCTCAGGAACAGAAACACGGAATGACCATGTGATCCAGCGATCCCACTCCCAGGGACATACCCAAAAGACTCGGAGGGGAGAGAGCACACAGACAGCGTCGCCCCTGTGCACGGGAGCCCTATCCACAAGAGCCCAAAGGTGGAAACAACCCAAGCGTTTATCAACAGCCGGTGGACACACAATAGGGTCTCGACAGGCACGGACAATGGAAACTTCCCGGCCATAGAGAGATTGGAATTCTGATACATGCTGTGACATGGAAGGACCTTGAATAACATGACGCCGAGTGGAATAAGGCAGTCACAAGAGGATGAATATTGTATGAGCCCCACTTACAGGAAACGGGCACGTGTATAAAGGCTTCTGTTTACGGGCCGCCCCCGGGAAATTAGCTTCTAATTGACAGGCAACTTCTATGGGTTCTGCAATGCGAGGCGCATCTGCCCTCATGCTGGAAACAACGAACGGCCGGCCCTGCGTCACAATCTCCTTCACTTGCCGCACGGCACTGACGAGGCTCAGCACCTGGCCTTACATGAACCAAACCAGACCCATGGGAAGCGAGTCAGTTCCGACTCACATGGGCCCCAGTGAGGCGCATGTCTGGGATGTCCCTCGGGGCAGTATCGGCCTCCTGGTGGCGACAGCGAGGATGGCGACCATGACAGGGCTTTTCTTAGGCCTCACCTTCGTCTTCCTCCTCCTCCTCCTCCCAGGTCACTGGATACAGTTGACAGACTGTCAGCGTCCGGGCTGACATTGCTGCGGTTAGGCGCCATCGCATGGGCCCTGGCCCGTGGTGACCCATGCTGCCCGGTCCTGGGCTGTCCCTGCTCCCTGTCCTTCTTCCGTCTGAGCCCACTGTTGGGTGTGCGGTGCACTGCACTGTGTAGACAGGGCTCTCGTGGCACCGTGGGTGAGGCAAAGCTGGCAGCTGGCAGCCCCCAGCTGCTCCATGGAAGAAAGAGGAGGCTGTGTGCTCCTGTCAAGAGTTACAGTCTTGGAAACTCACAGGGCCCTTCCACCCTGGTCTATAGGGTGGCCATGCATTGCGATGAACTTGATCGCGGTGAGATGCTGCACAGAGACAATACCCTTAGACCACGGGATCAACCAAGCTGTAAGAGGGCTGTTCACTAGGATAAAGGCCCAACACACAAGCTGTGCTCATCGGTCTCCATCAGCGCTTGAGAGGCACATGAAGGCCCTCAGTCAGTCTCTCCCAGCGCACGCTCTCCAACCCTCATTAAAGCTCTATTGCTGCCACTGGCCCCCATCTGCCTCTGGACCAGTGGTTCTCAGCCTGTGGGTTGAGAACCCTTTGGAGGTCAAACTACCCTTTCACAGGAGTCGCCTAAGACCATTGGAAAACACATATTTCTGATGGTCTTAGGAACCGAGGCACCGCTCCGCTATCCGTCTCCAGGCGGGTCCGCCGCATGCAGATATGCTGATCCGGTGGGAAAGCAGCAATCTCAACCTTCACACTGACGTTGGCTTTTCACACATACAGTCACAAAATGCAGCAATGTAGCTCACTGCTGTGCTATTAAGACTGTTACCCATGCTACACCATGCTTCAAGACAAAATTTCATTTATTTGTCATTAGGAATAAATATTTCACAATATGAGGAACTGTATGAAAGGGTCGTGGCATGAGGAAAGCTGAGAACCACTGCCCTGGGCCCTCGGTACCAGCATCACTGACCCGCGGCTGGGCCTGGTGCGAGCATCTCTTCCCAACCAGAGCTCAGTGACGTCCACTTGGCAGGATTTACCCCACGGAAATGAGCAGCCCGAAAATCCAGTCTTCCTCTCCCCCTCCCAGAGCACTGGTGATGGGCGGAGCACCCACGCTGCTGCACACGGGGGCCAACAGTCCATCCTACTGTGTGCCCAGAAGGACACGCCCCCGGGTCCTGCGGCACCCTCACGGCCGTGACCTTTGCACTTGTGGTCACTGGTCCGCCTGTCTTGCCGAGGGCCTTCCTCTTCGCTGCCCATGAGCATGAGCATGACGTCTTTCCCAGGGACAGGTCTCTCCTGACCGCACGTCTGAAGCTCTAGAGCAGCCGTCTCGCTTCTAAGGAGCAACTGTCGGTGCAGACGAGGGGGCACCCCAGTCCTCAGAGTGACAGCTTCAGAGAGCCACCCAAGGTCTTTTGAAAATACCGATGCCTGTCCCGCCCCCCCAACATTGTCCTCTGTGGCATGCGACTGGGTCTCGGGGGTCTCCGAGGGGCAACAGAGCCGAGGGCCTCCCCTCTGGCTGTTCCTGGGGGGACACGGGGACCCTCAACACCTGGAGGCCGTCTTGCTGTGGCCCTGCCCACTTTCCCACTCTCACGTCCTCATGTCCCCTCATGCCTAGCGCTCCAAGTGGCTGACAAGCAGAACGGAGGAGCTAGCTGTCCCTGACACCAGCACAGGAGCCTCTGCCTTCTCCCACACCACTCCAGTGACAGGGCCCGCGCATGGCCAGCCCCTGCCCCCCCTGCCCCCCCCTCCCGCCCCCTGCCCAGCCGGTGTGCAACCAGCGCCTGTTGTGTCAAGGGCTCCACTGTCAAGGGCTTCACTGAGGTCTGCAGCGGGGAGGGAGCTGACACGGAGGAGGGGGTGCTTGGTGCCCTGTATCCACAGAGAAGGTGCTAGAGGCACGGTCACCACCCTGCCCACACCCTCACGAAGGTGTAGGGCACAGCCAGCCTCTCGGCTGCTGCTATAAAAGCAGCTGTGTTCCACCCCCAGCTGCAACCACGGACTTGTCTGCTCGTCCCGTTTGCTTCTCAAGGCAGCTGCGGTGGGCGATCGCCGGCTCGCAGTGACCGGCCCCAACCCGGTGGGTGGGTGGGGGGTGGGGGGTGTCCAAGGCTGTAAATCTTTAGTAGAGCAGAAAGCCCCGTGTTTCCCCCAAGGAGCGGCTGGTTGTTTCGGACTGCTGTCCGCTGAGTCTGCAAGTTTTGGGCAGCGGACTCTGTGGTTCCCAGGCCAGGGCATGTTCCATCAGGGCTTTTCAGGGTGCAGTCCAGTGAGCGCAAGGTCAGAGGTTCAAACCCACCAGCTGCTCCCTAGGAGAGAGCTGAGGCCTCAGTGAAGGTTGTGATGCGTCAGACCTGCTTGGATGGTGGTGGGTGTGCTGGCACTGTGGTCAAGCAGGTGGCTGCTCGGTGGAGGTGCTGGAAGGCTGATGCCGGGGGTCCAGCACGCAGCAGTCTGTCCCCATAATGATGACAACCTTGGGGACCACCAGGGGTGGTGCTACTCTGCCCTACGGTGTTGCCAGAGCTGGAACCAACCGGAGGGCAGCAGGCCCAGTCCTTTGGAAACTGTGGCTGCAGAAAGATCAATCCCCCAAGGAGGCGGCTCCTGAGTGGTGGAGTGAATCCTGTCTGCCCGGCGCCCAGGCCTGTGGCTCTGACTGACTTTCCAGCACATCCCATGGTCCGGAGGGGTCCCAGACACACAGGCTGGGCCATGCCCACCGCCCTCCCTGGCCCCTCTCACTTCCTCCGGTGTCTCCCTCCCTCAGCCCCCGCACTCCTGGCGCAGTGCTGTGTGGTGGCTGCCGCCTGTCCTTGGGGGAACAGAGAGAAGAGCAGGCCCAGTGCTGCCCACCAGCACCGCTGGCACCATGGGGCCGGCCCTGGGGAGACTGCCACATGAGCCCACCCTCCCGAGACCAGTGTCTGACAAGGGAACCAATGCTCCAGATAAAGAACAGAGAGTCTGGAGCTGACTATCAGAAGAAGAGTCTGTTCTCGGTGTAGACTGTCATGGTGGCTCTTGATAGAGAGAATAACCCATTTACCCAACAGAGATAAAATGGTCACCGGTACAGGGTGGCTAGAGGTGGAATCAGGACCAAGGAGTTTGTGCTGAAGGAAGCATTCCTGTGGAAATGAGCACACAGATGGCCATCCCTGCCTCTGCCTCCAGCCCGACAGAGAGACAGAAGGGGGACAAGCAGAGAAGCAGGGATGAGATCACTGAGGAGGGAGATCACTGAGGGGGAGATCACTGAGGAGGGAGATCACTGAGGGGGAGATCACTGAGGAGGGAGATCACTGAGGGGGAGATCACTGAGGAGGGAGATCACTGAGGAGGGAGATCACTGAGGTGGAGATCACTGAGGAGGGAGATCACTGAGGTGGAGATCACTGAGGAGCAGATCACTGAGGAGGGAGATCACTGAGGAGGAGGGAGATCAGAGGAGGAGATCACTGAGGAGGAGGGAGATCACTGAGGAGGAGGGAGATCACTGAGGAGGAGGGAGATCACTGAGGAGGAGATCACTGAGGAGGGAGATCACTGAGGAGGAGATCACTGAGGAGGAGGGAGATCACTGAGGAGGAGGGAGATCAGAGGAGGAGATCACTGAGGAGGCGGGAGATCACTGAGGAGGAGGGAGATCACTGAGGTGATCACTGAGGAGGAGATCACTGAGGAGGGAGATCACTGAGGAGAAGAGAGATCACTGAGAAGGAGATCACTGAGGAGAAGATCACTGAGAAGGAGATCACTGAGGAGGAGATCACTGGGGAGAAGATCACTGAGAAGGAGATCACTGAGGAGGAGATCACTGAGGAGAAGATCACTGAGGAGGAGATCACTGAGGAGGAGATCACTGAGGAGGAGGGAGATCATTGAGGAGGAGGGAGATCACTGAGGAGGAGGGAGATCACTGAGGAGGAGGGAGATCACTGAGGAGGGAGGAGATCACTGAGGAGGAGGGAGATCACTGAGGAGGGAGGAGATCACTGAGGAGGAGGGAGATCACTGAGGAGGGAGGACATCACTGAGGAGGAGGGAGATCACTGAGGAGGAGGGAGATCA
>NW_022107431.1:9788425-9809329 GCF_000313985.2 Echinops telfairi
GAGGGAGATCACTGAGGAGGAGGGAGATCACTGAGGAGGGAGGAGATCACTGAGGAGGGAGATCACTGAGGAGGGAGGAGATCACTGAGGAGGAGGGAGGTCACTGAGGAGGAGGGAGATCACTGAGGAGGGAGGACATCACTGAGGAGGGAGGACATCACTGAGGAGAAGATCACTGAGGAGGAGGGAGATCACTGAGGAGGAGGGGAGAGATCACAGAGGAGGGAGATCACTGAGGAAAAGGACACTGGCCCCTGGGAAGAGGACAGAAGATGGTCCCGGACACTGAGGCGCTCCTTGCAGAGAAAGTGGCCTGGAGAAGGGGAAGCCGTTCTTGCAGCTATAAGACGCGGGAGGCAGGGGATGGATCAGGCAGGGGATGGATCGGACATGCTCCAGCATCTCGGGCTCCCAACACCAGACAGTGATCCGTCCGGCCCACCCACGCTGTCCCCAGGGATGTCTCAGGGACGGAGCTCTTGCCCTGTCTCCAAGGCACCTTCTGAGTGGACTCAAACTCCCACCGACCAGTTAGCAGCAGAGCGCACTGACTGTCAGCAGCACCCAGGGCCGTCTGATACAGCAGAGTCCCCCCTCTCATGCTCCGAGCTGTCCTAGCAGTGTGGGCTCAAGGTTGGGTCGTGAGCCCTGCCCCAGAAAGCCCGGTGAAGGATCCCGAGAGGAGGATGTGGCTGAATCTCAAAGGGTCCTTCTCAAACTCCTTAGGCAGCATGTCCACCCTCCGGCGTTGCCCCCAGTGTGACGGGAACCCCGCTGGGCCTCCCTGCTTCACTTGTGCACGGTGACACTCCCCCATCTACGCTTCTCGTTCCCCTGCACGCAGAGCTGACAAGGTTTCAGGACGGAGATCCAGGGGGAAGAGAAAGCAAGTCCCCAACCTCTCAGAAGGTGCTGCGTAAGCAAAGTGGCAGGTAGGTGACCGGAGGCCTGCGGCAGGGGTGGGGAGGGAGGGGGAGTGCAGCGACGCCTATGGAAACAGGCATTTTGGCAGTGAGGACCCTGGCCTAAACTTAGACTCTGCAGCTACGTCCAGCCACCACGGAGCGGTATGCTGTCCAGGGGCAGACGCTCTGGGAGGTAAATTACACCTGAATAAACCTGGTTTTAAACAAACAATGAAAACGCATTTGGGACGGACACACCACAAAGGAACCCTCTAGGACAGTGGTTCTCAACTTGTGGGTCGCGACCCCTTTGGGGGGATCAAAGGACCCTCTCACAGGGGTTGCCCGATACAGAACAGTAGCAAACTTACAGGGTTGAAGTAGCAATGAAAATAATGTTATGGTTGGGGGGTCACTACAACATGAGGAACTGTATGAAAGGGTCGAGGCCTTAGGAAGGTTGAGAACCACTTCCCTGGGGCCTCCGGGCGTTCTTCCCAGTGCTGCCAGGTGCCGGCCGGTTGTCAGGTTCCTTCTGATGGAAAGGCCGAGGGGGAGTTAACACAGCCTTGTGTGTTCCCGGAAGGGGACACTCAGTCCCCCGTCTTGCTCCAAGAGCTAACGTGACGCATGACCAGGTCGGCCAGCTCGGCCCGGGGACTGCCAGCAAGCCCCAGGGCTGAGCCCAACACCTGCACCGCATCACCTCCAGGACGGTGTTGAAATAAGCGGACTCGACTCTGGTCTCTTGAGCCCAGTGGTGGCCGCCACCCTGGGCAGGCAGGGCCTGGCAATGGCGTCTGACGCGCCCCATCTCGGGCTGCCAGGCCTCACGGGGGTAACGTGAGCCTCAGTAAGAAGAGCTGAAAACGATGAGTCCGAGGAGCAAGTATGTGAACTTGGCCAGCATTCCCACAGATGAGGGGGCCGGGGGTCTAGCCTCAATGCCCAGGAATCTCAAGGCCCTCACCCAGACCCCCCACCTTGGGGGAGAGTCACTGGGCAGGATGCTGGAACAAAGCTTCACACGCTGCCTTCTCCTCAGGAGGCGGGAGGCCAAATACCTCTGGCACTGAGCAGGCCCTGAGAGAGGGCCAGGAGTATTTTTAGAAACCATGAGAAAGATCTGTGTAACCCCTGTGCCACAGCGCCACCCACCACCCCCAACCCCGCCCCATAACTCCTCTAGGAGGCAAGTCCCTTAAAATGCATCTGGGGCATGCTTTGAACTTGGGGTAGGTCTTAAGGACACAATGTGGCCCCTATGCTCCACAGACACCCCAGGACCTTACACAATCCACCAGGAAACCCAGTACCTGTTTATTAGTTAACAATTCAAACCAGTACGTGTTTTCCACATAAAAATACCACACCTGCACATGCACACCCTCACCACAGATGCCTACATACACACACAGGTAAACACACACACATACACACCATGCATCTTGCATGTATACACAGTATACAACATACACACACACACAAACCCCACATACACTCACACAACCGACACATACACACACTGCCCAGGCATATGCACACACATATACACAATACATACTGTGTGTCTACACACACACACACACACACACACATACACACACACACACACACACCAGACATCCCAGCGAGATCCAGAAATAACGTCCGGCCATAATCGCCCGGAGGACAAGGCGCTGTCATTCACCCACCTGCAGGCCTGGCTGCTCCCAAAACAGCGGGACGGAGCCTCTGATCTGGACAAAAGACGACACTCCATCATCCATGTAAATCGTCTGAAACGGAGAGGGAGAGATTCCTCAGTGGAAGCGAGAGTCCGAGGCTGTGTAACCGGATCCCGAGCCTGAGACCCAACACCAGTCGGGGCACAGGGCAGCCTGCGGACTGGCGCCGCTCTTCTGCCGGTGCCCCAAATGCCAGCCGGGGCCTGGGAGCCAAGGGGCCTGCTGGCTGCTGGGTGGCCTCCCAGGCCTGGTGCCCACACCTCCTCCCAAGAATGACCAAGTGCCCTGCTCCAGGGTCAGCTGGAGCAGGTGGGGAATGTACTCTCCTCAGGGCACGACTCGACGGCCCTCCCTGAAGACCCCACTTGCCCCAGCCCATGTTGGGAGCAGGAGCAGGGCCATCTCGGAAGCCAGGAAACACTGCTTGTGCTGTCGGCTGCCACCAGTCAGCCCTGACCCCAGGTGACCCCAAGCTCCAGACCAGTTGCAGATGGAAGTGTGGGACCCGTGAGGTTTTCAGGGACTGGTTTTGGGGAGTGGATCTCCAGGCCCTTCCTCGTAGTCTGTCTCAGTCTGGACAGCTCTGCAGACACCTGTTTAGTATCCCAGCAGCGTGCAAACCTCCCCTGACCCTCAGTGGGGACAGTTCATGAAGTGCATTGGCCAGGAACTGAAATAGGGTCTCGCTCAGGAAAGGCGCCAATTCTAGCCCAGAGCCCCCAATGTTGTATCGCTGGTGTTAGGGGCTATGGAGTTGGTTCTGACCCACAGCGACCCTGTACACACTGCACGGTCCGGTGCCATCCACACAATTGTTCCCATGCCTGAGGCCACTGCTGTGGCCACTGTGCCCACCCATCTCCCTGTGGGCCTTCCCCTTTTTTTCTGCTCTGGTGTCCTTCTCCAGGGACGGGTCTCTCTTGACAACATGTCCAGAGTATGCAAGATGAGGCCTTGCCATCCTTGCCTCCAAGGAGCACCCTGGCCTTACTTCTTCCATGACGATGGGATTGCTCTCCAGCCATCCATGCCATGTTCGGTGTTCTCCTCCAGAACCAGGATTCAGAAGCATCTGCTCTACTGCGGGCTTCCTTCTTCAGTGCCCGGCTTTCACACACGCATATTCAGCCATGGTGTGGGTCGGGAGCACTCAAGCCTCAAAGTAACATCCTTGCTTTTCAATACTCTAAGGAGGTCTTGTGCAACAGATTTACCCAGTGCCACGTGTCTCCTGAGTTCTTGCTGCTGCTTCCATGAGTGTTGAGTGTGGATCCGAACGAGATGGGATCCTTGACAACTCCCAGTTTTCTGGGTCCCCACTGCCCCCCCTTACTACCGCATCACAGCTCTCCATGCAGGGCTGGCTCGTGGCCCAGGGCTGGACGAAGTTCTCAGAACGGCTGCCTCCAGGGCCAACCTATCTGCACCAGACCAGCTTGAACTTGAAGACACGAGTCAAGACCTGCACTTGGCTTTAATCTGGTGCTGTGCCCAGATTAAACATATGACAGGGCTTTCAGAAGCTCCCCGGGGAGTGGGCGCTACATAGAAACAAATGATCCTTCAACATCTGGACACATAGCACCCCTGCCAGCACATGTACCCATTGTCCAGAGTGGCCCTGCGCTCAGTGGAACTGCGGGCCTCTGGGCGCAGAGCTAGGGTTTTTGTAAAGAGGATATGAGGACAGCCGGGGCGTCACAGGGGAAGGCTGGTGCTGTTATCAGATGCGTGGCCTTTATCGGGGTAACGGTATCCTGGTCTGGCAGGGCCGCCAGCAAGGCCCTGGGCCCTTTCCACTCGGCACAGCCTGCTCCCTTACCGGGTAGCTTTCCATGCAAGGCAGGGCACGGTGGGCAGGTGGCCCATGCATTAGTCATTCTGTAGGGGAGGGCGGGGGGAGCAGAGCGGCCCTTGGTTTCCCTGGGCGACAGGAAGGTCCGAAGTCTCCAGAGGAAGGCACCCGTGGGCGCATTTGGAACAGGTAGAGACCGCCAGCAAGCCTGTGGCCTGTGACCCTGCCACCGTGCAGACGAGTGGTGCCCACACACCAGCCAGCTCCCAGCTCCCTCACAGACACCAGCCCAGCCAGCCTTCTCCCAGGACACTGACGCTCCACAGGATCTGGTTTAAGGACAGGAAGGGGGTTCCTTCGTGGGATGAACCCTGCTAACGTGCTACTCCCAGCAAATGCCTGGTTCCTGTGCAGCTCTTGAGAGCCGACTCTGGAGACGGCCCGGACGAGGAAAAAACCACGGCCTCCACCTCCTTCCTCTCGTGTGGCCATGACCTGCTAGTGCTGGGTCCCAGACTGCTCCCAAGGCCACCTTCTTTGTTCCCTGACCCACAGACACTAGAGAGGGACACACGATTTTCATTCTGGGGGGAGGCAGACGGGAGCGTGGATGACCAATCTGGTCCAGACTCCTAGCTGCCCAGCAGGGTGATCACAGGGTCCGTCCCTGTCAATGGCATGTCTGATGGGACACGCACCAGGAGGAACGAATGAAGGATGGTGACCAAGGGCAGGATTTGCTCAAACATCTCCCTAGCCCCTGGGTGAAGGGCTGCCCTTTGGGCGCATGGACGAGGCCCTCGGGGCAGAGGAGGAGGGGGCAGGGTCAGCACTCTGGGAGCTGGGTTTATGCTGTGGGAGAAGACAGGATGGGTGGGGGAACTCACAGTTGGCAGGAGAGAAATCCAGACGGAGGGACTTTCAGGAGGGAGGGAGCCCCGTACAGTAGGGCGTAGTTCGGGTAGGGGTGCCACTGGACTTGACTCTCAGGATGCCCTGGGTGACCCTGGATGCCCCTTTCAGAGAGCAACAGGGGCCGAAACCCAAAGACCATGAACAGAAGGAGACACGGTGGGACATTGGAGACGGCTGGCTTAGACCCAAAAGGCTTTTTGCTGAACTACTTCCTGACAAGCGAGCAGCAAACCCGTGCTTCCCAGGTGTGCTCCCAGGGCGCAGGGGGTTCCCACCTGCCCGCCCGCACCAACTGCCAAGTCTCAACTCCAGGAGTCAGGTACAGAGTCTTTGTGAGGCTGCGGGTGGGGGTGGGGGTGGGTTCTGCAGGACGAGTCCTGGCTGCAGAGTAGGGACCCCAAGCATGTCTCCCCACCACCCTGAAAAGGCGTCTCTCTCTCTCTCTCTCACTCTCTCTCTCTCTCTCTCTCACACACACACACACACACACACACACACACACACACACACACAGACAGCCTCTGGCTGAGAGAAAGCTCCGCCCTCGTCTGGCTCCTGGGATTTAATTCACAAGAAGAAGTTCATTGCCCGCCAAGAGCTCCCCTCCACACAGGGAGCCAGTCTGCTCTGTATGGGTCTCTCCTTGCCAAGTGACTAAGCAGCCACTAGGTCGGCAGTTCAACACCATCAGCCGCTCCTCGGGAGAAAGAAGAGGCTTTCTACTCCTGTAGAGTGACAGTCTCGGAAACCCCCAGGGGCAGTTCTACCCTGTCCTGTAGGGTCCCCACGAGTCAGGATTGACCTGTGTGTTTGTGTGTTGAAGCCAACACACAATGGCTATTTCACCATAATCAAAGCCCTGAGGGTCCCCACACTTACAGTGTTACAAACTCAGGAAGCCTAGGTGCTGTGGGTCCCCACTCTCGGCTCCTCTACTGGGGAGCCTGCCCCCACTCTTCCAGGAGCTCCGCAGAAGACCTGCATGTGCCTTCCGGAAGCCACAGGCTTCCTAGGGCCTCCCAGGGTCTGGAGGAGGGAGCCATCTCTGGGTCCGTAAACAGCAGCATCTTCAGAGCCGGGGATTTTTGGGAGGGCTGAGTCAGAGCTGCCACACCCGTCAGAGGAGCCTCCACTTGGAAAACAACCTCAATTCCAAAAAGAAAGTGATGTGGTCCAACCGAAGCACCCCTGTTACTACAAAGTGCTTGCACGGCCAGCATTCAAGGTTCCCTGGGGAGCAGGAGTTAGGTCTCTGGTGGTGAGGAGAGGCGAGGTGAGCCCTATTCTGCTGGGACCTCCCTCCCCTCCAGCCGCCTCCCCTTGCCTGGCCTCCTCACACCAGTGAGCGCAAAGGCTTCTGTCCCTGCGTCAGGGACCACCTAATGGCCAGCCCCGCCATCGGGACCTGCCGGGGCCCCTGGGAGCATCGCTGGGGGGACCCTGGGCAGCAGCATTCCAGCAGGAGGATGTTGGTGGTGGGGGAAATGGTGTCCCCACAAAGCGTGTGTTGAAGTTCTAACCTTGGTGTTCCTGAACGTGACCCAGTTTGGAAATAGGGGTTCCTCTCCTAGGATAACCAGAGCGTGCCAGAGGGGGGCGCATCTTAGGCCGAATCCCTTCTGGGTGGAGTCCCATAAGAAGAGTGGACTAGACACGCACGCACACACACGCACGCACGCACGCACGCACGCACGGGAGCCAGACGCTTTGACAATGGAGGCCCATGGGTCCACAAACCCAGGAATACCAAGGATCGAGGGCTCCTACCTGGAGCCCAAACCAAGAGCTGGGTGGGACTTCTATATGTGTCTGTGCTCCAAAGCCCCCCCCTGGTGGTGTTATTCTTTACAATTTAAGTCGCACCCCTGGGTCCCTGAGACAGTAAGCCCTCACTGTCCTCCTGTGCTACCTCTTGTCTTCTCTCCCGCCGCTGTCCTTCCCTGCATGCATCTCTCACCTTGGACGGGCCCTTCCTCTAACACTCTGGCCTTCCCTCACGTGGCCGGGGGCTCTCCCATCTGTCCTGGCCTGGGAGGACCAGCCCTCGTCTGTCCTGCTGCACGGGCCGAGGAGGACACCTTCATGCGCCCTGAGAAGTGGTTCCCGCTCGCCCCAGGTGGGGCTGCCTCTCTCCCACGCCACGGGCCACCCTGTCAGGATGCAGAATAAAGCATCCTGGCTCATCCTTTCCACAGGGAGGCCCCGGCTCACCAGGGACCAGTCCAAAGTGAAGCTGGCCTTGGGCCCATCTGCCCAGCAAACAGGTGTGCTGGGTGCAGACACTCGTCTGACATGCCTGGTGCTCCTGGGTGAGAAATGCCGTCGCAGGTGGCTTTAATGAACGTAAATTTACGCTCTCACAGATCTGCAGGCTAGACGTCTGAATTCAGGGTGCTTGCTCTAGGGGAAAGAAGCCCTAGTGGGGCCGTTAGGTAAGTCTTAGACAGCCAACCACAAAGTCACAAGTTCAAACCCACCAGCTCTCTGGGCGAGAAAGATGAAGTTGTTTGCGCCTATAAATATCTATTTTAGTTTGTTCTGGTTTTAAATAGTTTCTGCCTTCTTTTCATCTGTTTGATTTCATTACTCTTGTTAGTTTTTGTTTGTATTCTAATATTTTTCTTTTTAAAAATTCATTTTATTGAGGGCTCGTACAACTCATCGCAATCCATCCATCCATCCATTGGGTCAAGCACATTTGTACATTTGTTGCCCTCATCATTCTCAAAACATTTTCTTTCTACTTGAGCCCTTGGTATCAGCTCATTTCCCCCGCCTCCCTCTCCCAATGTTTTCCTGCTTATGGAATCCAGGAGTTACATCTACAGAGACAGTGACTGAATTAATAGTTCCTTGGGGTGTGACAGAGGATGTTGGGGGCAATGGGGAACTGATGGCGATGAGGACAAGAATGAAGAAAATGTTCCAAAACCGATCGTGGCGATGATTGTACGGCTCTTCTTGGTGTGCTTGAACTAAGTGCATGATAAGTGAATTATATGTCAATAAAAACTGTTTCTAAAAAAAGATTTGCAGCCTTGGAACTCCCATATGGGGCCGTTGTGTTGGCACTGACTGGATGGCAGTGGGTGGGGGGCTCTTGGGGACAGTTCCTCTGTCCACTTGGCTTCTCATGTCCTCAGGCCTTTGGCCATCTCACGCGGCATCTCTTTGTGCTTGCTTCTCTCTGTCACTAACCTGGTCTCAAAAGTTATTCACTTTAAGATGCATCCACACGAGTCAGGCCTCATTCACCCAACAAAAGCCTGATTCCCAGATGGGATTCTCTCCAGAGGTATCACCCACCTGGAGCCCTGGTGTAGAAAGTTAAGTGTTGGGCTGCTAACTACAAGGTCAGCAGTTCAAAACCACCAACCACTCTTTGGCAGAAAGATGAGGCTTTCTCCTCCTGTAAAGAGTTACAGTCTCGAAACCCCCAGGATCAGTTCAACCTTGTCCTGTAGGGTCGCTGTGAGTCAGAACGTACTTGAAGGCAGTGACCGCTGTTTAATCTATAACCCACTCAATGCCCTACAGCCGATTCTGATGCCAATCGCCCTTCAGGACAGGGTAGAACTGCTCACTTGGGCTTCTGAAGCTGGAAATCTTTTTCTTTTTATTCTGAAAAAGTTTATATTTAGCATTAGCCAGCTGGACTCAGTTTAGATGATTCTGATTTACTGGCAACATCTAAAACATCACGGTCGGGCGCCAGTCGAACATACCCCTTCTTCTCCACGTCAGGCCTGACCAGGGGGTTGACCTTGGCTACGTCAATAGAGCTGCTTCACAGCCTGTCTGATCTGGTGCTTGTCGGCCTTGGCATCCACCATGAACACAAGCGTGTTGTTATCTTCGATCTTTAGGGCGGACACCGTAGTCAGGGGAACTTGATGAGGACAGAGTGGTCCAGCCGGGGGGCGCTCTTCAGAGGGTACTTGGGCTGCCTTAGCCTCAGGGTCTTGGGTTCCGGGGAAGGTGGATGACGTGGGGATCTTCTTTCTTTGTGTGGCTGTGGACGCCTTTCAGCACGGCCTTCTTGGCTTTTAATGCCTTTGCTTTGGCTTCTGTTTGGGGAGAGGCACACCTTCCTTCTTTGTGTTTGGCGACATCTGCATTAAAAAGCCACAGATCTTTATAGGAGCGGGAACCCTCCTCTTTCTCAGAGGAGTGGCTCAGCTGTTTGTACCACCCACCTTGCAGTGGGCAGCCAAAGGCTTAACCCAGTGAGGCACCAGGAGTCCTTTCTGGTTGTTGGGAGTGAGGATTTACACCAGTTATTTGGGGGTACACCAGTCCACCTGTCACAGGCCTTGTAGCTTGTGACATGCCTGTGCTGATGGCCAATTTCGGCGGGGCGAAATGCCCTTCGGGCAGGCCAAGGTCTTGGCTGGCAGCAGCTGCTGTTCCTGGCTGCCTGTCCCCTTGTCGGCTGCTCTGGGAGGAAGGTGCTCTTTCTGAGGAGAGCAAGCCTGTACCACCCCGTGCTGTTGTGACGGGGACAGGGATGAAAATAAACAAACTAGGAGGGTCCCAAAGGATTATGGGAGCGAGAATCCCTCCTGAACCTGAGGAGGAAGATGGGGACCACTTAACACGGCCGTGGGCTGGATGCCCAGGAGCCGCTGGTCCTCTCTCACATATTCCTCTAGAGCAGGGGTTCTCAGCCTTCCTAACGCCGCGACCCATTAATACAGTTCCTCATGTGGTGGTGACCCCCAACCATAATTAACATTATTTTTGTTGTAACTTCATAACTGTCATTTTGATGCTGTTATGAATCGTAATGTAAATATCTGATGTGTAGCATGTATTTTTATTGTTACAAATTGAACATAATTAAAGCATAGTGATTAAAGCATTAATTAAATCATTTACCCTGTAATTATAATTCATGACGTGTTGTTTTACCTCCAATACTGTGGCTTTCAACACAGCAGCTGCTTTCTACACAGTAGCTGCTCTCTACACAGGTGTGACTGGCCCACATAAGTACATTATGGTGCCAGCCCTGTCACATACACCTGTATTTGTATGGGGTGTATGTGATGGGGTTGGCCCGATGAGGTCATCACGCTGGGTACTCATATGTGCGTGCATCTGCATGTGGGTGGACCCGCCTGGAGACGGATAGAAGAGCGGTGTCTCAGTTCCTAAGACCATTGGAAATATGTTTTCCAATGGTCTTAGGAGACCCCTGTGAAAGGGCTGTTTGACCGCCAAAGGGATCGAGACCCACAGGTGGAGAACCGCTGCTCTAAGGTCTTGTGTGAAGATGAGGACCCTGTCTCTGGACCCAGACCAGTCACCTGAAAACATGGGGAGACCCATTCCAGTCAGAAGACACCTATCTGTGAGATAATCCCACTGGAGGCCCCCAAACCTTGGCTTTGGATGTGCCCACTGGTTTGTGGAGGACTGAGAATGGCAAAGCCACTGTAGAGACCTGCCCCAGGGACAAAGGAGCACCCTCCGAGCAGGCCCATTCCACAGGCTCTTGTCCTCTTACATCTAGTGTCAGAGGCTCTGGCAGTTACGCCGTCTCCTGTCAACTTGTGAAGGGGTGGAGTCTAGCCTGTCCATCAGGCCATAGCTAATGAGGCCTCCGTGTGGATATGGCCTTCTCCAGAGGATTCTGGGAACTCCTGTCTTCCTCCCTGGAGGCAGGACATGCACTCTCTGCTTCACGTTCCTGTTGACAGGACACATGGAGCTATGCTGATGGCGCCAGAGCCCTGGAGCTGGAGGACCCACGTGGAGACCCCTGCCATTGCTGAGATGCTTTTACTACCACTGGATCCACAAGACTTTCCACCCACTGGCCTGTGATCTGTCTGCATTCAGGGTCATTACATGTGTTGTGTGAGTCTGAAGAGGAATTTATAGACTGGTACTCGACATGTGGGCTAATATGGGACTTATGGACTTGATCTGGACTAGGCCGGGACGTTTTCTCAATATACAATTGCTCTTTTACATAAAGCTCTTTCTCATACACAGAAGAGCATCTCTGGATTTGCTTCTCTGGTCCACCCAGCCTAACACAGAGGCCTTTGTTGCAGAAGTCACACCGTCAGGGTCAGGTGGCACAGCCTATGACTGCATTGGCGTCAAAACGTTGTCACCTGTAAAAAGCTGAAGTGGCAAAGGCTGTGTGGTAGGTATATAGGTATATTCACAACCATCAAAAGAGCAGCTTCTGAGTCTGCTTTATGTGCCAACACCTCATGGGATTTGGTTCCTTGGCTTGCAGGTTTAGCGTCATGGTTTCGGGGACATCCCAGTTAATTGGCCTAATATCCTCTTGCGTGTTTCTATCCTTAACACCCAGTTCACCGCGTGGAGGCTAGGGTCGGGAAAGCGTGCATGTGACCATCAAAGATACACCAGTTGGTCTTTATTCTTCTAAAGCGAGAGGAGGAGAGTCAGGAAGAGGCGATGGAGAAGGGATGTGTGACTACTGCCCTCACGAACCGGGGGACTGGAAGAAATGGATGGCGGGCGCCTCACTACCCTTATGGAACTTCTGATCAGAGATGTTGTAGAGGATTCCTGATCACAGGGGAGGGACATGTAAGACAGGACGTCAAGTTCTCATACAATCAAGAATTCTGGAAGCCTTGGAGGCTGGATGAACGCCTGAAACTGGCCCTGAGGTCACCTTTAAGCCTGAACTAAAAAGAACCCTTATGGTCTTCTTAAAACAGACTAATGATTCATCTATTTAGTGACAAATATCTACCTTGGGCATTCCACTCTCTCAAGCACTCTCCACATAGGATCAAATTACCAACAGCAGCTCAACAGGTTGGATGGGAGACTGAGGGGACAGGGAGTTTGCCAGCAGGGGAGGACCTCCTCAGAGCAGGAGGGTGAGCGTGGGTGCCCAGCTTAGAGCACGTGAACAAGAACCCTGAATTGTACCTGTAGACGCTGCCAATCTGTCTGGGGGACGACTTCAATGAGTCCATGGACAAAGAGACTTGAGAGACATGGGGATTGTCCCACAGACCTTTTAAAGCCTCCTTGTGTCTTTGCAACAACAACCTGCTCTGTTTTTAAACTTCATTTGGGGAAGGCTGTGGAAGATGGTTGTTCTCCCCATGATTGACTTGGTAAGAAAAGCGGACAAGACCCCGAGGCGCCCAGCCCCATCTTTTCATTGGTTTAACTGGTTGAAATGACACTGGGGACCAGCAAACAAAAGGACAAACCAGGCCTCATGTACCCGAGGGCTGGGAGGAGGAGGAGGAGGAGGCCCGCCGAGGCAGTAGGGCCTGGCAGTCGCTCCTCCTGTGACTGAGGAGTTGGGGTCGTCCCCAGGTTAGGGGTCTCTGTTATTTTCATCCTTTCAAAGATGCTTTGCACCTTGGGCCCGGTTCCTACCGCAACTCCCAGCCCACAGCAGGTGATCAACGTTAAACCAGCATTTGTGGGAGACCCGGAATGGCTGGCAGGCCACATACAAAAACCCAGTCTACACAGCTGGGACAGGTGAAGCATTCACCAGAGCCGGGCTCGGGGGCCAAAAAGGAACTGTTTCACAGGGCAGGCAGGATCCAGAAGAAAACAAAAACCGCCTGCCTTGAGGTGTCCTGCCCAGAGGCAGGGGCCTGAGCGCCACTTGGAGGGGCGTTGGGGGCGGCATGGAGCGGGGTCCATTGCCAGCTGAGCAGAATCACCCAGCAAGTTAAACCTAAAACACCACGGCACTATTTCCCAAGCTCCCCCGCCGCGGGCTCTCTGTACAGTCGGCAAACTCAGCCAGGACGGCCAAGGGCAGGGTGGGAATCCCATGCAAGGGACTCCACGGTATGCGCCTGGCAGGCTCTGTGCGGACGCCCCTCCTACTGAGTGACTGCTGGGGGGGGGGACGGACAGTATTCAGATCCGTGCTGGACGCACCAGGCTAATGTCGATCTGCTGGGAAGAAGTACAGCCAGAGTGCCCACTAGGGGCAAGGAAGGCGAGACTTCATCCACGTACTTTGGACATGTTGTCAGGAGAGACCAGTCCCTGGAGAAGGACATCGTGCTTGGTAAAGTGGAGGGGTGGTGAAAAAGAGGAAGGCCTTCAACGTGGGCCTTGGCTGCAGCCATGGGCTCAGGCACGGAACCCCTGTGTGGGCGGCAGTGTTTCACTGCGTTGTGCAGTGTCGCGATGGGTCAGAATGGACTGGACGGCACCTGACAACCACAGCATCCTATAATGAACCCTGGTGACTCAGCGGTTAAGTGCTGGTGTCTCGCTGGTTAAGTGAGAGCCTGCTAACCAGGTCGGTGGTTCGGACCCACCAGCCGCTCTGAGAGGGAAAGGCATGGCAGATGGACCCCACAAAGGTTGACAGCATCGGGTCCCAAGCCTATTTGGCCTTCTGTCCCCCTTTCAGAAAAAAATCTTACTCAGTGACCCCCTGGTGATTGGACACTTTTATACTGTAGCTCATTGTGATCAGTAGGATTATTGTGCCAAACTGGCCAATAAACACATGTGGGGTTAATAAGGTTTTGGTTTAATTGAAGGGCAAAGAGATAAATGGCTCGGTGAGCCTCGCCTGTCTGTCTCTTGCTCTCTGGTGATCAAACCAGTGTGCGGCTGCCTGAGCTGGTCCTCTGCCTCAACAGGTGAGCTACACTACCTGTGGGACACTCAATCCATGGACTGTGTCCCTACAGTTTGAGGTTCCTTCAAGACCTGCTTCACCACACTGCTGGTATATACATCATTTGAGCTGGGGACTGTCAGATCCTGTCATCTGGCTGACTGTTGGTGACCCACCCTGCTGTTTGCTGCCTGTGGCTGGACTGCCTGCATTGCTCTACAGAAGACTCAGCTGTCTGCTTCCTTGACTTGCACCCAGCAGCCCTTGTGAACTGAAGGGCTGCCAGTGTATTAACTGTCTCACGGAAGTGAGTTCAACTGAGCCATTTGTACTTCCCTGTGACTAATTAGCTGATTATTTCTTATGTTGTATACATCTGTATATATATATATATAAAAAGCCATAAGTGTCCTGGTTTGGTTTCTCTAGGGAACCCTGTCTAACCCACCCATCATCCAGGATAAAGGGTGGGCATCTGTGTCTGCAGCCCCGTGGAGTCAGCATGGGCTGACGGGGTTACCACTCACTTTGGGAAACACTGGTTTACAGCTTTGAGACCCTCTCCCTTGTCCCCGGGGTTGCTGTGAGTCGCAATCAAATGATCAGCAATGGGTTTGTTTGTCTGGGTATTAATGTTCTCACAGCAGCAGCAGCAGCAGCAGCAGCAGCTGTTGTGGTTGTTAGCTATGTGGTTAGGGCAGCAGAAGGACACTTTGTTGCAGCCCTGCGCCATCACTACAGTTATCCTCATATTTGAGCCCGTTGCTGCAGCCACGGAGCCAGCCTTTTCATGGAGGTCTTGCTCTCTGGTCATGGACGCTCTGCTTGACCAGGCCCAGTGTCTTGCTCCTCCCGATGACATGAGAGACCAAGCTCACCATCCTTGCTTCCACGGAGCATTTGGCTGTACTTCTTCCAAGACAGATGCGTCGTTCTTCTGGCCGCCGGTCGGTATTCTTGCTGACCCCATGACTCAGAGGCACCCATCCCCATCGCAGGGACCACTGTGACAGGGAAACGCAGAGCTATTGCCCCCGATAGAGTCACACGGGTGGACGCGTGCATCGCTGAAGGCCATGCTCTGCCTGAGCCTTCCCGAGGGTCTCCGTCCCACCTGCAGCTCATCAGGCTCCGGACATCAGTTAGCAGGAAACGCCCGTGAGAAGCGAAGCAGATGGTGGTATTCCACGGCGTGGATGCCAACCACTGCTGGAGCGCAGTTGGCACAGCCCCGGCTGCTCATCCTGCGTCTCGGCCGAAGCTTCCATGGATGGAGAGCCTGCCTGCTGCTTCTCTCCTCCTTTCTCGGGATGCACCTACCTACTCGTGTGTGCGATTTTCCAATCAGGAGGGTCTGGCCATCAGTGGCTCTCTGAATAACTCCACCTTTGGTGACCGTGGCCAGGACACCTGGTTCCTTTTAGCTAAAAATACCTAGGGGAAGCAACATTCTCCCATCATGAGAAGGCGTGCAAAAAATACCCACTGCCCAGCCAGCGGCCAGCTTGTCACGCCCTCCTCTCCGGTTGACCAGAAGCCAGAAACCACTCCCAAAGGCCAGGCCCTCCCTGGCCAAGCCGAGTCCACTCTTGGCCAGGCCGTGCACTTGGAGACGAGGCAGCCGAATCGAGGCAGAGAGGAGTTCAAATCAAAGTACTTGGGAAGAGAACTGTGATCCATCCCTGCGCCAAGCACATTGGTCCTGGAAGCAGAACTGTCAGAATCCGTGGAGTCGAGCGAGGATGGCTAGACAGCTCTGGACCAGTCCTGAGGAAGGGCAGGGCACTTAGCAAAGCAGAGGGCCGTGGGAAAAGAGGGAGGTCCCCTTCGACACGGCTGTACCAATAGGCTCTAACAGAGCACCACTGTGAGGACAGCAAGGAGCCCTGGTTGGGGAGGGGTTCATGTCCGGCTGCCAACTGCAAGGTCAACAGTTCGACATCACCCGCTGTACCGAGTTCCAGTCTTGGAAACCCACGGGGGCCGTCGTGCCCTGCCCCGCAGGGAGGGTCGCTATGGGTCAGAACTGACTCAATGGCAGTGCATTTGGTTTGGGTTTGCGGTGACGATGGCACAGGACTGGGCAGTGTTTCCTTCTGTTGTGCGTTTGGGTGGCTGAGCGCTGGAACCGACTTGACAGCACCCACAGCACTGGCCTGAGGGTTGGTGGTTCGAACCTAACCACTGCAGTCGGGGGCCGGGGGGAGGAGGCCTGGTGAACTACTGCAGCAAAGAGACAGCAGATACCACTTGATGTGATTGAACTATGGAACGTTAACGGTATCTTTTAGAGCTCCCGATAACATGATTATGAAAAAATAGGGGGAAGCATGCAGCCGAGAAAACTCCATGGGGCCGTTTTACTCTGCAGCACATGAGGTCATCAAGGGGGCAGGATGGGGTCCATGCCAACAGCTCTGTTTTCCTGTGCGTGTGTGTGACCATTCCGAGTCACAGCCCCCACTCCCGGTGCCAGGGCCCGGCCACTGACCTGCTCCGTCTCCACGAAGTTGGACACGTGGCCGTCATCGTCTACGCCACGGGTGTGGAAGTGGACCCCGGCGCGCTCGCAGCTGATGCGGGAGATGAGGCACGCCTTGGCCTGCTTGTGCGCGGCGTACACGGTGCGGACGGCCACCACGCCGCAGATCACCTTCAGCAGCCAGTCGGAGCAGCTCACCTGGTGGTGCTTCAGGGGCCAGTGCAGCAGCTGGTTCCTGCAGAACAGGCTCGTGAACTCGGGGCCCCCAGCTCCGTACAGCAGGCACCGGCTGGGGACTCGCACACGCGCTTCACGGCCGACGGGTGGCCCGCGAGAGTCCAGGCACCCCAGAGAGAGGCCCCACCAGTAGCACTGTGATGCACGGGGCCGTGGGAGAAGGGACTCTCCCCAAATGCCCAAAAGCCATTCATGGTGACTCGCTAGGTTTGCGGTGCCTGACTTCTCAGGGGTAGATAGCCAGGCCTTTCTTGCAAGGTGCTACTGGGGGACGCCTTTCCATGTAGCAGGCCGAGCGCGGTTACCATTTGTGCTACCCAGGAACTCCTCCCTCCCCCAAGAGGAGCCCTCTTATGACAGGGTCGGAAGCAAAATCAGGAGTGGCCCTTTCAGGGGGTTTCAAAGATGCCGTGGTGTTGACCCTGTGATACCCACACTTTTTGCCCATACACCTCACCGGTTAAAACTGCGACCACACTGCCAGCACACCCACGCTGGTATGACTTACACACACACACCATCACCCAGACTTGGCGGGAGAGGAGCATCGAGCAGGTCACCATCAGTCAGAGAGGATGAGAGGGAAGTAAACCTTAGCACAAGTGCCAGTCTCCTAGGGAAGGATTCATTTCATCCTCACTAGGCTCCTAACCCCATCCTACAGCTGCAGAAACTGAGGCACAGAGAAACCAAGTCCGAGCCCATGCCACAGCCCAGCCGGCACCGCCAGCCCCTCACCATTGGGGTCTGCAGATGCCCACATCATCCTCTCCTCGGCCCCCGACTCCCAATCAAGTTAGTAAGCAGGGAGTGGAAGTGCATGATGTTGGACTCCCAGAGGATAGATACCTTGGCGGCGACCTCACCCTCCCTAGGACCCCTCCTCTATCCCCTGCCACACAAGGAGCAGCCACAGAGGGGCCTGGTGACCCCCTGGGAACAGGCCATGATGCCGTTTCTGATCCTAGCACACAGAACCCCGTGGACCAAGGGAGACCCACAAACTCCACCCCAGAGCCCGTCCTCAGAGGGGGTCTGCAGACCCCTGTTTTGACATCAGTGGGAGGACAGAGGCCAGGCCCTGTCCAGAATGGCTCCAAACCTGATGCCCACAGGACCAGGGACACACTGACCCCCCTCACAGCGCCCGCATGCATGCCAGGCTGGGGCTGTGCTCCCTCCGTGCGTAGGGTTTGCAATGGCTGGTCTTTCAGAAGTAGGTTGCCACATCTTTCTCCCAAGGCACCTCAGGGTGGACTCTGAGCGCCCACCTCTTGACCAGCAGCCAGGTACTAAAGCTCAGCCAGAGAGGAGCATTTGGGGTGAGGAGCACTGGGGCCCTGGAGGAGAGGGCACCCCAACTCTCTCTCTTCACAGGATGGGGGGGAGTCTGGAAAGGCCACTGATCTGAGGGAGGAGACCTGTGTCTCATGGTCCCATCTTGAACTTGGGGTGGACTCTGCATAGCGGGGCTCCAGGGACATGGCCCCGCCCACACAGTCAACAGTCAACCCAAGGCTCCGCCCACACAGCCAACAGCCAACCCAAGGCCCCGGGGCGTCCACAGAGCCAACGGTGACTCATGCATTGGTGGGTCCTGCCCTCCCTCCCTCCCTCACTTATCACAGGAAGCAGAGGAGATGCCAAGTCTTCTTGGGCAAGCTGACTCAGTTTCTCCACTTGGGGGGCTGGGGGGCTTTCGGTTGCAGCCCTCCCTGGTGGGCCAGCACCTGGCTGCTAGCCAAGAGATCCACCAAACCCATAACCAGTAAGTCCATTCCAACGGTCAGTGACCCCACAGGACAGGCTAGAACTACCCTGTAGGCCTTCCTAGGGGGCAAAGGAAGACCCCCAGGGAGGTGGATGGACACAGTGCCTGCAACCACGACGATGGTGGAGAGGATGGCGCTGTCCGTGGTCACTGTGTCGGAACTGACTGGACAGTACCTAGCAATAGCAGCAGCAACAACTTTTTCTGGGACCGGTCACTCGGTCTTTTCTCCCGAGGGACCACTGGTCGGTTAGGACAGATGTGCCCATCGTGCGGTGAGCGCCCAAGCCCTGAACAGTGCCCGGTGGTGCCTGTCTGCACCCTGGACAGTGACCAGGACCGTGGGTGGACAGAGCAGCCAATGATGCAGAAACCTGACCACAGCCCCGGGAGCAAGCAAGCACGCCATGCACCTTGGCCCTCACACCGTGGCCATGGGGTCGGTTCTGCCCAAGCAGAGCAGGGCGCTACCGGGTTTTCAGTGGCTGGGGGGCCGGGGCAGTGGACTGGGCACTCACCAGAAGAAGGCACTGCCGCACTCACAGCGGTCATCACCCTGCTTCTGCGCGCGCACGGTCAGGTCGAAGCTGGAGCCTTCGTTGGGGCAGGCGAAATAGAAGACGCCCGAGCTGAGGGTCTTCCTCAGGGCCGAGAGCCGGACCTCCTCCTTGGCGTCTTCCTCCAGCGGGTAGAAATCGGTGGCCGTGATTTTGTAGATTTCGGCCTCTGGAATTCTGCCCACCGAGGTGCAGCCGGTCACCAGAACCAGGAAGCTCAGGGAGGCGCCCCCTGGAAGGGAAACAGAGGAGAGAGCTCTGGGACAGAACCAGCGCTGGCCAGCGAAGCCCGAGGGAACTGTGCCAGCACCTGAGGGTCCCTTGGGGTCTCGGCCACCCCATGTGTGCCTCAGAGTCACCCAGTGGCTCTCAATGGCTCCCTTCTCAGAGGAAGACAGACAGCCCTTTCTGGGTGGACCCAAACTTCCTGTCCTTTGGGAGCTCCCGGGAACGTCCGAGAGAGCCACGCCCCCCGTGGCCATCACGTCCATCTCCTGATGAGGCTGCGTGTCACAGTGGAGGTGACGGTGACACTTCGTCTCACGTACGCCGGACATGTAGTCAGGAGGAACCAGGCCCTGCAGAAGGGCGTCATGCTTGGTGACGTGGAGGGGCAGCGAAGGAGAGAAGGCCCTGAGGAGGTGGATGGACACAGTGGCTGTAACCGTGGGCTCAGACAAAGGAACCATTGTGAGGACCGTGCAGTGTTCAGTTCTGTTGGGCACGGCTTTGCGACGGGTCGGAACCAGCTCAATGACACCTGAAAACAGCAGCATACAGCCCCAGGATACTGCCTCGGCACAGTCCTCGTCTGCACCCCCAGTAGACAGCCAGGTAGACAATCAGGTGTATACAGCCTCGGTATATGAGGTAGTTAGTTTATTGCGCCAACCTGGCGGATAAACACATGTGGGATTAATTGAAGGGCAGAGAGATAAATGGATTGTCGGACCCTGTCATCTGGCTGACTGTTGGTGACCTGCCTTGCTGTTTGCTGCCTGTGCCTAGATAGCCTGAATTGCTCTGCAGAGGACTACCCGGCGGACCTCAAGACTTGAAGGACTGCTAGTGCCTCACAACTGTCTCACGGGAGTGAGTTGCACTGAGTCATTTGTACTGCTTTATAATTTAATTAGCTGTTTATTTCTTATGTCATATATTGAGCTATCTGTATAAATACATATAAAATTATTAGCATTTTGGTTTTATTTCTCTGGAGAACCCTAACACAGTATACAATCAGGTATACAGCCTCGGTATATAGCCAGGTATACATCCTTGGTATACAGTCAGGTGTATAGCCAGGTACACAGCCTCTGTATGCAGCCAGGTATGTATACAATCAGATATATAGCCTTAGTATACAACAGGTATATGGCTTTGGTATACAGTTGGGTACACAGTCTCTGTATGTAGTCAGGTATATAGACCCAGTGTTTAGGCAGGTATGCAGCCTCCATAAAGCACCTGATATACTGCCAGGTATAGATGTCCAGTATACTGCCAGGTAAAGGCCCAGAATGCAGCAGAGTCTCTGGGTGAAGCCAGCCATCTGGGCTCTATAAGCTCCAGGTGGTTTTGAACCCCTAGGGTTTGGGTCCTGCAGGCCAGGAGCCACCCAGGCCCATGCCCTCCCCCACATCTGTCATCCCCAGCCCCCAGAATCCACCGCCCCATGGTCTAGGACCTCCCAACTCCCACACCTCCCTGGCAGGCCACATCAGGTCCCCTTGGGGACTAATTAGTACGCTAGGCCTTCAAGGTGGCCCTGCCCTGACTCCAGGCCGCCTTGGTTTGTCCCCTACTCCCTCGACCCACCACCACTCTCCGAGGCTGACCTCAACAGGCCACTCCACCCTGCTGCTCAAGACTCCAGCTCCCTGTACCCAAGAGGTTCCCTCCACTGGGAACCG
>NW_022107431.1:9809432-9847697 GCF_000313985.2 Echinops telfairi
CGCATCTGTGCCCACAGACTTCTCATGATCCCTTCATCGAGGGATTACAGTGCCCTCCCACCCACCCCCGCACTCCATGCCTACAGCCCGGCACCCCATCACGGTCAGGGCACCTCGGCCTCACTGGGCAGTTGGCATCGCCTCCTCCAGGAAGCTTTCCCTGCCCTCCCAGGCTGGTTGTGGTCTCGGGATCCTGCCCCTGCCTGTCAGTGCCCAGCGGTGGCCACCATCCTCTACATCCCACACAGCGGAGATGTCCCTGCCCGGGCACTCACAGGCAGTGAGTGGGCTCCTCAGGGCCAGCCCGTATGGGACTTCACACAGCGGTCCCCCAGGGGTGGGCTTGCTGTTGGGCCTCACTCTGGCTCTGAGCATCTCAGGGCAGGCCCACTGTGGGGGTTCACCCAGCACTGCTCACCCAGGGTTCTCGAGGGGTGTGTGTGCAGGATTGGGGTGGGATCGATGATCCTGACACTGTGCAATTCAGGCCCCTGGGGTGGAGTGGGGACCTGAGGTGGGCAGTATGGGGGGAGCCCCCACCCGAGAGGCCCAGTGCCAGGGTGAACCCTTGGAGCCTGCCTCCAAGGAACCTGGGCAGACCGTGCTGGGAGAACCCCACGCTGAGCCTGTTACCTGCCCCCCACAGGGTCCTGAGTGCAGGTTGGGTGCTAAGAGTCAGCCTCTTTGTTAAGCTCGAAAGGACAGGTCACTTGGACCCTAGTATTTGAAACCGACATGAAAATGTGCACGGAACACGAACAGTTGAGATCCACCCCGAGGCTCGGGAGAGAGGCCCGGTGATCTGCTCATGAGAAATCCACCACAGAAGACCCTGGGGAGCTCAGCCCGAGCCCGAATGCCCAGAAGGCATGGGCTCGGCAGGAGCTGGAAGCAGCCCACAGGAACTGGTCTGGGTTTGGGGTGATCTGGGACTTTCCATGCGCTTAGATCTCTGGACACGCGGAAAGAGCCCCAGAGACAGGCGTCAAACACCCAGAGACCACCAGTCACCCTACGCAGCAGTCCAGACCCAAGCGATCCAAACCAAAGCGGCGGCCACCAAGCCCCTGCTCCCCCTCCCGGCGGCCCTACAGGGCTGTGTGGAGCTGGACCCGCGGGGCGCCCAGGCTGCCCTCTCTCGGTGAGCAGACTGCCCTCTCTGTCTTTGGCATCTGTTGGTTACACCAAACACGGCCACGGTGCTGATTCCAGCCCAGAGGGACCCTGTAGCACCGACTTCTGAACCCGTGACTGGAGCTGCTGATCTTGTGGCCCCCCACCCCAAGTTCTCTCCTGACCCTGGGTAAGAAGGGTGCTGCTGTCAGATCTGCCACTCCAGGACCCAGGCATCCTG
Organism: Echinops telfairi; assembly: GCF_000313985.2. Taxonomy (NCBI): domain Eukaryota; kingdom Metazoa; phylum Chordata; class Mammalia; order Afrosoricida; family Tenrecidae; genus Echinops; species Echinops telfairi. The sequence continues at coordinate 9,810,787 of NW_022107431.1, forward strand.
ACCCACACCTGCAGATGCAAAGGGGCAAGACACCAAGAGGCCTTGCCTCCCACAAAGGAGGGTGCCCTCCAGTGCAACAGAAATTCAGAGGGCAAGCACGGCAGGGGCAAGTCTGGTCAAGGCCCGACAAGGAGGGCACAGGTTGGCAGCAAGGCATGGGGCGTAAACACAGGTGTGCACATAGGTAAATATACTAATCCATACAAATAGAGATATTGGCCTATGTACATATATTTATATGGCAATACGTTGAGAAAGTAGATGGGGGGAGGGGTGTGCGCAGGGGGTCATGGGTACCAGGAGGGGCATGGGCAGTGTGGGGTATGTGCTAGCAGAGGGAAGATGGGGGACAGGGGACATGAGGCGGCAGGAGGATATGGGTGATGGGTACATGGGAGCATGGGGCAGTGGGGGACATGGTGGGCGGGGTGGCTTGAGAGCACAGCGGGGTTACCTTACTCTGCCTCATACGGAGCTGAGCTGTCTGGGGTGTGGAGGGAGGGAGCGGGCTCACACTGGCAGGAAGGAGTGGGCAGCACTTGAAGATGATCTCTAGCCACTCTCCGGGGGTGAGGGCTCCCCAGCACCGTCTGCTTTGGCAACTGGCACACACGGCAGCCCCGGCACAGCGGGGCAACACTCAGCTAGATCGGCAGGCCTTGCTTCCTGGTCTCAGAGAGGGCACTCAGCATGCAGCCCAGAAGCACACAGGCCTACCCTGATGGATGTGTGCTAACTGAGCATGCACACTGGCTGTGCCTGGAACATGATTTTAACCCGGAGGCCCCACTGGCCCTGAACCACCCTCTGGGCCTCTTCCAGGTAAGCACTCCAGGTTAGGCCTGTCCCAACCCCCAGCTGAGGAGACGAAGCCAGTGAGTCCCTCAGAACCGCCTCACGGGGCACAGGGAGAGTCACCTGCACGTGACCGGGCAGCAGGCAGATCCTGCAGGTGATGGCCCAAAGGCCGAGACCTGGAGGGCCCTGGGCACCCGGAGCCCCAGCCCTGCCCTCTGGTCTCTTCAGGAACGAAATGGAAATGGCTGTGTGAGCTGACATCCCAGGCCCAGGGGCAAAGGAAAGCCAAGCACCCTGGTGAGTTGGAGAAGGCGCAGGTAACTCCACAGTGGCAGGTGTCTGGGGCGCGGCTTCTTAGGTAGGGCAGGTGTCCTTTCTGGAAGGCAGGTGGGGCTGCCTGGAGGATGCCACACTCCCCAAGCCTCAGCTGGAGCGGAACTCCCAGATCCCCGTCTCTAGTGGCGGGCGAGGCGCGGGGGCAGCAGAGTCCAGCCCAGCGTCCCTTGGTGGCCTGAGAAGGACCCTGTGCGCAGGCCGGCACACCCACCACAAAGCCTGCAGGAAGAGGTGTGGACATTTTTACTTTGAGTTCCTCCGGTCCCAGTTGGGGAGCTGATTTTGAACACCACCCCCTCAACAGCCTCTGCATGGGGTGGGGGCGAGAGGGAGGAGATGAGTCCTGGCTACCGGCCAGCTCCTCTGAAGACAGGGCGTATTTCCTGTTCAGGACAGCGGTGCCGGGGGCGGCTCGAGAGAGGCGCTGCGCAGGCAGGCATTCACAACACTTCAAATAAAGGGAGGACGGGGAGCTGCTGCCACCACCAGGGCTCAGCGCCCCGTCCTGACTGAGCTGAGCATGCTCAGCTTCCGAGGGTGGAGAGAGGAGGAGGGCGTCCACGCCGAGGGGCCAGTCTGACACACACAGGAGAGAAGAGAGAAGCCACCACCTGGGGACACAGTGGGGCCCCACGCTTCAATAACAGCTAACACATCAGGTGGAGTCCTGGTGGCCCAGTGGTTTACGCACTGGACTGCTAACCACAGGTGAGAAGTTTGAAACCACCAGCTGCTTGGTGGGAGAAAGAAGAGGTTTCCGAGGCCTACAAAGAGCTCGGGAAAGCCACCGGGGCAGTTCTGCTCTGCCCTGGGGGCGTCTATGAGCCGGAATCAACCTGATGGGAGAGAGGATGTTTTTGAGCCAACACATCTGGGCAGTGCTTACCAAGTGCCAGGAACTTGGTAACTTAAGTAAGCCTCTCCACCACCCCGTAAGAGAGCTGTCACCTCCTTTTTATAGGGCACCGAGAGGTGGCATGGGGGAAGACCCTGGTTCCAACCTGCTTCTTGGTTACAACACCTGGGCAGGTGACTCCAGCCAAGGCTGGCTCCCACCTCCCGGCAGACAAACGGCTCCCCAACCTGCCGAAGGATGCTGTTCTGTCCTGAGGGCTACTGCAGCCACGCAGCACTCAGGTCCCTGTCACGGGGGAGTGGATCACCTGCCCACAGCCCATCCCCACCAGCACCCAGCTGCAAGCCTGCCCCCCCTTAAGGCTCAACAGCCCCCCAGCCACCGTGCTTGGTGGAATTTTGGAGAACACGCTCGGCCGATGGAGCTGTGCTCATCTTTGCAGACACTGCGGTTCCCATCGCCGCGTCCAACAGCTGTAAGTGGACGGTTCCCAGCATGCTCTCAGCCTTGACATGGCAACACAAGACAGGCCAGCCTTCTTCCCAAGGGATGCTGGGAGACACCAGGAGTCCTGGTGGTGCAGTGGGTTACACGCGGGGCTGCTAACGGCAAGGTCAGCAGTTCGAACCCACCAGCAGCTCAGGCAGCGGTGGGGGAGGAGCAAGGCCAGAGCTTATCGGTGTCACCAAGCAGCCAAGGAACAGAGCTGACACACGACAAGAACCTTCCTCGTGAGACAGCCAGCCCCCCGAATTCAGACTGCCAGCCTCCTAACCCGAGAGAAGAGGTTCCTGTTCATTCCAGCCCCCGGCTTGTGGAATAACGGTTACGGCAGTACCACAGATCCAAGACACGCCTTAGCGAGTCGATGGAAGTAGAAAGAACGCTACAGAAATGTCGCTTGAGTTTAAAAGAACTCCCCAAACTCCCATGACTCACCCACAAAATTCCTGTGAATGCTGTCACCTGGCACCCTGACTCAGTCTGCCTCCGAGTTTTCTCCACGCCAACAGGCAGATCGCACCTGGTTTGCCAATCACGTGCTGCCCACGTCACTGACCCCCCTCAGCCTCATTCGGAATGGTCCCTTTGTCTGGCATCCTCCAGGTATTAACCTCCTGGACCTTTCCGGAAGGGAGAAAGCAGGGGTTTCTTTCATAGCACGGGTGGGAGATGAGGGTGAAGGGGTGAGAAGGGAAAGCCCCAAGCCCAACCAAGCCATCCCGTGGATGCTGGTGACTCTGTATAAGGCTCCCGAGGCTGCCAGACAACCTCATCCATCTCCCGAGGAGCTGCAGGGGGTTTTGAACCGTTGACTGTGGGGTTCATAGCCCAACACTTAGCTGACAGGGCCCCCAAGACTCCTCCTCACAATCACACTCACGGTAAATCAGTTACAGGAAAACGCCGAGGAGCTGGGGAGGGCTTTTCAGCAAACTCCCCAGGAGCCCTGGAGGTACAGAAGTGAAGGACAGGGGTTCAAATCCACCCACTGCATTATGGGAGAAAGATGAGGCCGTCAGTTTCAAGACTTACAGCCGTGGTTTCCACGGAAACCCTAGGAGACAGCTCTAGTTTGCCTTTCAGGGTCACTCAGAGTTGGTAAATAAGAGCCCTGGTAGAGTAAGGGTGACTCGTTGGACAATGGTCTGCAGGGTCGGCAGTTTGAAACCATGAGCCGCTCTGCAGGACAAAGACTGGGCTTCCTACCCCATAAAGAGTTACAGCCGTGGACACTCACAGGGGCAGTCGGAGGGCCCCCAGCCACGAGTCGGCACTGACCCCACAGCAGGGAGCGTGGTGCTCGGTTCTGGTGATGCGGCGCCAGCATCGTATGGGTTTCAGAAACTATCACCCTCATGTCACTCAGACGGTCCAGAGGCCCGAAGGGACCTGCCCGACCCGGCTCTGCTCTGAGATGGCTTCTGTCACGGCAATACCGAGCTGTGTTTGCGCTCAACTGCCCATCGAAAGGTTGGCAGTCCACAGCCCCCAGGGCCCAGACAGACAGACCTGGTGACGGGCTTCCATCGGGCTCTGTGGTACCACAGGTTTGGAGGGCAGGGTCCTGATTCACGCTGAGCCCCAGCCTGTTCAGAGGATGTGAGTGGTCACTGTCACCACCCCCGCGCCCCCAGGGTCTTCTGGGTGATAAAGGAAGGCTTTTGAGGACCAGCCCCTTCCTGCATTGATCACAGGGCCCACGGCTCTGTGGGTCTCCAGTAGGATCTGTTCTCGGATCAGGCCTGGGGAGGGTTACCAGGGCACTTGGAAGAGGTTGAAACCAGTGGAGGGTGGAGGTGTGTGTGTGTGTGTGTGTGTGTGTACACACAGTTTAAACATACCTTATGCTATGGATTCAACTAAGCCCCCGAAAAGAATGCTTGGAACTGTGGTCTTTAAAGACATTCTCCAGCAATGTGAGGCCACCCTGGGGGAAGGGCGTATCCCAGCGCAATACTAAAACAACGACCCACTTGCCACCCGGCTGATGCCAACTCATAAGGTCAGAGAAGTAGATCACCAGGCCTTGCCTCCCAGGTGCCTGTTCACCCAAGGTGCTGGGTTCACACCGCCAACCAACTGGTGAGCCAAGTGCATAATGTTGGCGCCACCCGGGGTCTAATCTGACACGAGCAGCGTCCTTAGAAAGGTGCAGAGACACCTGGGGGACACCCAGGGGCCTGTTGCACATGGAGGAAGAGCAGGACAACTCTGTGTGCCAAGGCACCCAGGCCCTCCAGACCTGAGGATGCAAGGTGCCAGGGGAAGGGGGGGGAATCTCCCTCTAGGGCCCCCAGAGAGCCTGGCTTACAGGCATCCGAATGGGGACTTCTAGGCTCTATTGCTGGGTGAGAGCATGGTTTCGCTCTTACAAGCCAGCCAGTGGGTAAGCCTTGGTATCTGATGCCACTGTCCCAGAAACCACTGTCCCTGGCATCTGAGGCCCAGGCTCTGTTCCCTGCCTCCCATGATGACCAGGGGAACCTCTGAGAATCTGGTAGTCTAAGGGCCTCAGAAAAGGGTGCAGCCTGCGGCTGAGGTCCTTCCCCAGGTGCCCACAATCTGGCTGCAGGTCTCGGGCCAGAGCAAGCAGAGTCAGATGAGGAGGGGAGCGATCCCCGGTCCTTCAGGCCAAGGACACTTTAGAGACAGAAGGGCAGACACACACACCCTCCAGAGAGCCGCCTGCAGCCTGGATGAGCAGGTGGGGTGAGGGAATGGCAAGGACAACAGTCATAGCAGCAGGGGAATGCCCCTCGGCGAAGCGGCCTTCCTAAGCCGACCCCGAGTCAAAGCCGCTCAGGTGTGAAGGCTGGCTGCTGGGGTCACGATCACAAGTGGACACAACGTCTCATCCAGACAGGGGCAGGGCAACACACCTCCTGCTTCTCCAAACCCTCCTCCCCACCAGCTCCATCCTGGCCTCACACTCAGGCCCTGCAGCACCTGCCCTTCTCCTCCCGGGGACACTCGCCTACGTCCATCTGCAAACAACAGGACCACAGGACCCCGGGAGTAAGGCACTTGGGCCAGATGGCCCCAACCTTTTCCATCCTTACCATCTCACAGTTCCAGGTATGGATTCTCTCACATTCCCTCCTAGAACGTGGGCGTGTGGTAAGCAGAGGTGGTGGGAGCTGGTGCTCGTGGGAGTCAACTGGGCATCGGCCTGCCCACGTCCTCATTGGTAGCTTAAAACCACTGTGGTAGATATAGTTACACCCTTGGAAAGGGCAAGCACCACATCTCATTGGGGGAATGGAGAGTTGGATGGGAAGGGTCCACTGGGTGTCAATGCGACAACGAACTACTCCAAGACTGGTCAGTGTTCCTTTGCAGCCTCTCCCCACACCTGTCCATCTGTACGCTGAGCAGAGTCAGACACTGGAGTGTATGAAGGATACAGTATCGGAAATAGAGGAAGGCTTATCAACAACCTGCAGGTAACGCAACCTTGCCCGCTGACCGTGAGGAGGGCTTGAAGCACTTGCTGACGGAGGTCAAGGATGACAGCCTTTCCTACGGGTATGGACTCAGTCCTCACAACTGGACAATAGGTAACATGGTGATAAATGGAGAAAAGGTTGAAGGCGTCCAGGGTTTCATTTTACTTCAGTCCACTGTTCATGGAAGCAGCAGTCAAGAAAGTAAAAGACACCCCCCCCCCATACTCCTTGAAGGCCCAGAGAGGGTGGGGGAAGGAAAGCGAAGGCAATGGGGGAGTCAGGGCACTAACCCACCCAAGGGGAGGGTATTGCTTACATCTCCACAGGAAAGGGAGAGCAAGAGTAAACTTCATTCTGGTGTGCCAATCCTTGAGGATGATGTTCCTGCTGGGAGCAGCTCGTTCCCAGAGATGACTGCAGGGCTGCCCTTGAAGTCCTCTCCCTAAGGACAGCACTACAGAGGATAGCCCTGAAGGTACAGTTTGGGGAAATTGGTTGGTCTGACCTCATTAATCTTGTTAGACTTGTATATGCTCATTTCTATAATTATGATCTTTCTATACATGAGAGCCAACATAGGGAACCCTTCAGAAATGGTAACAGGAGTAACAGTTCCCTGAGAGTACAGGAAGAGATTGGGGGTGGGGTGTGAGCTGATAGCGCTGAAGACTGCATAACCCCACTTGAGGGGAGCAAACAACAGATTGTGTGTGCAAGGATATAATGGAGGGTGTAAGATATGGCAAAATAATAATAATAGTTCCTGGGGGAGGGAGGGGACAAAGGGGAGGTGATGTCAAGGAGTCCAAGAAGAAAGAAAGTGTTTGTAAACTGATTGTGGTAGCAGTTGTACAATACTGCTTGATGTGATTGAACCATGGAGTGTTATGATATCTGTCAGACCTCCCAATGAAATGATTTCAAAAAATAAGCACATGATGTACTGCATGGGGAAATCTTCCCTCTAACGTGTTCAAGAGCACAGAGGTCACTTTGACGACTAAGCCCTGGCGTGTTCCATCCCGCAGACGCGTGTGGAGGCACACAGTGCTCGGAGCAGGCCACAGAAGAGAGGATGCGTTTGGATCAGGCGGTGGGCAGAGCACTGAGTGTACCAGGGACCACCAGAAGAACAAACTAATCTCCTTGAGAGACGTTCAGCCAGAATGCTTCCCAGAAGTGGGGGTGGCGAGGCTTTGGGCATGCTGTCGGGAGGAACCAGTCGCTGCAGGAGGACACCATGCTTGGTGTGAAGGCGAGGATCAGCCCAAGAGGAAGGCCCTCAAGCAGATGGACTGACACAGCGGCTGCAACGACTCTGAGGATGCCCTAACACCGGGTGGGCGGTGTGTGTGTGTGTGTGTGTGTGTGTGTGTGTGTGTGCGCTTGCTTCCCTCTGTCGTGCATGAGATGGCTGTGAGCTGGAACCGACTCGATGGGACCTACCAGAAAGAGACTGGCAAAGTCATCCCACTTCAAGGCTTGCTAGAGAGCCCCATGTTCCCTGACCTGCCAAAGGCTACACGGGAGAGGTCAACCTTCCTGATGCATGAATTTTCACTAAGCAGCCCCCCAACAACCCACCCCACCCCCATTAGCCAGTGTCCCAGCCAGCCACCAGGAGCTCAGGACCTTCTCTCCACACCTCTCTCCCAAGAAGACCCCCTGCTGGCCATACCCACTCAGTCCCCCTCACCAGTCCCTGTGATGGGGTCATGGGGATGCAGTGTTCATGGGGGCAGGGAACGGAACCCCTGGGGGCCTCCCTATCTGTGCCAGGGCTGCACTGTCACCAGGCCACATTCCACCAAAGGGCCACCTGCCTCCAGGCCACCACAGGCGCCCCCCCCACGCCCCCCTCCTACCATCTGATCTTTGAAGAGCTCTGAGATATCTGGTGAGCTAGATGGAGAACGAGTGAACAAATGCAGGTCGGTCCACTGGGATGCTGCTACTAGAACCGGGAGTGTTGCTGGCGTGGTGGGCAGGGGGGCACCTTTCTAGGGCTGTCACGTACAACTGCACAGGCTGTGCACTGCACCCCTGCAAGCACTCAGCTCTCTAGACAGGGAGGGTTGGGTGGCGTTCCGGGGGCTACGGAGCGGGAGGCCCTGGGAGTGCAGGTTAAGAACAGGGCAGCCCCGGTGGCGTCATGGTTATGACTGGGCTGCCAACCACGGAGTCAGCCATCCGAAACCACCAGCTGCTTTGAGCAGAAAGATGTAGCTTTCTCCTGCAGTAGACAGTTGCAGTTCCGGAAACCCAGAGAGGCAGCTCTACCCTGTCCTCCGGGGTCCTCTGAGTCAGAGGGGCTCTGGGGCAGGGGCTCGGCTTGGGTTCTTTTTCAGTCCCTGGCTGAGCTCTTCCAGAACTGCTCTCCTGCTCGCAGGTGACGCCGCCCTCGGGAAGCAGCTGCTGGCATCTCAGGGAGGACAAAGCTCTGGGGCCATTTCTGCGCACGGGTCTTCAGTTTCTAACAGGAAAGACTGCTTGCTGTCCCTGGTTGTCAGGTGCTCGCAAGTCGGTTCCGACTCACAGCAACCCAGTGGACAACAGCATCTCACAGCTACTGCTGTGTTTGAGCCCATCGTTGTAGCCAGGGCGTCCGTCAGTCTAGGACTTGTCTGGGACTCCCCGAGCCCACGCCACCCAGCACCATGGCCTTGACCCACCCCTTAGAGGCTGCAGCCACTCGCTCCTGGGTGGGGAGGGTGGGGCAGGTGTCTGGAGGCCTTGGTAGATGGACATGGCACTGGTGACAATCCTGCTGAAGTCCCAAGGTCACACTGGGCTGAGGACCCCACAGACTGCTGGCTCCTTCTATCCAATGTTTTTTAGGGGCAACCCCCCCACGCCCTATATAAGGGTGCCCATCCGGTTTTTGCTCCCAGTCCAGGAAGCGTGTCCCCTGATGGATGTGGGAGTGATAGTGCTCTTCTGGAATCCCAGCCAGGCTGGATTCCCTTCCGGGAAGAGAGAGCAAAGCAGGCCTGAACGTAGACCTAGGATCAGGCCAGGCAGCGGATTGGAAACCAGCGTCTCAGCTATGACAGAAAGGCTCAAGGGAGGGACTTTCATGAACAGACATTTATTTTCTCACAGCCGCCCAGGGAGCCCGACTCCTAGCAGCCACCTGGGACCGTGCGCGGAACTGCTGTTCAGGGAGCTCCTCTTTCTCAGGGTGCAGCAGGCTGCGGTGTGAATTCAGGGCACCCGCTCAGCGGAAGGCTCTCTCACTCCTGCGCTCTCCCATCTCCCTCACCATATATATGCTCCTTGGTAACCGTGGAGCATCTGTCCCCTACTTCCTGGTGCCTGCTTGTCATCAGCTCTCTTAGATCTCAGAAGGAATGTGCTTAAAGGGCACCCCCCACCCCATTCACAGAGCACAGAGACCCTCCCCCTTCCCACAGCTCTAACCCCAAAGGCCAAACCAGCTTCTCGCTTGAGGACGTGGGCAGGGGACAGCGCACGGCCAACTCCAAGTCCCCACCAGTTGAGAGACGCAACGTGAGCTCATGTACTAGGAACAATGCTGCCGGGTGCGACTGTCCAAGGACTGCGAGACGGCGTCGTCGTAGAGGCGAGAGTCGGGGAACCGTCCCACAACGGACGAGCTGCAGCACTGACAGTCTGAGGCCACTCTGCGTCTGTACCCGAGGACACAAATCCACGGCCGCCAAATGGACTCTGACTCACAGAGACTCTCTAAGGCCGTGCAGAACCGCCCCCATCAGACCCTCGAGGGGAGGGACGGGCCCGGGGCTGCAACAACGAGCTCAGACAGGAGAGCAGTCTGTGAGGACCGCGCGGGCCGGGCGGTGTTTTGTTCCGACACAAGTTGTCACCGGCTTGGCGGCACCCCCACCAGCCCTCTTGATGGCAGCAGCCTGCCTCCTCTTTCTCCCTCGGAGCGGCAGGTGGCCCACGGTGCAGTCTAACACTTGGTGTGCTACCTGGAGTGCTTTCTACCTGGTCCAACAGAGCAAGAACCGCACCTCCTGTTTAGGTAGCAGCCTGGTGGCACAATGGGCTACACACTGGACTGCCAACTGCCAGATCAGTAGTTCGAAACCACCCCGGTGCTGCACGGCAGAAACTCTACTCCTGTCAGGAGTGACAGTCCCGGAAACCCACAGAGGCTGTTCCACCCTGTCCCACAGGCCTGCTGTGAGCGGGAACTGGCTTGATGGCAGCGCCGTGGCTTTACTGTCCCCCCACAGGCTGCAGTGAGGGTGCAGTAACTAGCTGTCATCGGCTGTCAGGTCAAACCTGGCTCCTGCTTTTCTTCTGAGCCCATCTTGGTCTGGAAGCTCCCCTGAACCACAGAGGAGTGGCAGCTGAGCCTGAGCAGCACAGCCGGGACTCGAGCCCGGGGCCTCAGAGGGAAGCCAAGGAATCTACCGCTGAGCTGAGCAAGGGCTTGTTGCCCTGGGGACCATCACTCTGGCTGCAGACAGGGCCGCGGGTACAGCTGTCCCCTTAGGGGGAAAAATAACAGTGTGTGGAAGAAGCTAGATGTGGGTTTGAACCCAACCAAGCTTCTTGTTGGACTCAATCCTGACTCACAGTGGCCGCATGAGATGGAGAAGGATGACCCTGTGGGGTTTTCAGGCTGTGACCTTTGACCAGGTCCTTTCTCTCATGGGACCGCTGGTGGGTTCGAACCCTGACCTTTGGGTTAGCAGCTGAGTGGCACCACCAGGGCGAAGTGTCTGACCAGGAGCTGGTGACTAGAGCTCTGAGCCCATTCCCCTGACAGGCAGACCAGGATAAGATGCATCACGGTAACCACTGTGTGCAGAAGGCAGAAACAGACCCCCCCCCCCCAAACAATGCATTTTGCCGCGGGCGGTCACCCAGTGGTTTTGTTCTGGGATACGACCCGGGAATCTGGATCGGAACCGATCTGTTTTGGAAAAGTACAGCCAGAATGCTCCTCAGAGGCGAGGATGGTGAGGCTTCCCCGCACGGACTTTGGACACGTGGTCGGGAGAGACCAGTCCCTGGAGAAGGACATCGTGCTTGGCAAAGCGGAGACGGCAGTGAAGGAGAGGAAGGCCCGCGACGAGATGGACGGATGGAGCCAGTGGTGGCGGCCGTGGGTTTAAACGTCAGCACAATCGTGAGGCTGGCACTGGAGGGAGCAGTGTTTAGTTCTGCTGAACAGAGGGTCGTGACAAGTCGGAACCGATTGGACAGCACCCAACTACGTCATCCAGAAATGATCGCTTCACTGGTCAGACTCCAGGGACAGTCATCCTTGGAAAGAAAGAGCCAGCAAAGTGGCAGCCAACGTAAGAGCTTCTCGGTCAGCTTTCTGACCCTCAGACTCTAAGGTCACCTGCAGTGGATGATGGAGAGACAGCCTGGCTCAGCTCGGCCCCCGGCCTTCCCACCGGACAGGGCCACATCACCACCGGGGGCTCCTGGTGAGAGAAGCGGCTAGCACTGTGGCTGGGGAGGCAGCAGCCTTCACGCTGAGCCGTCCACCCACTTCTCCCCTTGCCCCTCTGCCCCTTCTCTGGATGCAACCTCCACTCTTCTCCCCAGCCCAGCCCGTGTCTCACACTAAGACCCCCTGGCCGACCCCGCTCCTTTCCCCTCAGGACAGCCCAGGAGTGAGGGCGATGGCTTGACTGACAGGGGGGCAGCGGTGATGATGGCTGCTGGACCCGAGGCTGGACCCCCGTCACCAAACTGAACAAGGAGCAAGTGCTGGCTTGGCACATCTTTGATTCGATGCATATCTTTACATTGATTTTTTTCCCCCAAAGCAAACAGGAGCGAGAGAACAGGATGGGAAGCTTGGGCTGCAAATGAAAGGGAGCTCGATAAAGTGAGGTCGCGGCGCCACAGTTCACACCCCTGGCCTCCATCCCCCACAGCAGGCCCCACGCACACCACAAAGCACTCCCCGGGGAGACACCCCCGGGGTGTCTAGGGACTAGCCGGCAGCCTGAGGAGCTCCCACCTCCACCTGCGCAGACAGGTGAGGCTCAGAGAAGCAGGCATGGCAGAGACAGAGAAACGCTTGAAAAGATGATCCAGGCTGAAATGAACCCCACAGCCCCCCACCCGGCACTCCCCCTCCGGGGGAAAGGGCACTTACCGGTCTTCAGCGTGAGCTGGCCCAGGCAGCCATAGGCATCCGTGAGCTTCCCATACTGCCCTCTAATCACGTCCTTCTCCTCCGGGGCTGGAAGAGAAGCACACAGCCGGCTGTCAGCGCAGCTCTGCCGGGCCCCTCCACCAGCAGTGCCGAGTCGCTCCCACCCACTCAAGAAGGAAGCGGGGAGACAATAGCTCAGCCCACAGACGAGACAGGTGGCAGTTCCGTGGTGGGGACCCTCCCCCAGAGGCGCTGATGGCCCCGGGCTCCAGAGGGCCCAGTCCCGGGACGGCCTGAGGCGCTGTGGTTCTGGCTGCCTGTGGGGAGCAGGCTCTCGGCCCCCCTTTCTGTAGAACCAGGAAGCAGTGCCTCCCCATATGCTCAGACAGGAGTGAGTCATCATTAACCATTTGGAGGGCTCCTTCCATCAGTGTCACCCGAGGGACTGCCCCTCCTGCTGCCTCCGCCCCACCCCGGAGCCCACTCACCCAGGATCTGAGTAAGGACGGGTTGCCACCAGGTGAGCAGGGCTGGAACCAGATGCAAACCTCCCCCTGCCCCGACTCCCACCCCCACCGAGGCCAGCGCAGGTGACATCTCCAGAGGCAGGGATTGCCCATGCCCTGGGCAAAACTCGGTCTAGTTCAAAAGCAGGAGACGGCCAGTACAGGAGGAAGGGCCACTCGAAGCAGGGGCTCCGGCCATGATGCACTTGGCCATTCACAGGCAGGAAGATTGGAGGTTCAGGTCTACCCCAAGGCACCTCTGGGGGCCCTGGGGGTCCAGGTCTACTCCAGCACAAGCAGGCGGGCATTCCACAGCAGGTGCAGTTTTAGAACACGCGTTTAAATGTAGAGAACAAGATGCTGGATGAAGCTGGCGAACTCGTTACTGAGAACGCTGGTCACAGGAGGCCACCTGCTGTCTGGTTCCGGGACATGAGCTTCCAGGCTAGGGGGCAGGGTACAGAGGGCCAGTGGACTAGTGGGTAAGTAGGGGGACGAGGGCGGGAAAGGGGGAGTGACTTGGATGGACATGGGGCTTCTTTCCGGCTAGAGAAGAATGCTCTAAAATTAGACTGTGGTGATGTATCACAAACCAGGATGGTTTAAAAATCAAGGCATTGAATTATACATTTGAAACTGGTAAATTGTCTTATACGTGAATCATACCTCAATAAGCCGTTAGAACAGTGGTTCTCAACCTTTCTAATGCTGCAACCCTTTAATACAGTTCCTCATGTGGTGGTGACCCCAACCATAAAATTATTTTCTTTGCTACTTCATCACTGTCATTTTGCTACTGTTATAAATCAGGTGACCCCAGGTTGAGAACCGTTGTGTTAGAAGAAAACAACAAAAATAAAAAATAAAAAAGATCCACCTGTACTGACATCTACTTCTCAAAAGACCACATGCTATCTAATTGAATTATGGATTTGTATGGCACAGAGATGAAGTGCTAATAAAACTTAAAAAATACTACACGTTAGCTTTGGGGTTTTATTTCTTAACAGTTTCATTGGCAGTCTGAGAGGCTGGGAGCACAGGGGCAGGAATGAGAACCTGGCTTAATATCATCTACGAGAAAGACAAGCTCTCTGCTCCCGTAAAGATCTGCAGTCTCAGAAACCCACAGGGCAGTTCTACCCTGTCCTATAGGGTCTCTACGAGGCAGCATCGACTCTACAGAGTGAGTGAGGGGTGCCGGAAGGACCGGGGGTGGGCAGCAGACACATCAAACTCACACCATCGAGCTGATCCTCACTCAGTGTGGCCTTACAGGACGAGGCAGAACTGCCCCTGTGGGTTTCTGACACGCTGACCCTTTCAGGAGTAGAAAGTCTCATCTTTCTCCCAAGGAGCAGCTGGTGGTTTCAAACTGCCGACCTGTGCCTAGCAACCCAACACAGAGCCACTGCTCACGGGGCTGCTGCAAAAGCAGACACCGACACGCTATCCTGGATTCTGGATGTTAGTGCCACGTCTTCCGTGACCAGGGGTGTGCTGAGTGATTCTTTTCCCCTGAAACAGGGAGGTGGCCCAATCAGTGTGGGAGTTTATGAACTAGATGGTGTCCGGATACCCCGGCTGGAAAAGATGGGATATGGGAGATCCTGGATAGAGTGGGTGGGATGGGGAACAAAACTCAACCTCAGTAAAAAGGCCAGGCTTGCTGGTGTGATAGCAACTGGGGGGACCCCCAGATGGTGCCCCTTCGTCACCGCCCCCCAGCTGAATCACCTCCACCCCCACCCTTTCAGTGCAACTTTCTGCCAAAGGATCAACAGGCCGCAGCACCCGGAGGGACACTGCCTGGGACGCTTGCGTGGGAATAAGGCTCAGAAGGAGGAAGGGATGGACAGACGGGAAATCAGGGAAATGGTTACCACGGGGAAGGAGCGGGGAGGGTGCTGCACCCTGGAACACGGGCTTGCTCCGTACGCTTTCCCCCAGAGACTCAGCTCCATCGCTTCCGGCCGCCCTTCCAGGCAGCCGTCCTGAAGGGCAGTGTGGACCAGCGAGGCGAGTTAAGGAGACACGTGGAGAAAGTACAGAAAAGCAGTTTCAGGACTCGAACCATGGGCTAACTGACACCCCTCTGAGCACCCAAGCCAAACGGTGCCACCGGCCCATTTCCCAGGGCAGCCGTGGCCTTCCTGGTTCTGTCAACCATCCCCTTGTCCTCCAGGTCTGCCCCAACTTGCTTAGGAGACTAGGGTCTGTCTAGAGGCCCACTCATCCTCCTGAGCCTTTCCCCGCCCTCAGCTCCCAGGGGTGGGTGCTGGCACAGCCAGAGAGCCACTGGGTGCAAGGCCAGTGGTCAATCGCTCCAACCCCTGGAACGTTCTCTGTCTGGCCCCGGACGGCTGCTACTCCGGGTCAGCCAAGAAACCTGGCAGCCCTCCCCAGACAGACAGCGTCTGGCCAAGCCGTGGCTTGGGACACACAGCTGTCAGGGCAGAGCGAGGCACGGCTCCTCCTCCTTCATTTCTCTAGGGTGGCTCAGCAGCAGCCTCCTCACCCGCAGTGCAGGAGGCCGGGTTCACTTCCTGGCCAATGCACCCCACGCTAATGCCGCCGGTCCGCCTGAAGGGCTGTGTGGTGCTAGGTTCAGAAGAGCTCTCATGGGAGCTTCCAGACTAAGACAGGCCA
Source organism: Echinops telfairi (assembly GCF_000313985.2). Taxonomy (NCBI): domain Eukaryota; kingdom Metazoa; phylum Chordata; class Mammalia; order Afrosoricida; family Tenrecidae; genus Echinops; species Echinops telfairi. The sequence goes on from NW_022107431.1 coordinate 9,825,994, forward strand.
GGAAGAAGGGCCTGGTGATCTACTTCTGAAGATCAGTCAGTGGGTCACAACAATCTGATCCGCACACACAGGACTGGGAAGCAGCTGGTGTGTGTGTGGTCTCCGTGAGCCAGGGCCCATCTCAGGGTCAGCTAACGGCAATGGCAGGCCAACAGCAATGGTGGGAGGAGGTGACCATGAGAAGGCCCATGGCCAAGCACAGCTGGAGAACCCAACCATGGAGAGATACATTGTGTGGAGATCTGGCCAACGCTGCGAGGGAGATCCACTTAGAAGCAGGGGTGCTGCCTCAGTGTGCACCCGCCGAGCACAGGGCTCGCAGGCTGGGAGGGAGGACAGCCCAGGGCCATCGGAGCTTCCTGGCAGCACAGAGCTGACACCCCCTCAGAGAGCTGGCACAGAGACCCACGGCTGGGAAGGCGGAGGACGGCATCTGATTCCTGACGTGATGGGCACACCTTGGGGATGCGTCTTTCTGTTGGGCCAAGCTCCAGAGAGCAAATGACGCCCTGCAGGGCGGTTAAGTCTGCTGCACTCGACCCCTCTGAAGTGTCAAAGAGCAAGGACTACTTGAGAAGTACGACGGAGCTGACCCAAGCCATGGTATTTTCCGTTGCCTCGTAGGCATGTGACAGCCGGGCACTGACTAAGGAAGACCGCGGAAGACTCGGTGCATTTGGACTGTGGTGCTGGAGAAGACTGTCTGTTCTCCAGCTGTGGATGAGCTCAAAGGACAAACCCCCCTGTCCTGAAAGAAAGGGCCAGAGAGCCCCTTAGAGACAGGGCTGGCGAGACGTTGCCGTGCATATCTTGGACGTGCAGTCAGGAGAGCACCGTCCCTGGAGACGGTCATGGTGCTTGGCAAAGGGGAGGGGAAGCGGGACAATGGGATGGACTGGCATGGTGACTCCAACAGTGGGCTCAGACATAAGAATCCTGGTGAGGATGGCGCAGCACTGGGCGGGCATTCGCTCTGCTGGACACAGGGTCATGGGAGTCGGAACCAGCTCGATGGCACCCAGCAAGGTGCAGGGTCTCCACGAGAATGTCCGCAGAGCTGTTGGTGGCCCTGCGTGGAGGCAATGCCAATCGCGGGGGTCCCGTAGATCGAGAACCCAACAGCTCCCATAGGGGTTTCAAGACTGCCACCTCTCAGAAGGCGGGGCCTATCTCCAGGCACTTCGGGGGTTGGCTGAACCACCGACCTGTCTGTGCCACTCAGAGGCCTTCCCTAAGGGGTTCCACCAAACCCCAAGCCCACTGCTATTGAGTCAATTCCTGCTCACAGTGACCCTGTTGGCCAGTGTGGAACTGCCCCGCACCATTTGTTCCAGGGCTGAAGAGCTTCACAGAAGCAAGTACCCACGTGGCACTCCTGAGGAGTCGCTGGTGGGCTCGAACTGCTCCTCTTTGGCTTAGTAACCCTGTGCTGTCACCACTGCCCCCTGGCGCTCCGAGTCAAAGGAGTTAAAAACAAACAACAACAACAACCAAACAAGGCATTGCACGGAGTTGGTTCCTATCCACGACTCAGCGCAGCCCTCTAGGATGGACTAGAACCGCCCACAGGGTCCCCGCCCACAGGCCACGCTGTTAGCTGCGCCATCCTGCAGTCGTGTGATCGACAAGCAGATGCTTGGACATACATGTAGGCTGAGAAGGTGTGGGAAGGAGAGTGGGCTTTCCTCACAATACGCATAGGCTTTGACAGAAGACATTGGTATGTGTGTGCTTATCTTTGCTGCAAATATATCCACGATGGTGGTGAAACCGACAGGGGCCAGGGTTATGGAAGCTTCTTAGATGCCGTCAAACTCCTCGAAGCAAGGACTGAGGCCCTGGGGGTGGCGGATGTCACTAAGATGGTCTCTCCACATCTGGAGGAAAGGAAAGCGGAAAAATAATCCAAAGATGCCTGGAAACAATTAGTCCAACGGACTGATGGTGCATTAGAACATCTGTAGTCTCCACAACCCTGAGACCAGAAGAACTGGATGGTGCCCGGCGACGAGAGCTGCCCTGAAAGGAACCCCACTTCTGTTTGGTCCTGTCATGTCACAGTGAGTGGACTTGGCTTTGGTCTACTCCAGTGTGGCTTCGTGAAGTCCCGGTGACTGTGGGTTAGGCAATCTCGATGAGGTTGGCAGTTCAAACCTGCCAGCCGTTCCACAGGAGAAAGATGAGTCTGCTTGTTCCCATGAAGATTCACGGTGTCAGAGACCCGTTACAGACAGGGTTGGAATCAACCTGATAGCAGTTAGTTTAGTTTTTTATTGCCACCCCGGTCAACCTAACCGATGACATTTCCAAAGATCCTATATCCCAACAAGGAGCCCTGTGGGTGCAGTGGCTAGGCAATGGGCTGCTAATCTCCAGGTCAGCGGTTTGAGACCAGGGGCCTGGCCTTCCAGGTGACCAGTCCTAAGGATGCCCACCCCTGCTTGCTCCAACCACAATATTCCCTCAGGACCACGTCACACTCCAAAATGGCAGCCGTCAATCAAACATCTTGGCAGCAAACACAGGAGGCTCTGGCAAGGGTTGGGGCGGGGGCGTGGGGGTGGGAAAGGGGCAGCGTGATGCCCACTGTCAAAGGTCAGGTGGGCAGACCCAGCCCATGCTGCTAGGCCGGCCTCCCAGCCCCTTGTCGAAAATCTCGCAGTTCTCCACAAGAAACAGGACACCCCTGACTTTTCCGTGCTGGCAACCAATCCCACTTTATTTTCAGCCCTGTGTGGGCCGCGCACACCTCGGCAGACTGGATTTGGACAGCTCGTTTGTTACTTCTGTCCCTCTTTACTCAGTGTCTCCAAAATAGACCCGAGAGTCCCAGCCCCTCCTGCACTTCCTGTGCGTCGCTCCGCGTGAGAAAGCTCAGCCCACTGCCGAGGGCTTCTGGCCAATTAAGATCCGTTCGGGTGGGGGTGGGGGTGATGTTACAAGACCCCTGATTCAAATATACTTTATAGAGACCTGCTTATGAAATCTGAAGACAAAAGGAGCCCATCAGCATGAGGCGACAAGGGGCCCGAGGGTACCTGGCCACTCCCTCGATTCAGTGACAGACCAAGGGACCTGCCCCATGGTCCTGATGGTCGGTACACTGACTCATCACTGTCACGGGCAGGACACGGGAGGGGGTGGGAGTGGGGAACCATGACCGGGAAACAGGCATAACCACCTATTAGAGAGCCTCACGGTCTGGGGTCCTCCAACCACCTGACTCATGACATGCACCCTGGAGACCCCACTCCCCACTGAGAGCATCCCTCAGCGAATCCCCTGAGGATGAGATCATCCCACCCAGGGCTGCCCTGCTCCCTCCCTCACTATCTCTATCTGTCTGTCTGTCTGTCTGTCTGTCTGTCTACCTACCTACCTACCTACCTACCTACCTACCTACCTACCAGGGCTGCCCTGCTCCCTCCCTCACTATCTCTATCTGTCTGTCTATCTGTCTGCCTGTCTATCTACCTACCTACCTACCTACCTACCTATCTATCTATCTCACTACCAAGAAGTCTATCTCAACCCACATTGATCCTGTAGGGCAAAGTAGAATGTTCCTGCGGGTTTCCCATGTGGTAAGTAATCACAGGGGCAAACAGCCTCATCTTTCTCCCAAGGAGCAGCTAGAAGGTTCAAATTACTGACCTTGAGGTTGGCAGCCTAACTAGTAACCCACTACGCCACCAGGGATCCTTCAGGGCTGACCCACACTCTCAAACCCACTGCCAGAGAGTCAATTCTGATTCATAGCAACCGTATAAGAATGAACAGAACTGCCCCTTTGGGCCTCCGATGCTGTCAATCTTTACGGGAGTAGAAAGTCTCCAAAGAGTGGCCGGTGGTTTCGAACTGAGGACTGCAAGCAGCCTAAGACGTACCTCACGGCTTCGCGGGGGCTCCTTCAGGACCAGCTGTGGCTGTTTGTTGCTGGGAGCCATTGAGCTGGTTCCGACCCACCATGGCGACAAAAGGAAGCACGGCCCAGTCTGCGCCGTCCTATGCCCCAGCCCAGCGGTGCAGCCACAGGGCCACCCCATCTCCTCAAGGGCCTTCCCCTCTTTTGCTGCCCCTCCATCATACCAAACACGCTGTCCTTCTCCAGGGACTGGTCCCACTGACAAGGTCTCCAAAGTATGAAGACAACGCTTGGCCATCTTTGCCGATAAGGAGCACCCCGGCCATACTTCTTTCAAGACACACTGGTCTGTCCTTGGACCAGCCGTGGGACTTCCCTTCTTCGTCACCGGCACCGTGATTCAAACGTGTCGGGCCCTCTTCAGGGTTCCTGAATCAATGTCCAACTTTCCTGCGCAGCCTGATGAGCAACCACTGTGCCACTAGGGCTCCCAGCAACCCACCAGTCTGCCAACAGGTCTGCTGGGAAATGGGGACGGGGGTCAGGGGACCGGGTGTGACAGCCCTTCTAGCAAGGAGGCGGGTTGAAAATAAAAGTCGGATGACAGTCTCACCTGGTGGCTGTCACTAGGAGCCATCACACACTCCCTCCCCACTTGTCCTGTAAAAGCGTCCCTCCCTCCTCCGGACGTCAGAGCAACTCGGCATTCCCCACAGGGTGGTGACCCATCTGCTGTGGTTTTCTTCCTCAGTGAGTGTAGAAACGGTGGTCCAAGGGGTGAGTTTTGCTGTGTGTAGTCTCAATAACCAAAGCTCTATCGCTCCGTCTGCTGTCTGTAAGCTGTAGCATCAAGGAAAAGGATCGCAGGTGCTCTGAAAACTCACAGGGGCGAGCTGGATAGCTTTGACATCGCCTTTTTGGCTATGGTCTTGTAACGCACACCAAACAACGACCTGCAGCTCCACGGATAGGTGCTTGTGGCCTCCAAGGGGATTAGACAGTTCGCTGAGGAGGGAAATAAGGTGCACGGCACCCTTGTGGGACGGCGCCATGCAAACAAGGCACCTCGAACCCGAACAACTGGACTGCTTTGTTGTGCCAGCTCTCCAGGGTGAACATGGATGATCGAGAGGCAGAAGAGAGGGCTCTCAGACCACTCCTCACAGCACGGGGTGGAACCCAGGGCCCCTGTGCTCAGAACACTCTAGACCAGTGGTTCCCAACCTTCCTAATGCCGCAAACCAGTGGTGACCCCCAACCACAATATTATTTTCATTGCTACTTCATCACTGTAAATTTGCTACTGTTATGAATCACCATGCAAACATCTGATATGCAGGATATATCTTCATTGTTACAAATTGAACATAAGTAAATACAATTAAAACATAGCGATTACTCACAAAAAAGTATGTAATGGTAGATTGTGAAATATTTGTGTGTTTTCCGATGGTCTTAGGCGACCCCTGTGATGGGGTCATTGGACCCCCAAAGGGGTCGCGACCCACAGGTTGAGAACTGCTGCTCTAGCCCCAGGCAACAGTACAAGATGGTGAGCAGCAGTACCAGAAAAATCACAGCAACAGAGCCAGGAGACCAGGTAGGCTTCCCGCCCACGGAGCAAGGTGTTTCCCGTAGTGGTGTCAATCACGGTCCCGAGCATTGGGTGCCTGTAGGGGACAGGGGGCTTCCTGGCGGGGCAGGGTGACGCCAGCACTGATGAGTGGAGTTAAACAGTTTTAAGGCATTTGTGCAAAAGGCCGAGGACCAGAGAGGACTTGAGAAGGGCTGTCCTGCAGTGTGAGATCTGAAAATAATCATCATTGATCAAGGGCTCATGAGGGTGGGAGGGTGGGGACAGGAGGAAAAAAATGAGGAGCTGATACCAAGAACTCGAGTAGAAAGAAAATGTTTTGAAAAGGATGATGGCAACGTAGGGCACATTGTTTGCAAGGGCTGTACGAGCCCCCAGTAAAGTGTTTTTAAAAAAAACAGGAGAGGCAGTCCTGACCCTGAGTCACTCCTGGTCCTGAATTAAGACCCGGGACTTCCCGATGGTCATCAGGCCACGTAGAGAGACAATTGGGAGGAGGGCGCAGGACCGGAGAGAGCTTCATTCTGCTGTGCATAGGATTGCTCTGGGTCGGGGCCTACTCGACTGGCACCTCACACCTTCCCTAATGAACCCCCTAACTGAGCGCATGATCTAGGGGTTCTGTGTGGAAATTCCCATGGATTACGGAACCAAGCAGGGAAACAGTGCTGTGGGCGTAAGTAGCGGCTGGAAGAAGTGGAGTGTGTCTGACCTCTGCCTGGTGGCAATCGGCCTTAGGCTGTTGATACTGATCGTAAAGAAGTTACTCGGGAAGCTCAGTCTGTGTTGCTGCTGCCATGCCCTTTGACGGCGACCGTTGAAAACTGTATCCTATCCTAGAGTACAGGAGCCCTACTGGCAGAGGACTCATGGAGCTGTGATGCCAAGGCCAGTGGTTTGAAACCACCTGCTGCTCCATGGGAGAAAGACAGGGCTTTCTCCTCTCATCAGTGGTGACAGTCTTGGGAACTCACAGGAGCACTTACATTTTGTCCTATAGGGTCACCCTGAGTTGGCATCCACTCGATGGCAGTGAGTTTGGGAGGGCGGGGTTGTTTTTAATTGTAAGGTACAAAAGAGACCCCCAAATCTCAACTCTAATTTAAAGCAAATGTTTATTAAGTCTCATAGAGGACAAAGCCAAGACAAAGCCAAAGACGTGCCATCAGGATAGGGGAGACCATTAGCATGGGGTCATGAAGGTGTGCAAGGCTCTGTTGAGATATAAAAACCAAAAGCCAAACTCACTTCCATGGGTCCATTTTGACTCATGGCAACCCTATGGGCAAGAACAGCCCCTGTTGATTTCCAAGACTATCGCTCTTTTATTTATTATCAATAAATCATTGTATTGGGGGCTCTGACAGCCCTTATAACAATCCATACACCAAAGACACCAAACTCACTTGTACATATGTTATCATCATAATTTTCAAAACATTTTCTTTCTGCTTGAGCCCTTGGTATCGGTAACTCTTTGCCAAGACTATAACTCTTTACTGGAGTAGAAAGCCTCATATTCTCCCTGGGAGAGGCTGGTGGTTTCAAACTGCCAACCTTGTGGTTGGCAACCTTATATTGCAACCCACTACACCACCGGGGTTCCTTGTTGAGATGCAGCTTTACAGAGGCAACTGGGGAGGGTACAGGAAACCATCACAGGAGCATGACTGGCGGCAGATGGATCCATCCTAGTTACAGGCAGGTGGACAGAGCAGGAATGGGACCATGGTGGAGGCGCGTGCACGACATTAGATAGAAGGGCCTACAAGACTGGTCCCAAGATTTCCAAACCGGGTGGACAGGGCACCCCTGGTCTCCATCAAGGATTCACCCTGGCCAGCCCCTAAGGCAGCGGTTCTCAACCTGTGGGTCTCGACCCCTTTGGGTGGTCAAACAACCCTTTCACAGGGGTCGCCCGATTCATCATATTAGCAAAATGAGTGATAAAGTAGCAACGAAAATAACTTTATGACTGGGGGTCACCACAACATAAGGAACTATTAAAGGGTCACAGCATTAGGAAGGTTGAGAACCACTGCCCTAAGGGAATCTGCCCCTCCCAGGGCTGGCTGGAGTGGGTGGAGGGAATCTACTTTCTTGTGCACTCTGTCCAAGGCCAAGACTGCTCACAGCCCTGGTTAATTAACAGAAGGAGTTCCTTGGAGGCTAACTTCAACGTGGGGACCGGGCAGATGGATTTTAGGTTTTCACTGTCATCCACAGCCTTCTGCAGACACGGGGTGCTGCGAATTCAAGCTCACATATAATCCTACTTTTAAATGTTGTTTCGACCCAGCTTCTTTCGGGATACAGAAATCCCCACTTTCAGCAGAAAAAAAGGCGGTGACGTGGAAGTGGCATCCTATGGCCCAGTGGGGATCGTCAGTGGTCAACAGGAGAGAAGATGGAGGTGAGGGACAGGTGGGTGGGGTGGGCACCATGCGCAGGGAGCTTGCAGGCGGGCTCCCCTGAAGGCTTCCGCTGTGGCTTCCGAATGAGAGGTGATGCCGCCGTCCACTCAGCGTGAGGGACCGAGTGGGGACGAGGGGAGGGTCGTCTGGGAAGAAGTGGGGAGAGGGAACGGACTGGGGGGAGGTGTAAGAGGAAGCATGCCTGGGAACATGAGGTCGCTGAACATACGCTGAGACGAGGTGGTCAATGGTTGCACCGAGACAGTGGGACCCAGCACTGTGGACAGGGCAGGAGAGGGGGTTCAAAGGGAGGGCCTAGGGCCTGACGGGGAACTGGACAAGTGCAAAGAGATGCGGAGGAGCAGGGTGGGGGAGGACTCTGTAAAGACAACAGGTCAGGGCAGGAGGGTCAGCGATGCTCAGGACTGGGGTCCTGAGGGCAGGTGTGGTAGTTACATAATCTGGTGCCAACTTGAGACTATCTAGAGCAGGGGTCCTCAAACTTTTTAAACAGGGGGCCAGTTCACTGTCCCTCAGACCTGTTGGACGGCCGGACTATAGTTAAAAAAAAAAAAACTATGAACAAATTCCTGTGCACACTGCACATATCTTATTTTGAAGTAAAAAAACAAACGGGGCAAAAACACCCGGTGGCCTGGATAAATGTCCACGGCGGGCCAAATCTGGCCCGAGGGCCGGCCGTAGTTTGAGAACCCTGATCTAGAGTGAAGGGGTGGAGTTGAGTCTGTCAATCAGGTCGCAGCTTGATGACCTCATCTGGAGGCATGAGAGAGATAAATAGCTTGGTGGGACACACACACACACACACACACACACACACACACACACACACGCTCTCTACTTCCTCTTCCTGTTGACAAGCCACATGGAGCTACGCTGATGGAGCCAGAGCTCTGGAGCTGGAGGACCCACGTGGAGAGCCCTGCCAATGCTGAGATGCTTTGACTACCACTGGATCCACAAGACCTTCCACCCACTGGCCTGTGCTCTTCCTGCATTCTGAATCAGTGCATGTGTTACGTGAGTCTGAAGAGGAATTTATAGACTGGTATCTGACATTTGGGCTAATAATGGAATTATGGACTTGATCTGGACTGGGCTGGGAGGCTTTCTCAATGTTCAATTGCTCTTGTAGATAAAGCTCTTTCTTATACACAGATGAATGTCTATGAATTTGTCTCTCTAGTCTACCCGGCCTAACACAGAGGGGTTGGAAAGGTGGAAGTGGAAGCCGTCTGAAACAGATGATGGGGGTCATGACGGGGTCAAGGGTATGGCTGTGGAGTGAGGAGCTGGGGCAGAGGGGGGCATGCTTGTTGGAGAAGAGGGGCCAGGGTCTTCAGAAGAATCCCTGCGGTGGGGGCAGCTGACCACCTTTCCCTGTGACCTACAAATGCACTTCCTCTGAGGACCCGTTGTGCCAGCCTGGCTTCTAATATGGGATGAGAATGTGGGCTGCCTCCCCGGCAGGGGTGTCGGCTACCAGCACCTCCCTGCCCTCCTTTCATAGGCACGGGCTGGCGTTTTCCAGAATCTGCTTCGCCAAGTGTGTCTCACACCTCGCCTGGCCATCCCGGGTCTATCTGTTCCTGCTGCGGGGAGTGACCGCCGGCCTTATGAGCTGACCCTGCCCCGCCTGTGCTCTCTGAGTCCAGGGTCCCAGCCTGTGCCTGTGCCTGTGCCGGTGCCTCCTGAGACACCGTGCTCTGCTGGCCCCAGGCTGCGGCTCCACAGACAGTTTGGCACGCGCAGCAAGCAGGGGTGACAACCGTCTACGTGGTGATGAAAGTGACCAAGAAGCTGGAGAGAGAATCTGTGCTGAGGAACCGACAGGAGGCAGAGAGGCTGTGGGGGAGAGTCGCGGGCTGTGTGTGCATGAAGGGTTAACAAAGCTGGGTCCCTTCCTGCGCCAGGAGTTGACCTCAAGTTAACTTTCCGTCTCCCTGGAAACCTGGCGAAAGTAGTTATGCTAGTAGATAACACGGTTCATGATAAAGAGTAATCCCCCTGGGTAAAATGCACCAGAGCTGAGGGCAACCAGGATGAGACGCGAGGCCTTCTGGGGCCATGCCGGCTCCCGTGCCTGGCACGTCCTGCGGGGAGGCCCTGAGAGCCAAGCCACCCGAGGCTGACGTCTGGGGGAGTGGGCCTTCTCAGCCAACGGGCCTCCCCCGACCTCACACAAGGGGATTCCAGGCTCCTGGCATCTGAGTGGCTACAGGGCGGTCTCCCAGTGAGTTTGAACTTGCACGGCCTCTGCTGGCCACCTGTGCTTCCCATCCTATGTCCCAAGTGGGGTCTATGGGGTCCAGTGAACCTGAGGGGACCCTTGAGTGGGCACTGAAGCATGAGATTCAAAGTTGGGTGATTTAGGGAGGCAAAGAAACTGCTGGGCATCATTGATTTGAGCCTGACAGTGGCGTGCGTCCCTGTGTGTGGGGTCAGAGCAGAAACTGCCCTGCACAGGGTTTCCAATAGCGGACTTTTCAGAAGCAGGCTGCCAGGGGTCTCCTCCAAGGTGTCTCTGGCTGGGCGGAGACCTCCAAGCTGTTGGTTAGCAAGCAAGTGTGTGAATTGTTTGCACCCCCAGGGTCTGGCTGCCTTGACAGGGGGCCAGTGGATGTTCTGGAAGTAGTGTGGAGGGGACACAAGGTATGGCTGCCTCCGAGCTATCGATTCTGATTCTTCGGGGTTCCAAGACTGGAGGCATCTGACTCAGCCCCGACCCCCAGCTTAAACTAAAAAATAGTCGCTGCCATCAATTCCTGGTGGTGTCGGGCTTACTCACCGAGTCCTGCCCTACAGGGTCAGACGGGTCTCCAAGGCTATCAAGCTTTGTGGGAGCAGAACGCCTGCTCTCTCGCTCTCGCTCTCTGAGCAGACGTTGGGTTCAAACCGCCAACCTTGCAGCTAGCAGCCTACTACCCTACCCACCAGGACCCCTGGCTGCATCTTAACTTTCGCTTATTTCCCTTGCAGTCAGGAAACTCCGCGACACGATTTCCCCAGCAACTGTCAAAACGCCTAAGTCTGTAACAAAAAGAAGCCTTTTCCGTAGGGTTAAACTAAAGATAGAGCAAGAAGGTTTCTATAGGAGGGTGATCGTACATGACCCTAATCAGAAATTCCGGGAAACTAAGATAATTATCTTCTAATTTACCAGAAAAACTCCCATACTTACGAATCCCAGCCAATCCCCAGAGCCCACATTTGTACTTCCAGCCAATCATTGGAAAGACCCCCGCTCAAGTTGCTCAGCCCCGGCTTGCCTGATGTTGCAACTTCCAATCCGAATATCATTCCTCTGCTTTTTGATCGGTACCTCAGAATACAAGGGGGCGCCAAAGTTCATGAAAAATCAAATGGAAAGACAATGGCTTTTTCCCATGGACTTTCGGAACCCCCAGGTCCCCCTGCGTCACGCCACCACTTGGAAATAGTTTGTGCGTTTTGTGAGCAACCTCCTTGCTGTTCTTTGCACAGAGAACCCGTTCTTCCTTGTAGACACTGCACCCGAGGCGGGGCTGGTCCCGCGGGGACAGCGGCTCCAATTGGCTGCCACCAGCGTTTGTTCTGCCTCTCAAAAACTGGGCCACACATCAGCAGCCCAGATCAATAATCACACACACACACACACACACACCAGACATACTCTCTCCTTTAACGATATTTTCCACAACAGCAGGCCATGAGGAAATGCCAGTCAAGTCGGAGCCCCACAGGACGAAAAACAAGTAGGTCAACGTCCCTACGCCCATGGCAAAACGCAGGTGCCCCTGGTCGCTTTATTCTTAGACTCTGTGTTAAACTCTCTTCTTGGGTTTCAGGCTCTCAAGAGGATAGAACCTTCCAGATCTCCATCAAAACGTTTCCTTTACGTGCTGAGTCTGAGCTGGGCTCAGACTGGTTTGTGGCTGTTTCTCCCACCGTTAGCCACTTGGAGAGTTCTTCAGAAAGACAGTGGTTCTCTGAGGGGAGCCACAGACTGTTGCTAAGCAGACGGAAAAGCAAAACCCCCGTTTGAAAGGCTTGGGAGGGAGCCCAAGTGGCAGCACAGTGGCCACACACACCAGACCGCCCCCGGTTCTCCTCCTCTGTTAAAAGCCCAGGCCTCACTGAAGAGCCCAGTGGGGGTGGGCACCACACCCAAACCGAACAACAGCATGGTCCGGCCAGAGAAGCCCAAAGAAAAACATCTGTAGGGCAGTGCCACCCTTCCTGGCACCCTCCTGATCTGGCCCTCAGAGCTCCCCACCTGCTGTTCTGACGGGTGGTGGGGGTGAGGGTGGAGGCCTAGAGCTGAGACATACCTGCAGGGCGTGTTACACTCTGGGCCGTCTTCTCTTCAACAGAAGGAGCCCAGCAAAGCCCTCTGCACCCCCCCACCCCACACACACACACCAACACCATGACGCTAAGCCTGACGCGCCCAGCAGGGTCCGTGCCCCGGCTGCCAGCTGCTCCCGCTCCTGGGATGCCGTAGAGAGGCATGCCCTTTCTGGGGACAGGGCTGCCATCGGCCCTTCCCTGCAATAAGGAGCAAGAGCAAAGGGTAAAAAGTAGTTTTTTTTTTTAAAAATCATTTTATTGGGGGGCTCGTATAACTCTTATCACAATCCATACGGACGTCCATTGTGTCAAGTACATTTGTACACTTGTTGCCATCATCATTTTCAAAACATCTTCTTTCTACTTGAGCCCTTGGTATCGGCGCCTCATTTTCCCCCCTTCTTTCCCACCCCTCAACCCCCACGAACCCTTGATAATTTATAAATTAATATTATTTTGTCATGTCTTACACTGTCCGATGTCTCCCAAAAGTAGCTTTTTCTATACTTCTCTTTAGACGCTGGGAGTGGGGCAGGCAGGTCCTTTAAAGCAAGGTTTCAGGGTGACTGTCCACCTCCATCCCATTCCCTCACCCTGCACACCCTCCCCGGCCTGGCCGAGAGCTGGGTCCGTTTCCAAGTCTCTCCCTGGTCGGACCAGTTCCTCTTCTTCCTTCAGCACAGGGTCCCTCCCACCCTTGCCGAAAATGCCCGCCCCCCCCAGTGCCTCCGCCACCCTAAAACAAGAGGCTGTTCTCACACACACACATGCACACACACTCACACACATACTTATACACACACGCACACAATATGTACATACATACACACTTAGCCACACACTTATACATGTGCACACACATATTTATACACACACATACGCATCCTTACACATACTCACACACATATACACACATACACTCATATTTATCCACACATACATACACACATATACACACATTTATACATGTGCACACATACTTACACACATGCATACATATATACACATACTTATACACATGCATACATATATACACACATACACATACACTCACACACATACACACACATACAGACACACAGACACTCACATACATATACACACATACACTCAGACACATACATACACATATACTCACACACATGCATACACATACACTCACACACACATACACACACACACTTATACACACAGAGACACACACAGCCTTAGATGCCAGGGGTAGCACAACTGCACATGTGACCCCATGTATGACTTCTCCACAGGAGTCGGGGTGCCGACCCTTCTAACCCCATGGAGGTGGAGTCCACCCAGAGGCCCTGCGGAAAAGGGGCCTGGGGGTGGACTTCTGAACCACAGCCACGGGACAGCCATGAGGAGCCCAGTCTGACTCTGACCCACAGCGGGCGGCCCATAGGCGATCAACTACGTGAGGCCAGAGGCTTGGGGGAGCTGAGGAGAGGGTAAAGTTTGACACACACCCCACTTCTCCTCCCCCAAATTCACAGGTGTGACTCCGCCTGGACACCGCTCCTCAGAGGCTCTGAGCGCTCACCAGGAACTGTCCTACGCACCGAGGAGAAACGCCGTGCCAAACCAACCACCGGTTACTCCCCACACACAGAGGCCCTGTGGGAGGGAGACTGAGGGGCGGAGTGGATTATGTCTTCGGCTGCTAACCACAAGGCCAGCAGTTTGAAACCACCAGCTTCTCCCCTGGAGAAAGATGAGGCTTTCCACTCCTGTACAGAATTACAGTCGTGGACACCCACCAAGGTGATTCTACCCTGTGCTACAAGGTAGCTATGAGCCGGAATCAGCTCAATGACAGTGCAGTGAGTGTGCGTTAGGGAGCCTACAGAATAGAGGAGAACGACCCTCCCAGCACAGTCTGAGGGTCGCTATGAGTCGGCCTGGACTCAAAGGCAGTGAGCTTTGAAACCACAGGGTTCCCAAGGCGGCAACTGCTGAGCCTGGCCCTGCCAACGAAGCCCCAGTGGCCTTCAACAGCTGTCCTCCTCACATTGTTTGGGAGGCTGTCATACCTGTCCCTGTGCCACCACTGGTCCCCAATGCCTCTTCACTCCCTCCCTGACTCTTGGCCCTGCCATATCCTGTTCAAGTTCCCAGCACTGAGCCTGCCTCGGTGGTCTGAGGCCACGTGGCGCCTGGCTCACAGGCTCACCGAAACCTGGGTATCCGGATGTGTTCCCTAGAGAGAAAGTCAAGTCTGGGTTGGCTTACAAGATCCTGGGCTTTGCCTCAGGGACCCAGGCACAACACACACACGTGCACACAAGCTAAATTCACTGTCATCGACTGGATGCCAATTCATGGTGACTTCTGAGTGTCGTGCTGCCTTTAGAGCTGGTCTTCCCACGCCGTAACATGGAAGCACACCACCTTGAAGTGAAATCACTTGCTATGGCTTTTCTAGATGCCGTCTTTCTGACTCCCATCAAAGGAACCGGGAGGAGCATGCAAATACGGTACAGAGGACGCACTAACTCAAGCAGTGGTCGATTTTGCCATTTCCCTGAGCATCAAGTTAGCCATCTCATAGCCATGAAGGAAGAAGAGTCAGGGCTTGAAGCTCGTCTGAGGTCCCTGCGTAGAGAGGCCGCTGCAAAGCAGCACCACGACTCGGAGGCAGAGCAGAGGGGCGGCAGTGGACCAGGAGCCGGAGTGCACGGGCTTCCTGGGCCCCACAGTGAGTGAAACGGAGCATGCTCAGACAGGATGGGGTGCCCTATGGACAATAGTCAGCACTGAAGGGAATGGCAGAGAGCCGTGTGGTGGAGTGGTTCTGTGTCAAGCTGCTCACCACAAGGTCAGGAATTCAAAACCACCAGCTGCTCCACGGGAGAAAGACGAGGCTTTCTGCTCCCACAGAGAGCTCCAGTCTTGAACACCCACAGGAGCAGTTCTCCCCCATCCAGCGGGCTGCTCCGGGTTGGAACCCACTGGATGGCAAGAAGTTTGGTTTGTTTGGAAAGCGAGTAGACGAAATCATGAAGTGCAATCGCTGAAGGCAACGTAAAGCATTATAGCAGAACGTGCAACTGCTTGGAGGTAGAAAGGCAAAAAGGAAGAACACACTCAGCATGTCTCAAGTGGAAGAAGAAAAAAATCAAGCCCCGAAATGCAATATTGAAGGATTCCATGAGCAAAATATTGAATGATACAATATCAAAAGAAGGTGGAAGAGGAGCCAGGTTGGCAACATGGCGCAGCCCTAAATCCTGCACTCTTTCTCCCAGCTGCTGACTCCGGCCTGGCTTCCGCATAATCTTTCCGGGAGGTCAAAGTTTTACATTCAGGAACCGACAAATAGCAAACCTGAATGGCTGGAAGTTGGGCTGACTATGGGCACCGGTCTTCCTGTGGGCCTATGTCATCACGCACCATAATGAAGAGGTTTAGGAGTAGAAAATCAGAAAGGAGTTGGAGTGAACTATTGAAATACTGATACGGTATGCTCGTGTAGTGACTGCAGGAATTCTTCTTGATTCACCAATCTTTTGAATGTAAATGAGCGAGAACAGTTCTATGTGAATCTGTATTGCCAGCATCTGTGTGTTTCACCATCAAGTGAAAAAAAATACCTGTGGTCTTCAGATATTGCACATTGTGATAACTTGGCAGAAAGTGTCAACTTTAAGGTATAATATTAAAAGTGTTTCTATTTAGAAGGTACACTGCGTCATATGCATACGTTGAAAATGTTAATCACGGGGGAGGGAGGGGAAAAATGAGCTGATGGAAGGGGCTTGGGTGGAGAGCGGATGTTTTGAGAATGATGAGGGCAATGAATGTACAAATGTACTTTACACAATTGATGTATGTATGGATTGTGATAAGAGTTGTATGCGCCCCTAATAAAATGATTGAAAAAAAAGAAAAAGAAAATGTTAATCAAAAAACAACATTCAATGCAAAAAAAAAAGATGGAAGGAATGTACAGTCACTGCCCCCCCCCACTCCCCTAAAAAAGCCAACAGTCAACTATTTCAAGAGGCAGCACATGATCAAGAACCAATGGTTTTGAAAGAAGTCCAAGCTACTCGGAAGGCATTAGTCAAAAACAAGACTCTGGGAATGAATGGAATGCCAACGGAAATGTGTCAACAAGCTCATGAAGCACTGGAAGCACTCACCTGTCTCTGTCAAGATATCGGGAAGACAGCGCCCAGGTCCATCAACGGAAGAGATCCATATTTGTGCCTATTCCAAAGAAAGGCAAACCAACAGCACGAGGAAATAACTGAACAATATCATTCATAGCACAAGCAAGAAAGTCTGCTAATGACCATTCGGCACGGTTGTTAACAGTGCATCTACAGGAGCTGCCAGAACTTCAAGCTGGACTCAGAAGAGAGATGGAACAAGAGCTGTCACTGTGGACATAAGGGATCTTGGCTGAAAGCAGAAAATACCAGAAAGGTGTTCACTTGTGTTTTATTGGCTAGCCAAAGGCATTTAACTGTGTGGATCATAACAAACTATGGATAGCCCTGGGGAGAATGGGAATTCTGAGAAGAATGGGAATTCCCGAATGCTTCCTTGTGCTCACGTGAAACCTGCAAATGGATCATTGATGCAGAGCAAGGGAATATTGAGTGGTTTAAAAGCAGCAAAAGCAGGCGTCTGGGTCGTATCCTTTCACCATACTTATTCTGTCTGTATGCTGAGCAAGTAATCAGAGAAGTTGGATCACAGGAAGAGGAACTGTCATCACGATTGGAGGAAAACTTATTAACAACCTGCAATATGCAGATGACACCCTTTTGCTTGCTGAAAGTAAGGAGGACTTGAGGCACTTGCTGACGAAGATAAAGGATTGCAGCCTTCAGTAGAGATTGCAGCTCAATGTGAAAATCAAAACCAAATTCATTGCCATGGGTCAGTTCTGACTCTTGGAGAATTGACTATAGGGCAGTGGACTTCTATAGGGCAGTGGACTTCTATAGGGCAGGGCCTTCTATAGGGCAGTGGACTTCTGAGACAGGAACTCTTTACAAGAGCAGAAAGCCACGCCTTTCTCTGGTTTCGAACTTCAGACCTTGCAGATCGCAGTCTAACACCTAACCACTGTGCCACCAGGGCTCCTGAGTTAATATGAAGAAAACCTAAATCCTCACACCAGACAATCAACAGGCCACATCACGATAGACAGGGGGATGACTGACGTGGTCAAGGGTTTCGTTTTACTTGGATCTTCACTCAATGCTCCTGGTCCTGGAAGCAGCAGTGGAGAAATCAATCAGCCTATTGCACTGAGCACATCTGCTGCAGAAGACCCCTTCCCAGTGGTAAAAGGCAGAGACGTCCCTTTGAGGACCCACGTGCACCTGGTCGAAGTCATGGTATTTCGTTATCTCATATGCATGTGATAGTTGGGCAGTGAATAAAGAAGCCTGCCAAAGAACTGATGCGTTTTAAATTACTGCATTGGTGAAGAGTAGTGAATGTGGTAGTTACATAATCTGGTGTCAACTTGAGAAGGGGTGGAGTCCAGCCTGTCAATCAGGTTGCAGCTTGATGACCTCATTTGGAGGCACATGGAGAAAATAGCTCACTGGAGGCGAGATAAAGACAGACTCTCTGCTTCGTCTTCCTGCTGACAAGCCAGATGTGCTACACTGATGGAGCCAGAGCCCTGGGGCTGGAGGAGCCTTGTGGAGACCCACGCCAGCGCCGAGATGCTTCCACACCACTGGATCCACAAGACTTTCCACCCACTGGCCTGTGATCTTTCTTCCTGCATTTGGCGTCATTGCGTGTGCTACGTAAGTCTGAAGAAGAATTTATAGACTGGTAATGGACATATGGGCTAATATCAGATTCATGGACCTGACCTTGACCGGGCTGGGATGTTTTCTTAATGTACAATTGCTCTTTGAGATAAAGTTCCCTCTTACACACCTATGAGTGTCTCTGGATTTGTTTCTCTAGTCCACCCAGATTATCACAGTGAATGTTCCACGGACTGATAGAAGTATAGTCAGAACCCTCCTTGGTGGCAAGGATGGTGAGGCTTCACGTCACAATCTTTGTACGTGTTGTCAGGAGAGGCCGGTCCCTGGAAAAGGACTGGGATCATGCTTGCTAAAATGGGAAAGAGAGGAAAGCCCTAGATGAGGTGGATTGACACAGTGGCTGCATCCATGGGCGCACACGCAGAGCTGCACAGTGTTTCATTCTACTGTACACAGGAGCACACCAAGTGGGGACCGACTCCACAGCACTTAACAACAAAAGGAGCTTTGGAACACTTTCCCGAGCAGGGCAGAGGCCAAGGGGCCACGTGGCCAAGACCAAGTACCAGCGCTGTGCCTGCAAGCCTGGCTGAGAAGAGATGCTGTGGACGACAGAACTGCATCCTAATGTTTCTGATCCTGACTGTTAACCTGTTAGCTTCCCTAATAACCCTCATGATGGCGAGTGTGGTCTGCGAGTTCTGTGTGGCCATCACAACAGACGATGGAGCCGGCAGAGAAGTGTTCTGGGAAGGGTGACTGGGGTCAGCGATGGGGAAGGGGAGTGGAAGGGGGAAGGTATGTCTGACCTCTGTCTTGTGGAAATCAGTCTTTGGCTGGCGTGGAATGGGATTCTCCTTCTCCACTGTATTGTTAGAGGAGGTTACTGGGACCTCCCACACCATTTCTTCACATCCCCTGTACCTTCTTCTGATCTCCTACCAAACCAAGATCCTCACTGCCATAAGGCCCACTCTGAGTCACCGCGAATGCCCCTTGGGGATTCCAAGATTCACTCTTTACGGGAGTATAAAGGCTTGTCTTTCCCCTGAGCTGCGGCTGGTGGATTCCAACTACGATCAATCTTGGGGACCTCTCTGTCAGCAGCACAAGGCATCACCCACTAGTCACCAGGACCCCTACTTTTCCACAGTGGGAGGGCCACCCCCACCTACACACACACTGAACTCTTCAATGTCTCTGGAATCTATGTACATGAAATGACACCAGGCAGGGATCTAACTTAACTCATGACTGTATGGACGTTGTCATTATGATTAGGGGAACATATGGCTGGCTGTGGTCAAAGGTCAAACCATTTTGCGAACAGGACAACTGTTCTCTCTAGCTGTTGTCCAGGGGACATGCTCAGGTGGCCTCGCAGACACGTTACTAGGCATTTCTGGTGGTCTGAATGGCCGCGGTGGTGGTAAATTACACCCAGGAGACTCTGAGAGGGAGCAACCCTAAGTGATTCATAAATGCCTGGTGGGCAGACCCACGCCCAGAGCTTCCTGGAACGTGGCAGCTCTTGTAACTGTGCGTGTTCCTGCATGAATCCTGGGATCCGCACGGGGGTTTTCATCAGGGACATTGGCTCCTGTGGGGCACAAGGCTTCAGGCCAGGGAAGAAGCCTGTCCCAGACAGGTGGCTGTGTGATCAGTAGTTACCTGTGGGAGTCAACCACGCACTCTCTGGAAGAGGAGCATGTGGCGCCGCCCTGCTGGTCATCTGTGGCTTCTGCCCTACACCTTTCTGAGTTCACCTGGTCTTGTGGCTCCCAACAGGTGGTTGAACAAGAGAGAACCTTCTGACAGGAGTGTCCATTGTCAATTCCATCAGCATCACTATGGGGCAACCCATCCTTTTCCCTGACGGAGTGAAATAAATAGTCGTCACCCCTAGGTGGTTGACAGACGCCCAGGTGGCAGTGGTCAGGTGACGCACTGGGCCGCTAACCTTAAGGGCAGCAGTGGGAAACCACCCGCTCCTCCGCAGGACGAAGACAGGGTTTCCTACTCCTGGCAAGAGTCCCAGTCTTGGAAACCCCTGGGGCAGATCTTCCCTGTTCTACAGGGTCGCTGTGAGTCATCATCGACTCGCTGGCAGAGTTGGGTCTTGGGGAGGTGATGGTTTTTAGGTGCGATTGAATCGTTCCAACTCAGAGTGGCCCCAAGTTCAACAGAAAACAAAACACCGCCTGGTCCTGCACCGCCCCCAGTCACTGCGGAGCAGCCCAGGACTGCAGCCACGGTGTCAACGCATCTCTTGTCCATGGATGCCCCCACAGCCCTTCTCCAGGGACTGGTCTCTCCTGGTAACACGTCCAAGGGATGTGAGACCCGGTACCTGTCCGAGGGACAGGAGACCAAGGACAGGAGCATTCTGACTGTACTGCCTCCAAGACCGGGTGTTGCCTGTGTCGTGAACTAAATGACCCTTTGACGTTGAGTCTGTTCTGGGCCCCCTATTGTACTGACTGTGCTTGTAGCTGACCCTGCTGTTTCTCCGTCTTTCTTATCTGGCAGATCCAGTCTATCCTCACGGGCCAGTTTCAAACTCTTGACCTTTTTTTAGAAAGTCAAATTTCCTTTTTGAATTTCCCGTCGGCACACGCAGTCTATGAAGAAGGAACTAGTGGTTCCTGTCCTTCCCAGAACGCAGCAGATCACATTCTAATCACTCATCTCCAGCAGGAGGACCAGCATGCAACTGTCGTCTGTTCTTAAAGAGCGTCTTCCCACATGCATGTGCATCAGCCGTCGACAGAACCCGTGGACAATGTGAAACCCTTGTGAAGTAGTCAGCTACCCCAGGCACAAATGTCCCCGACACCCCTCCCTCACCAAAGGACAGTCAGAGCATGCACCCCCACCCCCACCCGCCGGCTGTTTTGTTTTCTACTTTATATTATTTCCTTCATGTTTTTTGCACTTTTGTTCTATTCTAATACTCTCATATTTTTGCCAGATTATTCTTAAAAATGCTGGACCACTAATTTTGGATCACGTGTTGCCCCCTTGTCCTGGGGTTGGTCACCACCACCTCGGGCAAGGAGGGTGTGAGAGGCCTGGTTGGGATTCAGCAAGAGCAATGTAACCCAGAGAAATTACTGAAACCCAAATGAAGGCTGAGCATGGTAGTGGGACAAGAAGAAAGTAAAAGTAAATAGAGGAAAGAACTAGGAGGCAAAGGGTATTTATAGAGGTCTAAATACAGGCATGCACATATGTAAATATATATAGGATGGTTGGGAAATAGATCTACGTGCATATATTTATAGGTTTAGTATTAAGGCAGCAGATGGACACTGGACCTCCACTCAAATACTTACTCAATGCAAGAACACTTTGTTCTATTAAATTGGAATTCCATGATGCACACCTTCCTGACACAATTGCTGAAGACAAATGGGTGCATAAGCAAATGTGGTGAAGAAAGCTGATGGTGCCTGGCTATCAAAAGATATAGCACTTGGGGTCTTACAGGCTTGCAGGTAAACAAGCAGCTATCTAGCTCAGAAGCAACAAAGCCCACATGGAAGAAGCACACCAGCTTGTGTGACCACAAGGTGTAGAAGGGACCAGGTTATCAGGTATCAAAGAACAAAAAATCCTATCAGTGGGTGCCCACCTTCCCGATATGATCACTGAAGACAGAGGTGTGCATAAGCAAATGTGGTGAAGAAAGCTGATAGTGCCCAGCTATCAAAAGATATAGC
>NW_022107431.1:9848105-9856807 GCF_000313985.2 Echinops telfairi
TGATCCCTTCAGGACCAGTGGTGAGAGTGGTGATACCTGGAGGGTGGAGGGAAGGTGGGGTAGAGAGGAGGAACCGATTACAAGGATCTATATATAACCTCCTCCCTGGGGGATGGACAACAGACAAGTGAGTGAATGAGACATCAGACAGTGTATGCTAGGACAAAATAGTAATAATTTATAAATTATCAAGGGTTCATGAGGGAGGAGGAACAGAGAGGGAGGGGGAAAGTGAGGAGCTGATATCAAGGGGTCAAGTAGAAAGCAAATGTTTTGAGAGTGATGATGGCAACAAATGTACAAATGTGCTTGACACAATGTATGTATGTATGGATTGTGATAAGAATTGTATGAGCCCCCAATAAAATGATTAAGAAATGCTGGACCATATGACAGAAGATCGGCTCTAAGCTCCTCAACAGAGACGAGCAAGACTCGACCGAGAATAAGTAACTTACGACCTTTTCAGAAACATCTCACTTTGGGAGGTAGTTAGTTTATTGTGGCAGCCTGGCCGATAAACACATGTGGGATTAATTGAAGGGCGGAGAGATAAATGGCTCGCCTTTCTTGTCTCTTGCTCTTTGATCATCGGACCAGTGCGCAGCTGCCTTGCTTGTTCTATGCCTCAATCTGCAAGCTACACTACCTGTAGGACACCTAACCTGTGGACTGTATTGCAGTAACTTGAGGTTCCTTCAAGACCTGCTTCGCCACACCATTGGAATTTACATCTCTTGAGCTGGGGACTGACTGTTGGTGACCTGCCTTGCTGTTGGCTGCCTGTGCTGGGATAGCCTAGCTCTCTCTCTACAGAGGACTACCGGGTAGCCCTCAAGACTTGAAGGACTGCCAGTGTCTCACAACTGTCTAACACATTTGAATTGTACTGAGCCATTTGTACTGCTTTATAACTCAACTCTTTATTTCTTGTGTTATCTATCTAAATATATATATAATTATTAGCAATCTGATTTTATCTCTCTAGAGAATCCTGTCTAACACACGTTGTGTTTCTAATTTAAGCTGAAATGGCTATGATTTCCTGAACATGTTCTATTTCTGCTGCTCACGGGCAAAGGGCGGAATCTGGGTGGGCCAATCGGCCCACAGCATTTGCATGAGTACCTAAGACAAGACAGCGTCACAAATTCTACCGTTAGCTCGGACTTCAAAGCTGTCTTCGACTTTATCTGGCCAGGGAATGTGCTCCACAATTCCCGTTTCCAGGTGTCTTATAATTTCAGGTGTGTGAAGTCACTCCACTTATCAGTGTGGAAGCTTTTTTCTTTCTGTTTTAAAGACAGGTGGAACCTCAGAGAAGGGATGGAGACAGTCCATTCCTTGTCCATTCAGACAAGGATTCTGAGACCCGGAGGGAGGGAAGGATCAAACTTCCTCATGCTGACAAGAGGGACATGGGGGCTAGCGCCAGGCCCTGGTTCTTGTGGCCCGGGCCCGTGTCACCTGGTGCCTGGTGGACATGCAGATTTCTCAGGGCCAGCCAGCTGCACCAGGACTCCCAGTGATGGCAGGGGCAATCCCATGTAGATCTCGGTCGGCCGGTCCCTGACCTGGCCCCTGTGGCCACGGCACAACACCACTTCACTTTCTCCCCCCAAACAATTCAGACCAAAAGGCTGACCCCGCTGTTCCCCTTTCTCCAGCCCCAATCTTACGCTGGCCTGCTCTCCTGAACGGGCTCGTGCTTTCTGGAAGAAAAGGGGTAAATGGCGAAAAGCAGGCTGGGAAGACACTGGGCAGGCCAGGAGCGAGCCCCCCTGCTCCCATGGCCCACCCAGAGCAGTGACCTGGATCCTTGCCCCTGTGGCCACCAGCCCCTGGGAGGAAGGTCCCCTGGGTGGAGGGTTGGGGAAGCGGTGGAGGGTGTGGAGAAAGCTGCGGATTTCTGGTGAGAGTGGAGGAAGGAGCGAAGTGGTTGGCTGTCTCAGCAGAAAGCATGGCGGCTACATCCATCCCGATGCCACCTGCCCGCCAGCCTCTAGAGAGCTCACCAACCGGCACACAGACGCGGCAGTCAGCAGATGGAGACTGCCTGGCACCGACCTGGCCACTTCCCTAGATCCCTCCTGAGGGGCTCTGGGCACTCACTGGGCAGAGCATGGGCATCAACAGCCCTGCTCTCCAACTACTCCCAACACACACACACACACACACACACACACACACACACGCCTCAAACCCCTCACCATCCCTGCAGCCAGGAGAGCAGCCCACACACTGCTCTCGGGGACACTGGGGAACCGCACCTGGGCTTCTTATCACCAGCGGGCCCTGGGGTGGACATCGGGGGTTTGAACTGTGATAAGAACCAACAAGTCTGTCTTGGGTGAAGACAGGCGAGTCAGACTCGACCGGATGGAACTAACAGCAACCAGAGGACAGAGAAAGAAGGACGGATGCTCTGAGTGAGGAACACGGAGCGCAGCACGGACTGTCGGAAGAACAAACCGATCAGCCTTGAGAGAAGTAGTCAGCGCGCTCCTTAGAAGCGAGGACGGTGAGACTTCGGCTCCCGTACTTTGGACGGGGTGTCAGGAGAGGCCAGTCCCTGAGGAAGGGCAGCATGCTTGGTCATGTGGAGGGTCCGTGAAAAAGAGGGGGGCCCTCGGCCAGATGGACGGACCCGGGGGTTGCAGCAATGGGCTCTAACAGAGCAGCGATTAATGTTGAGGAAGGGAGCGTCTGTTCTGTTGTACAAAGGGTTGATACGCATTGTAGCGCAGTCCACGGAACCTGATACCTCCAGCATGAGGCAAGTCAGCCTCACGCAGTGGCACTGTGGAAGCAAGGTCTGGCAATGTCCTTCCTGAAGATTCCAGCCCAGAAACCCCTATGGAGTGGCTTTACACACACACACACACACACACACACACACACACACACACACACGGTGGCCAGGAGCCAGGACGGCTCGAGGGTAGCAGGTCTTGTTCTTCATGCACCTGAGCTTCTGAGAGGGGACTGAGACCCAGCCAGGGCACAGCCCCGCCCTCTGGGAGCCCAAGACCAAAGCCCACACCCTCCTCCTCAACATCAATACCACCCACTCCACTCAGAATCAGGGGCGCAGGGGGTGGGGTGGGGGGGAATGGAGGAGGTTTCCCCAGTCAGAAAGTGCAGCTTAGAGGACAACGTCCAACTCTCTGGGGCCCTGTCTCTACTGACCATACGTGGCTTCCGAGAACCCGGGACAAGCAGAGAGAACAGGGCAACACTGGCCTTTACACACACACCCAGCCTCATTCAAAACACAGCCCTGCCACTAACCAGAGGCCTGTTCATAAGCGCCCCCAGGTCTCCGTTTCTCCAAGTGCCACATGGGGTCCTCGGTGCCTCCCTTGTCCTAACATGACCAAGTCCAGCTTGGTGGCGGCGGCGGCGGACAGTTACCAGAGTCTGTTCCCACACCTGGCGTGAGCCCACGGGCAGAGCAGATCCCAGTGACTGTGATCTGTCGGAGCTGAGTGCCAGGCCTGTCTACCGAGGGGCCACCTGCAGGGGCGCCCAGGACAAGGGGCGCAGCTCTGGGCTTGGTTTTTCAAGTTCAGCTCTGCCAGGTCTGCACCTCAGATGGGGTGGTCGCTGTGCCGCTCAGCCCTGCCAGGAAGTGCGTGGCCACTCCAAGCACCTGGGCCTTTGCTCTGAGGGCTGGGGCTGGGTCAGGGCACCCGGGTCTGAAGGACCATCCAAGGGCAAGGAGACAGCTGTTCACACCCTAACAGGGAGGCCGGGCCGGACACAGCCGTTGAGCATCCGTGCGTCACAGAGGGGTCCTGTGTGCCCAGAAAGCCCTACAGAGATGTGCAACACATGCACGTGCAGATGCACACACTTGCACAACATACACATACACAAACACGCCATACTGACACGCCACACAACATCTGCACACATCATCCATACACATCACACAATGCACTGATGCATGTGCACAGACACGTGCCTACACACTACATACGCCCTCATAGGTCTATGCACACATGCACACGCACCACACATGTGCCCATGAGCAGCCCGTCCCGCTCACTTGTGAAGTCTGAGACCAATGCTGGCGCGAACGCCTGCACCCCTCACCCAGCTAGCTTGTCTGCAGATGAAAGTCAAGCCAACGAAAACAAACCCAAGCTCACGGCCTGCAAGTCCATGCCGACTCATAGTGATCCTGTAGAACGGGTTAGAACGACCTGCCCCTTGACTTTGAGACTGCAACTGTTCACGGAGCAGAAACTGCAACTGTGCACAGGAGCAGAAACCACAACTGTTCATAGGAGGAGAAACTAGAACTTCACAGGAGCAGAATGCCCCGTTCCCCTCCCTCGGAACTGCTGGTGGTTTCAAACCGCCAACCCCAGCACAACCTGGACCCAGTACCCGACGAGGGCTCCCCAGCAGACAGCTAAACACAGTGTGTTCTCTCCCTCGGCCTGAGAACCTGAGAAAGACACGTCCCTGCCCCCCCCAGTGAACGCGTGCGGGGTGGGGTTCGAAGGAGCGGGGCCCTCTGTGCGGAATGCAGGACCAGAGGTCAGGGACCACGCCTAGGGACACCAGGGCTTTGTACGTCGGGGGGACCAGGTCTGAGGGAAGGCTGCCGAGGAGACCGGGCTTCTCCCTCAGAACCCTGACCAGTGCCTGCAGGGAGGCGTGGGGGGCCCTGCTCAGAGCGAGCGCCCCTTCGTACGGCTCTTTTTGTCTTTCAAGTGGATCTGGGCCAGGAACTCGGGATCCGCGCACACCACCCTTTCTGCTTTGGGTCATGTCTGAATCTGCCGAGTGGATGTCAAATCTACGCCTGCGTAAATGCACGCGGAAGGAGGTCACGCCCTCCTAGTGGCATCTTGCTTGGCACCGAGGGCCTGTTTCAGGAGGCCCCACGGGACCGCATGTTGACGCAGGAGAACGCTTGTCCCTTTTCTCCTGTGTGCCGGGGACACGTCCACTACGCGAGGTAACACAAACACCGCCGAGTGACCGAGCGCACACAGGAGCCTGGTGGCTGGAGTCCCAGGCAGGGTCGTGAGTCATGACCCTGCCTGACTGAGAGAGTGCTGGAGACAGCGGGACTCTAGTCTCAGGAGGTGGACGGACTGCAGGGGCCTGCCATAAAAAGCCAGCTGTCCCCTGCTCTCAGATGCACACACACACACACACACACACACACACACACACACACACACACACACCTGCAGCCGATTCTGACGCCAGGAGACCCCATGTGTGCACGCAAGTGGAGTGTCAAAGTAGAACGGCGCTCGGAGGGCCTGCCCCCGTGGCCCAGACAGGGATCAGCAGGCCTTGCTCCCAGGTTGGCAGCCGAGAGTGCTCACCAGTGGCACCATCTCTGGGACTCCCAGACTCTCCCAGGAGGTCAAAGGTCAACTGTGGATTGCATGACTCCAGGTCATCCACCCAGAGAGACTCACCCAGGCTGCAGTCCGGGCCGTGCCTTGCTCCAGCCCTGGGCCAAACAGAGCTCCAGTGTGTACAAACACAACAGCTGCGGGGCCAGGGGCCTGTGTTGACACAAGACTTCCTCCCCCAGGGGCTCCGAGTTAACCGAGGGACACTCTCTACGTCGCTCTATTCAATCTCCCCTCCCCTCCTTGCTGCCTGTTCAAAACGTGGACAATCTCTGGGCAGCCACGGGTGGCCCTTCTTGGGCTGCTTGTAGACTATGTCACCTTAGAACGTCAAAGGCCAAGGACCGCCACGCAGTGGACCCGGCACCCAGGTCACCCAGAGTTTAAAAGAGGCCTACCCCAAAAACCAAACCCACCCAAAACCAAGCCCACGGCCGCTGCATCAATTCCAGCTCCCGCCACGGCACAGGGCAGGTCTTACTGGCAGCCCTGGCAGGTAGGGTTCCTAAGACTCAATCTTGACGCAGCGGACGGCCTCTTCTTTCACTGTGGAGTGGCTGCTGGGCTTGTGGTCAGCAGCCTGGCACTTCACCCCGGGCCACCACGCTCCTTTTAAAAGAGACGGCGAGACAGCTGGTGTCTTTTGTCCCAGTCATGCAAACCTGGTCGACGACTCCCCCTCACAGAGACCCCACAGGACAGGGTAGACCCGCGCCTGATTGTAAGTCTTTAACGGGAACAGAAAGCCTCACCTTTCTCCCACAGAGTGGCTGGTGGTTTTGAACTGCTGACCTTGAGGTTAGCAGCCAAGCCTTAACTACTACTTAACCAAAAAAGAAGAAGAACTCCAATAAAACTCACCGCCCTGGAGTCAATGCTGACTCCTAGAGCCCAGGTCTCCTGAACTAAGAGGAGCAGGTGCTAAGGGTGATTTGTGGGCCACAGAAAATCGCCTCGTGCATGGCTTTCTAACTGCATTCGAGCAGAAGCAGGCCAACCGAGGAAGGTTTTTAAAAATCCTCGTCAAATTGGTGCCGGTGAGGCTGGCTTTCCTACGTCTGGTCTCTGCCTCTGTTTCCAGGCGAAGGAATGTGGAGTTCAGCCGGCCTCCATCAGAGATGCAGTGGGGAAGGGAGGGGTGGGGGCCCAGTCAGCAGTTTTCCTCAAGCCCAGCCCCTGTCAGCAAGTCCAGCCCCACCCTCGGCAGCCTGGGCAGCCTGTAAATGGCCCCAGAGGGTCTCCCACAGCTGCACTCCCAGAGGCGATCGATGGCCAGGATTTTGCCATCTGCCAACCTCCAACTTTCCCATTAGCGGCCGGACAGGTAGGCTGCTGGTACCACCCAGGGGCCCTGAAAGCCCATCCTCTCTGGCTATTACCAGGCAGTACTAAGGCGCTGCCAAGCCTCTCCCGGCAAGAAGCATTTTCAAGCCCGGATCTCTGTAGCTGGGGGTGGGTAGTGGTGGGGGGAGGGGAGAAATGTGCTTTGAAGATGCTCAGGGTCCAGACCCCTGTCCGTGGCTGGGGGCTGGCTGCTGCAAACTAGCCAGAGTTCAGGAGTGCTCGACAAATCCGGAAGACCCACAGCCACCGAGCTGATGCTGACTCACAGTGGCCCTGTATCGGCTTCCAAGGCCACCAGTCTTTACAGGGGCAGACAGCCTCAACTTGCTCCCGGGGAGTGGCTGGTGGTTTTGAACCCCTGACCTATCAATTAGCAGCCCAATGCTTACCCAACAGAGTCCCTGGGGCCCAAGGAAAGAATATTTACCCAAAAGGGAAGAAACCCACGATGTGCACCCCTTGGCGTCATCTCATTACCTACTGGATATGGTGTGTGTGTGTGGGGCATCTTTGGAAAGCCACTGAGCCGAGAAGGGAGCTGCCCACAACCTAGAACCTCACAGAGCAGCCAAGAGTAGATGCCCACCAGGGACCAGGGGTGGTACCGTGGCAGAATCCTCACCCCCTGTGCCAGACGTTAGAGAGCCAGCGGATCGCGCCATGCATAATCACCACCGTCAGGGGCTGTCATGCTGCTGTAATGCCCAACAGGTTCAGGTATCCCTGGAGCTTCCAGACGGAGAGAGATGAGGAAGAAGGGCCTGGCCACCCAAATCTGAACATCAGTCAACGCAAACTCAACAGTCCAGTGCCTCGACGGACCATGGGGTGAGTGCAGGGCTGGCAGGGGGCCCTGTGAGACTGGTGTGGGGACATCAGCAGCTCACGACAGCATGCAGACGGCCACAAGCCTGTATCCCGCCCAAGAGTAGCGATAGCGGCTTTCTTATAAAAACAAAAAGTGCTCTTCACCTTGTGGAGGAAGGGAGAGCAGAAACACGAGCCCCGGCGGTGACACAGGTGGGGATCTTGGGTGCCGAGCAACTCGGTGCAGTTGTGAGCCCCGCAGAACACACGTCTAGTTAACCAAGGCTCTTCCAGTCCTTCTCTGGGCCGGCCTTCCCATCTAGTGCAGCAGCCTCTCTGTAAAGGGTTTCCACTTCATTCCATCGAAGAAAACTAGACTTCTACAGTTCCGTATGGGCCCCTGTCGAGGGGGTCCTGGGTGCATGGTCGGTTAACTCACTAGGTGAGTAACCTGAAGTTTGGCAGTTTAGCTGGACCCAGAGGTGCCACAGAAGAAAGGCCTGGTGATCTACCCCCCAAAAGCCAGCCATTGAAAACCCCGTGATGTCTACAGGCCATACCACCCTGAATGTGCCTGATCGCGTCTGAAAACTGTGTGGGGCAGTGTCACTCTGACCCGGGGGCTTCCCAGGAGTCAGAAGCAACTAGGCAGAGACAGGGGTTCTGCTGCTGCTCTTTGTCAGAGAGTGTGACAGACACGGCTGCACGAGAGAGGGCTCGCGGGTCCTTCCTCACACCCTGTGTCCTGGAATCAGCCCCCAGTGTGTGCACAGGCGTCTCGGCCCAAATATAACTTCTTAATGGAAAATAGTGTCTTCATTAATCATTTAAAATCTTCCAAAATATGGCTCTAGTTGTTGTGAACCAAACTCACTGCCATCGAGTCAATGCTGACCCATAGCACCCCTGCCCAGTGGGTTTCCCAGACGGTAACAGCTGATGGAGTAGAAAGCCCAGTCTTTCTCCCTCGGAGCTGTTGGTGGTTTGGAACTGCTGACCATGAGGATCACAGTCCAGCGTGTAACCACGACCCGCCTCAGTGCTCCCACGGAACGTGTGTGTACTACCCTGTTTCCCCGAATGTAAGACATCCCCCGAACATAAGACCTACTTACAGTTTTGCCTCTTGCTGAAATATAAGGCATCCCCCCGAAAATAAGACCTCCC
>NW_022107431.1:9857794-9860608 GCF_000313985.2 Echinops telfairi
ATCTGGCTAGACCAGAGGATGTACACTGGTACAGATAGGAACTGGAAACACAGGGAATCCAGGGCGGATGATCCCTTCAGGACCAGTTGTGAGAGGGGTGATACTGGGAGGGTAGAGGGAGAGTGGGTTAGAAAGGGGGAACCGATTACAGGGATCTACATATAACCTCCTCCCTGGGGAACGGACAACAGAAAAGTGGGTGAAGGGAAACATCGGACAGTGTAAGATATGACAAAATAACAATTTATAAATTATCAAGGGTTCATGAGGAAGTGGGGAGCAGGGAGGGAGGGGGGAAAATGAGGAGCTGATGCCGGGGGCTTAAGTGGAGAGCAAATGTTTTGAGCATGATGAGGGTAACGAATGTACAAATGTGCTTTACACAATTGATGGACAAATGGATTGTGATAAGAGTTGTATACGCCCCCAAGAAAATTATTTTCTAAAAAAGACAGGAAAGAAAAAAACAAAACAAAAAAAACCTCCCTGCGATTAAGTCAACTTGGA
This sequence comes from Echinops telfairi, assembly GCF_000313985.2. Classification (NCBI taxonomy): domain Eukaryota; kingdom Metazoa; phylum Chordata; class Mammalia; order Afrosoricida; family Tenrecidae; genus Echinops; species Echinops telfairi. The sequence goes on from NW_022107431.1 coordinate 9,858,302, forward strand.
CTCCTATTGCCCCGTAGGACACAGTAGAAGCCCTCTTTACAGCAATGGAAAGCCACAGCTTTCTTCCAAGGAGCGGCTGGTGGTTTTGAACCGAGGGCCATGCAATCACAGCCCAATATGTAACCACTATGCCACCAGGGCTGCGTGGTTGCTGTTAGGTGCTGCCAAGTGTTCAACAGAAAGCAACGCCCCATCCTCACAGGCGGTGCTGTCGGCCCACGGTGGCAGTCGCAGAGTCTGTCTGTCCACCCGTTGAGGGTCTTCCTCCTTTTCATTGCCCCTCTGCTGGACCAAGCCCAATGTCTCTCTCCTGGGACTGCACCCTCGGCTCCAGAGGAACTCATTACTGTGTAAGAAGCTCGCTGACCTCTGCTGTAATCCAACCTAAGGGTGTTCCCCTGACTTTGATGAAGCAGTGTTTTTTCTACCATGAAACGAACCCCTTGGTTTTGACAAATGTGCTATGAAGTGGATATCTAAAATGGGATGAACATTTTTGTGGGTTTCACTCCAGGCCTTCCCACAGGACCAAGTGTGGACCTCTCGGGACAGGGCAGAAATGGGAATGATCTCTGATAATCACTTAATCCACACGGCGCAGAACATTTTTGAGCTTTGAAGACAGGTGACAGCACTTCGTAATCAAGTGACTGCAAACAAGCCGCTGTTCTCTGCCATCACCAAAGGCCCCTAACTCACGGCAACCCTGTGGGGTCCACGGGCCTCCTGGGCTGATATTTCAGAAGTAGATGCCAGGCCTTTCTTCCTAACCCGCCTCGGTTTGTAAGCTCCACTGACGGCTGATCGGCACCAGACCCACACACGTCGCTGAGAGATGGGCGGTCAATGGTCAGCGCTGTTGCCCTTGTTGGGTGCCAGTGAGTCGGCTCCCACCCATAGTGACCGTGCACAGGACAGACAGAACACTGCCCAGCCCCTCGCCATCACTGTTTCAGCCACGATCGTCAGGCATGAAAGGAGAGAATCCACGGAGTGAACAAACCCACACAACTGAACCCACCGCCACACGTCCAGGGCAGAGCAGAACTGCTCCGGAGGGTTTCTGAGACTGTACATCTTTACGGGAGAAGACGGCTTTCATCGCTCCCCCAACAGGGCAGCTGGTGGGTTTGAACCACCAACCTTACGGCTGGCAGCCCAAGATTTGGCCCCGTGCGCCACCTCGGCTGCCTTACTGAATGAATTGGGAAAAGTGGAAGCAGAAGAGGTGGTGTTTCCAAGTAGAGCCCCCCCACCCCAACCCAGGCACAGAATGCAGAAAGGCATTTCAAAAAAAGGAGGTGAGGGGTGAGTGTCCCCTGCACCTGCCTACGGCCTCCAACAGGTGGCACTCCGCAGACCACCCATTCTCCTGGGCAGAAGTTTCAAATCCCAACCACCCTGCCGCCTGGGTTCCCTGGGTGTTGCCTAGGCCTGCACCTGGCTACGCAATGGAACAAGGGAGGGCAGGGGAGTGACACCAGGAAGCCATGCCTGGTGTGACCTCACAGAAACAGTCAGACGGGAGTCAGAAAGAAGCTGTGTCACCGGGCAAAGGAAGGCTCACTTCCGACCTCAGTTTACTCATCTATAAGCAGAGAGAGAACAGCTCTTCGCCGATGGTGACTAAGCAAGGAGTCCCTGTCTGAAGGTGTGTAGCCACTTCAGAACCTCCCTTCAACACACCCGTGCATGGGCAGTGACCAGCATGCTAGGCCCAGCAGCATGCACAGGGGGCCAGGGGCCAGCCGCAGTTTCAGGGTCCTCTGGTGGAAGGTTTCCCAACCTCAGCCCTCGGGGTCAAGCCAGACCCACTAACTGAAGGCAGTCCCTGGCGTGGTCACCAGCCTTGCGCCCGACCTGAGTGGACAGCCTGCCCAGGGGTGGGAGGTGTGGGTGGAGGGCGCCCCAAGGTGCCGCTAGCACCGGCGATCCCAGAGCAGGGCTCTCAGCGCACAGCAGGGCAGTTGGGTGTCCAGCCGGAGCGCGGCCCCGAGTGTCCGCAGCTCATGCAGGACGGAGGTGCCACCGCTCTGTCCCTCCGGGAGCCGCCCAGGGCCGGCGAGGCGCGGACCCGGGGCTGGAGAGGAGGGCGACAGGGGACCGGCATGGGAGAGGGCACAGGGGGCCGAGCCAGGCGAGGGAGAGGACCGGAGAGAAGGGGCCGGGGCCGAGGCCGAGGAGGGCGCAGGGGCCGTGGACGGGCGCGCAGGGCCCGGGGGCGCCGCACTCACCCAGCGTGGCCACCGCGCCGGCCTCGAAGAGCAGGCAGTCCCCGCGGCCGCGCGCCTCCAGCAGGACGCTGCT
>NW_022107431.1:9860909-9896200 GCF_000313985.2 Echinops telfairi
CCGTCCGTCCGTCGGTCTGTCCTTCCGTCCCTCGGTCGGTCCGTCCGGGGCCGGGCCCCTCAGCTAGGCCACGCGGCAAGGAGGAGCGGCCGACCCTTGTCTGGACCGTAAAAGACGCCCACGGCCTTATAAGGACCGACGGACAGCCGGACAGCTGCCGGGCGCCACCCAGCTGGCCAGGGGCCCTCCCCCTCCGGCCGGGCGCCGCGCCCCGCCCGCTGCCCGCCCGTGGTCGGTGAAGGGGGAGAGGTAGCATTGCCCCTAGAGGGGAGACCCACCTCCCTGCGCTGACCCAGGTGCCCCAGAGGAGCACAGTGCTTCCAGATGGTTTCCTGCTGCGACCTTCAAGGAGCCTCGGGCTGGGCGCAGAGAGCTAAGCGCTGGACCAGAGGTTGAGAAGTTAACGCTCCAAACCCACCTGGAAGCACGCGGAAGAAAAGCCTGGCGTTCTGCTCCGGAAAGGTCACAGCCCTGAAACCTACGGAGGAGTTCCACTCTGGTCACATGGGTTTGCTCAGCACAGTGAAAAAAAAACAAACCACTGTCATGACCCCAGTCCTAATTCACAAATCTGGCTAGACGGAGCGTGTACGCTGGTACGGATAAGAGCTCTGGACACAAGGAATTCAGGATAAAACCTTCAGGAGCAGTCATGGGAGTGTCGGTACCAAGAGGGTAGGGCGAAGATGGGGGGAAGGGGAAGAAACAGGGAACTTATCACAATGATCGTCGCCGTATAACACCACCACCAACACCCCGCCTGAGGACAAACAGCAGAAACGTGGGTGAAGGGAGACGGGACAGTGTAACATGATCATAATAATAATTTATAATTTAGGGGTGGGGGAGGGACGGAAAAAAGAGGAGCTGATACCAAGGGCTCAAGTAGAAAATGTTTTGAAAACGATGGCAGCATATGTACAAATGTACTTGATACAATGGATGGATGAATTGTTATAAGAGCCTCCAATAAAATGATTTATTGAAGAAAAAAAAAAAACAACAACAAAAAACGTCCGCTGCCACCTAGTGGATTCCTTAGGATTTCCAAGGCTGGAAATCCACAGGAGCCTCTACCAGGGTCTTTCTCCAGTGCTTACCTGACAGCGCCCTGGGAGACAACTAACCGCAACAAATCGCAGGTCTTTCTTCTGTGGCAGCCCTGGGGAGGGTCAAGCCACCCACATTTAGGCTCGCAGCCAAGCATCAACCAATCACACCACCTAAGGAATTAATTTGGTAGCACTTAGAAGGCGCCTGGCCCAGAGAGTGTTCAGTGGGAATACACGCGGATTCGCAGGTCCACTCTGGGCGAGCGGAGTGGTGGCCACCAGCTAGGTGTCATCATAGACAGACCAGAACTGGGACAGTCAGTCATCTCCAGACCGTAACTTCTTGGGCCTCACTTTCCCCTGTGGGCCACACCTCTGGTCTGTCCACTTCCTGAAAGCTGAGGGAAGGCCATCGGGTTTGGAGCTTTAGTTTCTCTCTCCTGAGGGGTCGCTCCAGATGGCCCCGGAGATCTCCACAGGTGGCTCCTCAGGCCCCAGAGCCAGCCTGGCTCCTCCCGCCCCGCCCCAAGCCGCTGCAGGTGAAGCCGGGAGGACTGTGAGCCAAGCCTAATTAGCTCTCGGGCCTGTTCCAGAAAGGGGCAGTGCCTGTGTGCTCAGCAGGCACTGTGATATCCTAGCGGGCGATGGCCAGACCTCTGCGGAAGCTTCCGTCCTCTGCGGGGGAAACCTCTTGGGGATGTCATCATTTTGATAGCGTCCCTCCTCCCCGCCCCCACACGTGTTGGTAGTGCTGTCCGGTCAGTTCTGACGTGTGGTGAGCCTGCATGGGGCAGACGGAAGCACCGCCTGGTCCTGTGCCAACTACCCCATTGTGTTTGAGCCCGTTCCTGCAGTGCTGGGTCAGCCCATCTCATCAAGGGTCTGCCTCCTTTTCTCCTACGCTCCACTTGACCAAGCTTGATGTCTTTCGCCAGGAACTGGTCTCTCCTGATGTACAAAATGGGTAGGATAAAGTCTTACCATCTTTACCTGTAAGGGACATTCGGCCCAGATTTGTTAGCTCTTCCTGCAGTCCATGGTATGTCCAATCAATGTTCTTCACCAGCACCGTAATCCGCACGCTTCAAGTCGACTCCCACCTGCAGAGGAAAACTCTTTGAACCCCAAAGGTCACTCACTTCTTCCAAGAAGCCTTCTGGAAACATCTCCAGACAACCATATGGAAATGCCCTCACCTTCACATCTATACATACGCAGGGAGCTGCTAACCACTGAGTCAGTGGTTTGAACCCACCAGCTGCTCCTCCGGAGAAAGATGAGGCTTTCTACTCCCATACAGGTTTACAGTCTTGGAAAGCCAGAGAGGCAGTTCTGCTCCGTCTGATAGCGTTGCTGTGAGTCGGAATCGACTAGGTGGTGGGGAGCAGTTTTGGGGATCACACCGCTTGAGGAATGCTTTTGTATATCTTTTTAATGAATAGCCATGTTTTACAAATTACACGGATTCTCTGACTTAAAGCAGGACTCCATGCCAACAACTCCAGTCAGTCAGTCAGTTCTTATTAAGTTGAACACCTTTTTTTCAGTTTTCATTTCAAAACACGGCACTGTTTTGAACAGTAAATCACAAAACAGGACATCTGTGAGCGAACATCTGAGAATGATAACATCAGCAAATTACACATTCCAACATGTTACCTAGTACTTATTACAAATAAGATTTACCAAAAACATGACCAACCAAAAGACAGACGGTCCCTAAGTGCAATATGTTGTAACTTGGATCTGTTTTAAGTCCAGGGCTACATATATAGACTAAGATCATTTGGGGAGGGGACCAAGTTTCTCCATTCTTTTTCCTTCCCTTTTCGCACCTTCCCTGGCATCACGCTGCAGTGTGTGCTATCCAGATTTGGGGTTCTTTTTGACCTCCAGATACCAGCAGCGGAGCTATACAGCTTCTGTCACCTTAAGATGAGCCTTCACTCTATGTACCACTGGAAAAGAAAACCACAATCCAACTGCAGCAAGTCACTGGTAAGATACACCCTATTTCCACACTGTTCCGATGCTTATCTGCCTCGGTTTTCCAGTTCAGAGTCACACAAAGCATCAGAAGTGATGCCTTGAACAAACTGGGCATGGCCAGAGGTCTGAATTCAGAGCACTGGAGACTTTACCCCTCTCTAGCTCTGGGGGAGATGGTCCTTGTCACACCTGGCAACATCTAGGGCAGCAGTTCTCAACCGGAAAACACATGCAGATACACTGTTATCCATGCTACACTATGCTCCAAGACAAAATGTCATTTATTTGTCATTAGAATATATATATATATATAATTAGATATTGTTTATGTGATGAATTACTATGATTTAATTATGTTCAATTTGTAACAATGAAAATAAATCCTGCACATCAGATATTTACATTACAATTTGTAACAGTAGCAAAATTACAGTTATGAAGTAGCAACAAAAATAATTTTATGGTTGGGGGTCACCACAACATGAGGAACTGTATTAGGAAGTGTCAATGCTACTCTGGTTCTTCTTTCTTAGTTCTTCCTTCTCCTTTCATCTCTTATAAGAGATAAAAGGGGATGCGGGTGACACCCCAGGGAAACTCCCCATACAAGGCTGGGACCTGAGTCAGGGTATTAACATCCCACTCTAATTCCCTTACATTGGATCAGAACTGATACCATCAGGACACTTCTGGGGGGATTACATCACTGCACCACTGGCAAACCACTGAGACTTATGGCCCATCCAAGTGTGTATATATGAAATGTAGACGCTGTTCCCCTCCTGCCTCTGAGAATTGGTTGGGTCGAGGCCATTGTTAAATGCCTGCTGCAGCCCACTGGCTGTGGCTTGTGGGGACTAGGGTGTCTAATGAATGAACAAGTGACTTCTTTTCACCTGTGGGAGCGCTGTTGTGGGTGATGCCCTCACTGTCCCCGTCACTGGATTCCAGGTGTCCTTGAGGGGCAAGTCCAGGCCCCTTATCCCAGAGGGACACCGCAGCAGCTGGAGGAAGGGCCTGCTGAGCGCCACCAGCCCTGCACCCCATGCGACCAGCCGGGGTAGACCATAGTCCTTAACTGGCCCAGTGGCCCCTTCTCCATCCTTGGCCCCACATGATGGGTTCAATGGTGTTTCCCCAAATAGGTGCTGGTGTCTGTCCCCCACTCCCTGTGGATGCGAGCCTGTTTGGGAATGGGGTTTTTCTTGTCCAGTTAATGAGCCTTATCATTGAACAAACAAATAGACAACAAAATCTCACTGCTATTGAGTTGATTTCAACCCTACAGGACAGGGTAGAACTTCCCTCTGTTCTGAAACTACGGTTCCTGAAACTGTAACTCTTTACCAGAGTAGAAAACCTCATCTTTCTCACTCAGACAGGCCGGCGGCTTCAAACTGCTGACCTTGTGGTTAGCAGCCCAACTCGCAATTGCTGTGCCACCAGGGCTCAGCCGGTGAAAGGGCACAGCCTAACCCTCATCACTTCTGGGTTCTCAGGGACCATGCAGACAGAGTCAAAGAAGGCAGAGGTCACGTAGAGATCCCCCAGGCACGAGGAATTCCGCAACTGCAGAAGCTGAAAGAGGTGAGGAGCTTCTCCAACGGGTGTCCTGAATTCAGACTTCCACGCCTCCTGAACTAGGGCAGCATCAAATCTCTTTGGTTACAAGGAGACTAGGGAACAAAGACACCCCTTGCCCTGCCCTAGTGATCTCCTTCTGATGGCACAAGGCATAGCTCGACCCTGCCTGGTGGAAGCTCAAGTCCGCCCCAGACCGCATGGCTCCCTCTGCTTGGATGGCCCTCTGTGCGCCGGACATTGCCTCTGGGACCCTCCCTGTGGCCCTTACCCAGAGGCCTGTGCTCTCCCACTGGCCATGCCTGTTAAAGCTCACCTCCCTCAGGAAGCCTTCCAGCACAGACTTCCTCCACCAGCCTCACATTTCACCCTGCCTCCCCTGCTTTACTCAGGAGCCCTGGTGGCAGGCACAGTGGTGCAGCAGTGCCGCAAACCCACCAGCTGCTCCTCAGGAGGAAGATCTATGTGGCAGCCGGCTCCTGGGAAAGGTTCCAGGCCTGGGAATGCCAAGGGACGGTTCAACTTGGCTCTACTGGGTCAACTGGAGTCAGACTCCTGCTTTATATTTCTGTAGCCCGTCATCACTTCCTCCTCTCCCTGTTGTAGTTACGCTGCGCTGGCTCTGACTCACGGCCATCGAGGTCTAAGAGGACGTTGGAGGCTCCTGGGTGTTTTGAGTTTACTTGTCTCTTGGGGGTGATGGGCAGGGCTCCTTGTTTGGCTCTGCTTTTGTTTCGTTTGCTCCTCCCCAGAGCCTTGCACTGTGCCCGGGGCTCAGGGGGCTCTCCAGGAGTATTTGCACAATGAGTAAACGCCTCGACCCGGTGCGAGGGGAGAGTCACAGCTTTGCTGAGTTGTCCTTTCAGAGTTCTTGAACAAATATTGACCGAGGCCACTGCTACCACTGATAGCCGGCCCCCAGGGATGCTCGTGAGCAGGGGAAAGCATGCATGTGTGTCTGTGTGTGTATGAAACTCTACTGTCTGTTCAATTTTTCTATAAATCTGAAACTACTCTAAAAATAAACTACGGGAAAGAGATTGGAGGTACTGATTTGGATCTGTATTTGTCTAGCCACACAAAGACTTGCTACCTGAGGGAACGGTAACTGACTTTCTCCCAGCGCACCTCCCCTGCCCTCCCCCACCCTGGGACACAAAGGAACAGCTGTCCGAGTGTGGCTGGCTACTTGAGGGTGTAGTTTCAGTGTACGGTCTACTCCTTGTCCGTAGGCTCTACTCCTTGTCCGTAGGCCCTAGCGTCTTCCTTTGCTCTGGTCTGCTACAGAGTCAACAGCACTGGTCAGTCAGGTGCGGGGGTGGGGGGTGGGGGGCGGGGCGGGCACAGTATGGTTTGTGTGGTGTCTGTCGACTCTGGGGATGTGTGTGTAGAGGGATGGCGGCTCCTTTTCACACAAGTGTACCACTTGCCAGTTGGCCTTGGGGCCAACCGGGCCACAGCTGGAAAACACCCCACAGCACACCTGTTACAGAGAGGCCCTGGTGGGGCCTTTGATGTGCCAGGAGCAGCATGTGTCTGCTTGTCCTTAGTAGGAACAATTGTGGGGAAAGGCAGAAGCTAATTGTATGAAAAAGGAAACGTCGTAACCTTTGCATCTCCACCATAAGCTGTCCGTGGTGCTTATTTTTCATTTTCCAGAACTTTTTTATTGGGAGCTGATTCAGATAAGCTTACCGCCCCATTGCTCAGTCACATCAAGCAATCTTGTGCAACCACAGTCCGTTTCAAAACATTCTCTTTCTTCTTGAACTCCTCCATGTCAGCTTCCCTTTACCTCCCTCCTTCCCCTGGTGTTTGGTTTTTAAAAATCATATAACCATCTAACCCAGTATAGGTTATAGGATTATGTGTTTACATGATTAGAAACAATAGCCGTTGACTGTACAAACACTGGGAGGTAACGTTCCTGGGATGGGGAAGTCGTATATGGATCTGTGCATGTGTGTGCTATGTGCAGGACCTGGGGAAAGGGAGGAAGGTGGAAGGAAGGAAAAAGAGAGCAGTGGTGCAGCTTCAGAGAGTGGAAAATGGTTTGTGGACAAACGGACATGAGGTGAGCAGGTGGCGTGCATTCATATGCATTCTTTTTAAATTTCTATTTCTTTATCGTTTTATTGGGAGCTCTTACAGAGATCATAACCTTCCGTAGATCAATCACATCCAGAGGTATTGTACGATTGCTCCCCCAATCGGTTTCAAAACATTTTCTTTCTTCTTGAGCTCCTTGATATCAGCTCCTCTTTATCCCCTCCCTCCCCTACCCCAACCCCCTTATTTGTATCGATTTCTTTGCCACATCTTACACTGTCCAATCGATCCATTTATGTACAATTCTGCTGTGTGCTCTCCTTGAGTGGGGTTATACAGACATCATTGCTATCAGCTCCCCCTCCCCACACCCTCTCCCATATCCCCAGGGAAGATTACTCCTGTTACTGTTTCTGAAGGGTTCTCTATCTTGACTTTCATGTATCAAACTATCTTAATTATACAAACGAACATACGCAAGTCTAACATGATGAATGAGGTAAAACCAATAAAAACCCTAATAGTAAAGGGAGGAAATATTAAGGCACTAGAGAATACTTAGGTGGTTCATCAGTGCTATACTGCACGCTGGGTTTATCATCCCTTCCCTGTGGCCCTCCTGAGTGAGACTGTTCAGTCATCTTGCAGGTGGGTTTTGGGTCTCCACTCCACCCCACCCCTTCCTGTAGATTCCTATTGTCATCCTCCACATGCAGTGCATTCCCTCCTCCGAGGGATGATGGGGGGCGGGGAGGCGGGATGACTTCTGGTTTGCTCCGGGGACACTGGCGCTGTGACAGGACTGTTATCAGTCACTGGGCCGCCTTCCAGACTTCTCGCCCAGCCTTCTTTTTTTCTCTCTTGGCTACCACAGCTGCCCTGATTTCATAGCTGATCCAACTGACAGAACTTGTTTGTCCACTGCGTTGCCGGCAAGTCGGTGGCTGAGTAACCACCCGATCACCGGGATTTTCAGTGTGGCTCCCGCACAGGCACCCCACTTGGTGCTTCAGAACCCAGGTGGGATTCCGTCGTGACTCGTTAGCAAAGGCTCACTATGAAATAAATGATCGCGTGGCATTCTGCAAGTCAGGATGCGCGAGGCTAAGAGTCACACAACTGAACAGGAATCCACGTGAGCCGTGACAAACCCAGCCACTTGCAAGGGATGTGCCACCGTTCAGTGAGGACGAGAAAGAAAATGCTCTGAAATGGATTGTGGGGATGCATCTTCTTAATATGACTGCGCGATTGAATTGTATGATATGTGAACTCTGCCAATAAAACGGTTTTAAAAAAAGGAATCCATTAAAGGTCTTACAAAGTCAGTTAACATAAAGCACGTGCGCGCGCGCGCGCGCGCGCACACACACACACACACACTGTTATCTTCAGTCGGCTGATGCATCCTTTTTGAATCCTGCGGCTCCTTGCAGACCACGTGTCAGGAGGGATGAGCTCTGTTCCGTCCGTTCTGAGGACATGGCTGTTGTCTCAGGGAAATGCCCCATGCCTGGTTTTCAAGCATGTTTCTACATGCACATCTGTGCTGTGAGCAGGGCACCATGCCTGGCTCCGACGAAGGCCTCCTTGGCCAGCAGCCACTTCAGAGTGCCACCTGCTCCCTGCTTGAACGGTGCCCACAGAGCCTACACCTGCTTACGGAGACAAGCAGGCAGACCAGACAGGCGGGTTTCCCCACGCCCTGTTCATGCTGAACTGAAGCCTCTCTCACAACCCGAGGACTACTCTCTCGCCTCCCACAGCCGGGCCTTCAGGAAGTAGTGAGGAGAGACAGAGAGATAGATCTGGGTGACACACATGGTTCAGAACTTGACTAGTTGAGATTTGGAACCTACCCACTGTAAATCCACTTTACAGGCAAAGACCTATATGTATCATGATATGTACATGCATGTGCATGTACCACTACCCATTTTCATTGTTTCTGCCACAACTCTTCCACTTTTCTCCACAAGGTTTCGGACAGTTATCTGAAACTCCACGCCAATCCACACAGGACTCAGCTTTGAGGGAGGCACACGTCCCCAGGACTGGACCCCGCCCCCCCTTCCCCAACCAGGCTCAGTGGTGGCATCCTCCCTCTCTCCGTTGGCCACAGGACTTGGGAGGCCTTTGATCTGCTGCCCCGTCCAGCCCTTCTGAGCAGGAAGTGGTCCTGGGTGTGCTTCACAATGATGGGGTGGACGCCAAACCCGCCTTGCTCAGATACTGGGCAAGCCACCAGCTGGCACTTGAAGGACCATGTGGAAATTGACCAGCCATGCAAGGACATGAGTACATACCCACCCACTTAGTCAGGGGCAGGCCCCTCCCTCTTTAGGGCATTCCTTCAGGTCCTGTGTTACCCGAGAAAGGAAGGAGAAGGTGACGGTCTTACAAGGGCAGGATGTGGCTGATGACATCTGAGACCTAAGCCTGGTTAGGGGTAGGATTTGACTTTCTCTTTGGGGCAGGGTGTTAGTCCAGGTGGACTAGAAAAACAAATTCATAGATGACACTCATATGTGTATAAGAAAGAGCTTTATATACAAGAACAATTGTATATTGAGAAAACATTCCAGCCCAGATCAAGTCCATTACTAGCCCAAATGTCGGATACCAGTCTATAAATTCCTCTTCAGACTCACATAACACATGCAATGACGCCAAATGCAGGAAGAGCACAGGCCAATGGGTGGAAAGTCTTGTGGATCCAGTGGTGGTGTAAGCATCTCAGCACTGGCATGGGTCTCCATGTGGCTCCTCCAGCTCCAGGGCTCTGGCTGCATCAGCGTAGCTCCATGTGGCTTGTCAACAGGAATGTCTTGTAGGGACAGTGTGTGTCTGGTCTCCAGGGAGGAAGACAGGGGTTCCAAGAATCCTCCGGAGAAGACCACGCCCACACAGAGTCCTTATTGGCCATTGACCTGATTGACAGGCTAGACTCCACCCTTTCACTCAACTTGGCAGGAGATGATGTAACTGCCGCAGGCAGTTTCTTGCCACCTTTTTTAAACTACCAGATAACTAAGATGCATCTGGGCCATGAACGTTAAATAATGAAAACCAAACGGAAGCCCAGAAGAACAGACATGTTCAAACGGGATTGGCAAAGAGCACAGACTAGCTAGCGGGCGGCCAGAAGAGCAAGTGCATCGAGCTTAGAGGAAATGCAACCAGAATGTTCCTTCGAGGCGAGGCAGGCCAGACGTGGGTCTGCTTCCTTCGCACAGGCCAGCAGGAAAGGACATCATAGGAAGGACATCATACGTGGTAAGGCACCAACAAAACGAGGGACACCCTCAGGGAGGGGGACTGACACGGTCACCCCACTGCCAGGGAAAAGGAAGATGGGGTGAGACCAGGCAGCGTTCCACCCTGCTGGGCACGAGGCCACCGCGAGCCAGAGTTGAGCAGATGGCAACGGGCGGCGGCGACACGACAGTATCTGCAGGTGTCTGATGAAAGGTAAAGCCGCCCCTTTCTCCAGAAAGACAAAACAAAACGGGGCATCTGTGCCCAGGGACAACTGACCCCTTCTCCTGTGGTTCACTGAGGCATGAGCGCCGGAACTTCGCGGCCACATGTTTAGAATTGCTGTTTCAGAAGCCAGTTAGGAGATCGTCTCTCCAAAGGACTTCTGAAGGCAGTTGGGAATGAAATGTACCCACACAGGCATGCCCAATGCTGTCGGAAGTGCGGAGCAAACTTCATGAAAGAAAACAGAGGCTCAAGGACCAAGGTTCTTCAAAGAACACCGCGAATTCACAGCAGCCAGTTTTTCTCCTCGTGTAGCTCTCTCCGTGGTGGTGAGGCATTGGGCTGCTAACCACAGGTCCGTGGTTTGAAACCACCAGCCAATCCACGGAAGCAAGAGGGCTTTCTCCTACAGGGAAGAGTTGCAGTCTCGGAAACCCAGAGTCAGGTCCACTCTGCCCTACGCGTCACAAGGAGTTGGCCTTGACTCAGTGGAAGCGAGCTTTATGGGTCAGTGCATCTAAACGGCTGCTCTCCATATTTCCAGCCCCATGAATGTGCCATTCTCTCTTAGGTCCATGCCACGGAAGACTAGTGCCTTCTGAACAGTAATGGATTGAGCCTTCTGGGATTTTTTGAACACACCGACGAAAGGAATTCCATCTCCCGAGAAGAACTCCCAGGGAAGTGCCCTCGTGTTTGTTTTTATAAGTTTTTGCTTCGCTTCTAGCTCTTGTCCTTCAATTGAGGGTGGGTTGCCAAGGGTGCCCTATGCGACATTCTCACATCCTCCTGCTCCTTTGAGGCAACGCCTTTCTCGGCATCTGTGTAAAGCCAGGGTGTACCCACAGACCGGGTCTAAGGGTAATAGGGCTGCCCTGGTCAGGACAGGCTAGCTTGTGCTGCACAATGAACAACTTCAAAATCTCAATGGCCGCACAGAGTAGAAGAGTATTTCCTGCTCTTGCAAATTCTGCCTGGGTCCGAGGAGCTGTGCAGGCCACCTTGGCTCTGCTTGTTGGCTCAGCTTCCCAGGCTGCTCCGAGTTTTGGTATCAACACTTACTCCTGTTCTTATCTTGGGGAGGGAGAGCAGAGTTGTAGCCCCGAGAGCCAGCAGTCATGGGCCTTCACCTGGAAGTCTATGTCATTTCCAGTGAAGTTGCTTTGGCCGGAGCATGCCACATGGTTTAGGGGATGTGGCGGTGGGATGTTCCAGGGGGACCAGAGTTTGCAACCAAATGATGATAAACCATCATCACTCCAGACTCGAGAAGCACGCTTAAGTAAGAATAAACTTTGAGGAATGTGTGTGCCAAGATGTTTCCTAAGAATGGGAAGACTACCCCTACGTTAGCTCTGAGAGAAAAAGGATGGGACTCCCACTTTCAGCCCTGATGCAGTTAAACATCTCCTGTCAATCTGAGCGAATGGGTGGAGTCTAGCCTGTCCATCTGTCATGGCCAATGAGGTCTCTGCGTGGGCGTGGCTTTCTGAGGATTCTGGGAACTTCTTCCCTGGGGGCGGGACACACACTTTCTCTGCTTCACATTCTGTTGACAAGCCACATGGAGCCAAGCTGATGGCAGCCAGAGCCCTGGAGCTGGAGAAGGCACACGAAGAGCTGCCCCAGTGCTGAAATGAATCTGCAACTTTCCACCCACTGGCCTCTGATCTTCCGCATTCGGCATCATTGCGTGTGCTGTGTGAGTCTGCAGAGGAATTTATGGATGGGTATTGGGCATATAGGCTACTTTCGGACGTATGGACTTGATCTGGACTGGGCTGTTTTAATGTAATATAAAGCTCTCTCTTACACACCTGTGTCTGTCTCTGGATTTGTTTCTCTAGTCAACCCAGACTAACGCAAGCCCTGACGCAGCCAGTCTATTCCTCACCTGAAACCAATAGAAAACAGGACAGTGCCTCTGACCACTGGCTTCAGACACTAGAGAAGAGGCAGAGCAGGCCAGCAAGGTAAATCTCAGCATAGGCCCGAATCCCTGCCCCAGATGCAGCTCCCTGGCTTGGTACACAGGGGTAGAGTGAGCAGCAAACGGTGGTCTTACTGACTAGGACATAAGAGATTAGAGTTCGGGGGGTCTGGCGTGTGAAGGGAAGAATACAGGAGAGATAGGAGGTACACGGAGGGGCTGGGTGAGAGAATTCTGGACAGTTGTAGAAGAGTCCCTCAGAGACTGAGGAAAGGAGAGGACACGGGTAGATTGACCGCAAACCAACAGGACAAACCATTTCTGGAACACACAGAGGTGGAAATAGTTCATAGAGTCAGAGTGTAGCGCCCACACCACATGGGACATCTGGGAGTGCTCTCAGAGGGCAGTGCCTTGGTGAGGGTGCTCCATTAGGCCTAAAGTCTGAGCTAGTGTCAGGAGAGACCAGTCCGGGAAAGGGCCTCGGGCTTGGTAAGGGGGCGGGGCAGTGAAAGAGGAAGGTCCCCAATGAGATGGATGGGCGCAGGGGCTGTGTCAGTGTGCTGGGGCACAGGAAGCACTGGGAGGACGGCATGGAACTGGGCAGTGTCCCTTCTGCTGTGCATATGGTCGCTGTGGGTCGGAGCCGGCTGGATGGCACCAGACAACAACACAACCGAGGCTCTGGTCTCATGCATTGCAGGGTCAATGCAAACCTTGAACTGACCAAGCTAATCTTAGTTGATGTGCACACCAAAGGGAAAAAAGTCCAGTATTACGTAAGCCAGGAGAACAAAACCTGGCACCCAAGGTAAGATGGACACTCTCCAGCATCCAGTCAAGAAGTGTCGAGCGTGTCTGCACAGCACATGAAAGGTGGCCGTTTGCTCCAAAGGTCTACAAACAGCACTTGAAAAGACTTAGATTCCTGGCGGTCAAACTCACACTCATTCACATGGAGCCGATTCGATGACACAGAATCACAATGACTTCTAGGCCTTTGCCCGCCAAACCATGTAGGGCATAGCGAGCAAAATCGTAACATGAAAATACCACAAAACTGGCGCAGGGAAACTATTTTTACTGGGGATTTTTCCCCCCCATAGGGCTTTGAGGTATTGGTTAGAATCCTTTCCATAGAAAACCTTTTTACTGGGAGCCAAGAGGGGGTTTACATATCAGACCATCGTTTTTGCCTTCAACAGTTTATCAGCCCTCCCCATGGCTGACCCCGTTCCCCCATCCTCTTAGAAAGCATGCACTAAATGCAGGGATGAATTGAATGTCGCCTGGAATTGCTCCCTTATCTGGATAATGGAGGGGCAGTGAGGGCTTCTATGTGGTCCTAGGGACACGCCCCCTATCCAGCCTACAGATGCTTAACTGTCCTTCCACTTCCTCGAGGCCCTGCCATTGGCTGACATCGGGCTCACCCCCAACAGGCCTCCTTGCACCCGTCACCTACCTACCTGCTTGTGGTTCTCTTTCAGCCAAAGTGCATCCCAGGAAGTTGGGTTTTCTTTTCAAATAGTCAGCTCACATCGTTGGGCTGACTTCTCTGGCCCCACGCTGTCCAGAAATTGACCTGGGAAGGCCACAAAAATGTGCACACGAGAGTGAAGACTCCCTCCCCAGTCCTGGGGAGGCCCACTTTTCTTCCCTGTAGCCTCACTGGTGTCTATTCTAGGGACATTCTCCAATTCCTAACAGGCTTGTCTGCTTGGGGAGGATCCTTTCCGATGCCTGGTACGTCTCGAGCTGGGGGGCTCGGAGCTCACGAGTGGCTCTCCTGCTCTTGCATTTCATTTATGAAAACAGTGATGTTTGAGAAGGCTGGAAGCCGCACTGCAACTCACTCACTGCCGTGGGAGTCGATTAGTGCTGATGATGTTGAGACAGACGCTCCGTGGGAAAAACAAGGCTTCTCGGCATCCTCCCTATGGCCCCTGCTCTTCGCCTGCCTTAGCTCCTCTCTTAGGTGCTCGGAGCAGCAGGTGCAACCAGGTGGTCAGTTCTTACTCCTGAATTGGCAAGTCTCGGAGGGATGAAAGCAGAGTTCTGGGACCTACCCTACCCTGCCCTTGACGGTGGCATAGGAGGGTCACTTGGGACATGCCCCAGAACTGGCTGACCGCGAGGTGCTGCCATCTGGCTGAGCCACTTCTGAAGGCTGGAGACGGATGTGGCCCTCTCTGTGGACCCCAGGGCTGGAGAGGCTCCAGAGAAGGTCCACTCTCACCCTGTGTCCCTACAGTGGGTACTGGAGCCTTCAGAGCAGTGGATGGCTCAATGTGGCACACTGGTATCAGGGGTGGGATTAGAGCCCACGGCTCCTCACTCACAATTCATGCCTTTAACTCATGAGGCGTTTCTTCCCTGGAAGGAAGGTCTTCAGACGTGTGTCAACTCGTGTCACCGAATGGTGAAGAAGCTCCACCGTGACTTGAAAACACTTGTGTTACATTTGAGCTCCTATGAAAGATGAGGTAGTAGGCATGATCCGGTCCTCAGATCTCAAATCCTCCTTCACCTCCCAAGTTTACAGTGACAGTGGGTATTTTAGTTAAGTGTGTCAACGGCTTTAAATTTACTCCTTTACCATCTTGGGTTTTAGGCAAGGCCTGCGGCTTCTGTCTCCTGCAGATGCAACCAGTGAATTTATCTTTTTCTTCCACTCTATCTTTACATGTTACTTTTACAACGTCAAAATCGGTAAGGGTGAGGCTCCACTCTGAGATTATGCCTCTTCTGTGCTGGCACAAAGTGCGAAGAACTGGAAACCAGAACAGCGCCTCGAAGAGCAAGCAGCGTGTCTGAACTCAGAGAGACAGACAGCACTGAAATGCTGCCGCTTGACGGTGTGGTGCAGCTCCTGAGAATCAACAGCCTTGTATTTTCTTCCAAACTCACACTGCACTTGGCTCCCAGTCCTCGTCACAGCCTCACCTTTTCCTGTTTCCCAGCCTCATCCTCAGAGTAATCTGGAGACACATGCTGGGTGGGCCCCGTCACGTGCCCCTGAACTCCAACCATGTCAAACTCACTGCCACCCCACAGGACAGAGAGCTGCCCGTGGGTTTCTGAGACTGTCGCTCTACGGGGCGGAAGGCCAAGTCCTTCTTCAAACTAATCTATGACCATTGCCCACCAGGGCTCCCCGATGTACCGTATCACTTGTCTAAGGAGAAATTCATTGCCTGGGCTCTTTCCATCAGCGAATAAGAAGCAATTAACAAGGGAGGGAAAGACACACGCATAAGAGCACCACAAAGTGTTTGAGAATTTACTGTAGTTATTGTTTTTTAAAACAATTTATTTATATGTTGGCTTCTACATGTGCTTACATTTGTGTAAAACATTTATACATATTCTTTACAATTTGTACACATATTAAAGGGTTGCATCATAAACATGGATCTAGGGGACTTTATAAAAGAAAAATCAAGTGGGGGTGAATTACCTAGAAGACATTAACA
This sequence comes from Echinops telfairi, assembly GCF_000313985.2. NCBI lineage: Eukaryota > Metazoa > Chordata > Mammalia > Afrosoricida > Tenrecidae > Echinops > Echinops telfairi. Next base: position 9,876,470 of record NW_022107431.1, read on the forward strand.
AAGCCCGTGAGACGGAGGAAAAGGCGTCCACACCTGCATGCTCATTTGACTTCGTGTCTAGGTGATTGGTTTCACCTTACTCTCCCGGCCCGGCGCTCCTGTGTCTGCAGTCTAACGATTAGGTGGGAGCTTATGCAGTAAGGCAGCTGTGCATCGTGGGGTGGGGGTCTGTGAGGAAGGCAGTGGGTGAGACTGCGCGCTCTGTGGCGGTCACTGAAGTAGCAGCAGTCGGGAGAGAACGCTCTGAACTTGAGGATTGGGCCAGAAAAATCAACACATGTGCTTGTCCCTAAACCTCAAAGCCCTGGGGCCACCAGTCCCTTGGGCCCTCGCAATTCCTTTTTGGTGGGGAGGGAAGAAGCTTCCTCCCTCAACTGGGGTCTCTCTCACCTTTTCAGAAGAGACCAGCTGACCGGCTGGTCCACAGTCAACTCCAGGGCACAGCATGCTCGCAGTGCCTTTCTGACTTACTCTTTCTAGTGCAAGTGGGCCCTCACTTGGTGAGGTGGGAGGTGCAGAGAGAGAAGGCACTGGGAGAGTGAGTGGCAGGTTTGAACCGCTGACCTCTGGCTAATAGCAGAGATAAATCTCTCTGCGGAGGGTAAGAGGCAGAAGAAACCAGGCAGCCTGGTCGCCAGTTCGCAGAGCGGCATACTGTGTCCTACGTAAGAGCCAGGCAGGTCGGCGGGCGGGAAGCTCGCGCGTCAAGGTCAGCCCTTAAATCCCAAACATGGAAGGCAGTGGAAGGTGGACCAAATGTCCTCAACAGACCGGATCCCAGAGGACCGAGCGTTATAAAAATATACATACATACATACATGTTTTTTATTCTGGCAGATTTCTTATTTGTAAGAAAGTAATTAGTAAGTGTCTGACATTGGATACCAACTGGGAGATGGGATAGGGGTGAGGTGGGGGCTATAAATTAGGAGGCTCTGTAAAATACCAAATTTTCCATCTGAAAATCCTGCGAGATTTAAGTATATTCCAAAAATAGGCACTGTCTCCATTGGTATCATGACGGCTGCAGACAGAGCCGGCGGGCTGGGCGCTCAGGCCTCAGGGAGGAGAGACCTGCGCTGGCCACTCTTCTCCTCTTCCCTTGTCTCCCCTTCGCACTCGCGGGAGAATGACGACTTCCCGTCACACGCCCGAGCGGAGACAGGCACGCGTCGGTCTGGTCTACATCACCTGGAAGCGGCCGAGGGCCTGCCTCAGCTTCTCTGCAATCTGCGGAAGGCAGAGGGGGGTTGGGATGTCTGAGCACGGGGGCAGGTGCCCTTCCTTCCCACCCCAAGGCCCCTGCCTCGGGCAGCTCATCCCTGGGGCTGGGGCTGCTGCTGCTGCTGGAGAGCCTTCCTCGCATCCCACAATGGTGCCTGAGGCCCTGCTCCTCCGAGGGCCTGGCCAGTCTGCAAGCCTGACCCAGGCTGCTCTCTGGGCTGCTCTCAAGGACCTGCTAGACCCCCTACTCTTCCTCCAGGGACCCGAGGCATCCTTGGCTCCACGTGACCAGAACCGTGTTTGACACAAACAGCAGCACCATCAACCAGCGTGTGCATACTTTTTGGGGAAAGTGGGCTCGCTGGCCTCTGACACGTGGCCATGCCAGCGAGTCGGGCACAGGTATGCAAAGGCAGGGCTTGGCTGGGCCGCTTCGGTTTTGAGCTACAGAACAAGGACCAGCAGTGGTTCTGATTTGCGCTGAGAGGCAAGCAGGCCACGGGCGCATGATACAGTGTGCAGTCAGAGGGCACTCTGACTCGTGGCTCCTGGAGCCAGACTGGCAGTGCGGGTCCCACGGCTGGTTTCTGAATGGAAACACCCAGGTGCTCCCGCTCTTCTGCAGGGCAGCTGTGGAGACATTAGGTCCGGGCTCCTGAGCGCTGTCTTGAGGAACTCTTACCATCAGGGCGCTACCACTCTCCCGCTGTGGCAGTTAGAGAGCGCCCACAGGAGCCCATGCTGCTCTCAGGAGGCACGGAGTGGGTGGGGTGAGGGGGCAAAATCAGGCTCCAAGGGGCCTCAGAACAGGACCCGATACTGTCTCTCCCCAGAAAAACGCTTTTCATAACAACCACGGCTTTTCAAATAGGAAAACACGATGTGCCCAACCGAGACTGAGAACCTCACCTGAACGGAGTCACAGGGTGTGGTCAGGAGCACCCTCCCGAGAACCCCGCTCCAGGAGGGGTGTGCGCAGACTTACCGTCTCATAGAACTGTACCTGCTGCTCCAGGTACAGGCGTATGACGCTGTTGTAATCGTAGATCCGGTTACTATGGAAATGATTCATCTCCGCTGCAACCAAAGAAGAAACCAGTCAGTATGTCCCGAGGCCTTGTGCCAGCGTAGCCGCGGGCTGCCAGGCTGACCCCTTGACACAGAGGCTCAAAAGCAGCTGGAGGAAGGTGAGGGCAAGAGAACGCTTCCCGGCCAATGGTGACTTTCACTGGCTGCTCGGTCCACACCTCCAGACCCCATCCATGCACGTGACAGCAGCAACCACAGACTCTCCTTCCAACGAGGAAGACCAGGTAGGACGCAGAGTTGGCCCTGCCCGTCACGGTGACCTGCCACCACGTGCCCTCTGAGGTCCCCTTGGAAGGCCGGGCAGAGGAGGCTGCCCCGACCAAGACAGGCAGGCAGACCCCACCTCTCAGCAGCAAGAGGAAGGGAGCTGGTAGGCGCCGCCCTCGCTTTGCTGATACACGGGTCCATCCCTCTCGGTGGCCACCAGCCTTCACCGCTACACAATGATGCTGGACCCTGTCCATTACTTTACACAGAGGTACAGGAAGCCACCTGCTGGCACAGGTGAGTGGTTCTGAGTTTAGACCGTCGTCTTCGACGATTCACGGCGACCGCACGTCCAACGAAGCACTGCCCGTCCTGAGTCGCGCTCACGACTGTTGTAGGGTTTGAGCCCACCGCTGCAGGCACTGCGTCATCGGACGAGGGAGGGTCTTCCTCTTTTTCACCGTCTCTCTAGTTCTGTCTTACTCTTCTTCAAAGTGGCAAAAGGCTTTCTATTCACCGACTTGGATACTCTCACAATCAAATCCAACCCCAGACTTCCCATTTCAAACCTTTTGAAAATGCAAAGCGCCAATCAGTTCCCCCCTTTGCTGGTGGCTCCCGAATGCTGGGGACCTGCTCTTGCTCCCATTCATGCCCCAGTTGTTTCTTGGAAAAACCTGCAAATATGTTTCATTCTCTTCTCCCCAAAACATGTGACCCCAAAGTAAAACAAGTCCCACAGCCACGCCACCGGTTCTGGCTCATAGGCCCTGTGGGGCAGAGATGCGGGGCAGTAGCGTCCTTTTCCGGTCTCAGTTACCCACGAGCCCGTTCCTTACCTTGTAGTGCGTAAGACATAGTGCCGACCCGCTTCACCATACTGTGCTTGTCTTGTGGTGTGATTTTACTAGTGGCCACTAGCTTATCGCTCTCCTTCACCTTTTCTATTGCTCCCTGTGAAACAGAAAATGCAGCGTCTCAATAAAACAAAGCTAAGCGTGCCAGTCATTCGTTCCAAATCTAACCATGCTAACGGATTCCATCCTTTACTCCCCATGGACCAAGAATGTACTACCCCCCCCCCCAAATCAGAAAATACGCATATACCATCGACCTCCTTCAAGTCACCAGGAAGCAAAAGATGCTATTCATGAGCAATGTGCCGCAACTAAAACCGGCAGTTTTATGTAGGAAATGGAAGACACGGGCTCTCTGCAGCACGTCAGCACGTCGACCCACTGCCTGCCCTGCTAGGAATGGACGCGCCAAGAACACTTCTTGGGAGGAAGCTGCGTGCTGGGGAGAGGAAAGCAGGGCGCATGGAGGCAGCCTCTCAGTCTCCTCTTTATAAGCCAGAGTGGCGGTGTCAAGAGTGCCGCTTCCCAGTTTGAGCTTGGCTTTTCCGTCAGAGCCACGGACTCAGTTTTAAACAGACCCTTAGAGGGTAAAACCATCGAGTCGATTCTGACTTACAGCAACCCACTAGGACAGGGCGTAACTGCCCCTGGGGATTTCCAGGACTTCCCGTCAGATCCTTATGGGAGCAGCAAGCCTGCTCTCTCACAGGGAGCCTTGTGGCTCCCAAGAGCTCGCCCCAGCATCACCTGCCTGCTCAGTAGTCAGAGCTGTCTGCAGAGCAGCCCTTCACCATGAGAAAGTGGGGTGCTGGCATGGAATCCTACTAACTGTCCCGAGCTATGACCAAGTTTGCCAAAGCTGTTCAGAGCTCCTCAATCACCGGGCAACCCTCCGTGGTACTTACATGGTACAGCTAAAGGCCACCATGGCCGCCTGTTGGGACTGGTCCCTTGACAGACCGTCCCAGTAGAGATCTGGTTACTCAGGTCAAGGAAACCCTAATCCACCAGAGCGCTAGATGTCAGAACATCCAGAGCTCTGGAGTAAAATACAGGTGTTAAAACTGGAACAGAAAAATTCAACCCAATCCAAAGCGAGGATGTCTCAAACCCGCTTTCTTCTTGTGTGAAACCTTTGTCACGAGAATGAGTTTCTTTTTCAAGAGTATCATTAAACACAGAGCCAATAGTGACCACTGCAGTGGTGAGAAGCCCCTACTCGGTTCAAGGCCAGGGCATGAACCTGCCAAGACAGATGGAAAGGGTCTAACTGCTTGACTTGGATCTCAAAGATCACAGTGATTGTTATTATCTGAATAATTATAGGCATAAAAGAATATTCTCATTATTTTTTAATTCCCCACCAAGTTATACACACACACACACACACACACACACACACACAGAATGAAAAGAAAACTACCCATAGAGCAGCAGTTCTGAATTTGTGGGTCGTGACCCCTTTGGGGGTCGAACGACCCTTTCAGAGGGGTCGCCCGATTCGTAACAGTAGCAAAATGACAGTGATGAAGTAGCAACAAAAATAATTTTGTGATCAGGGGGGGTCACCACCACGAGGAACTGTCTGAAAGGGTCGTGGCATGAGGAAGGTAGAGAACCACTGCATATAGAGCCATGCATGCTATGAATTTCACGAACACTAGAATATTCCAAGTGGTACTGGTCTGGCTCCAGAGAGCCTTCCCCTCCCATTGCAGAGTGGAGTGGAGTGGAGGGAGGGAGGGAGGGAGGGAGTGGTGAACCGGCTCCCTTGGTGCATCTGTAAGTTACCTTGTGAGCACCGATGATGTCGGGGAAGCAGCCGAGGAAGCCCTTGTACTCGTGATTGCACTCCATCAGGAAGTGGAGGTCCTTCTTTGGCTAGACGGAGACACGGTTGGTTATAAACAGAGCAACCCAGAAAACCTAAGAGGAAGAAATCCAACTCTGGCCTCTCTCTGGGCCACATGGCCATTGAGCCGAAGCAACTCCTCCTTGTGTCACATCGTTATTGAGGGTTAATGTTCAAGCAAGTTCTCCTTAGAGATCAGACACCCCAAACTACTGTGCCACTCACCCCAGTCCATTTCAATGCATGGTGACTCTATGGGGCAAAGTAGAACTGTCCCTGCAGATTTCAAAGGTGTAAATGTTTATGGGACTAGAAAGCCTCATTTTTCTCCCAAGGAACGACTGGTGGTTTCAAACTGCTGACCCTGAGGTTAGCAACCCAACATGTAACCCGCTACACTACCAGGGCATCTTCACAGCCTATTAAATATCTACTCCTCACTTAGGCACTATCTCATTGTCCAGCACTTCACACTTACAATAGGAAAGCATCTACAATCTGAATGTTTTGGGCAAGACAGACATCTTGCTGGCAATGAATGCGGAGGTCCCAGGTGATGGTTAAGTGTAAGTGTGGCTGGGCCAAGATCCCCAGTGGTTTGGTAGTTAGAAACCCCAAACCCAAACCCACTTTCATGGGTGGGTTCTGACTCATGGTGACCCTACAGTGCAGAAGAACCATTCCCTAGGGCAGGGGTCCTCAAACTATGGCCCGCCGAGGACATTTATCCTGCCTGCTGGGTGTTTTTGCCCCATTTGCTTTTTTTACTTCAAAATAAGATATGTGCAGTGTGCATAGGAATTTGTTCATAGTTTTTTTTAAAACTATAGTCCGGCCCTCCAACGACTCTTGAGGGACAGTGAACTGGCCATCTGTTTAAAAAGTTTGAGGACCCCTGCCCTAGGGTTACTGAGGCTATAAATCTTTCCAAAAACAGCCAGCCTCATCTTTCTCCTTTGGAGCGGTCAGTGGGTTTGCAGCCCAGTGAGTATCCTACTATGCCACCAGAGCTCCTTGGCAGCTATGCAATGATGTGACTTGGCAGTTACATATTGATGTAGTCATCTAACATTTTGTGATCAGACGTGGTCATTCCCCACTACATGGAATGCTGATTTTCAATAACAACCTGGCCTGTCGTTAAGCGAGGAGTCGGGGTGCCCTGAATGACGTGTTGCAAAGAGGCTAGAAGACTGCGTCTTTCCTCTGGCTCCAGAGGAAGGTCCTTGTCTCCTCCTAACACTGGTGGGTCTGGAAAGCTCCGTGTGTGCTGGCATCAATCTTCCCACGGGTATAGGAGGTCCTCAGCACAGGGGGCCCAGGTCCTGACTCTTTGTTCTCAGTGGTGAAGTCCTTTTCTTGTACGCACTCTTCCCCCTCCTCTCTTGTATGAAGAAGGTAATGCAGGCCCTACCTCGGGAAACTACCCTTAAAGTGGGCTAGGGGTCACCTGAGTAGGGATGTTGCATCCCACCCTAATCTGCCTCATTAGCATACCAAACATAACCCACTCATCATGAACATACTCTAAATCCTGTCACATTAACAGCTAGGCCAGGATGGAGAATAATCACAGCAGCCCGGAATCGTGGCGCACATTTCTGGTGACACAGTTCCACGCATGACAGTGGCTCAGATAGGACCAAAGACATCGAGGTTCATCTAGATTTCTCAGCGATAAACTTATCTACCCACTCTAGCTTAACCTAAGGAACACTATCATGAAACCAACAACGATGCATAAGAAAAGAAGAAGCTGTCCATTTGGGAAGCTTCCCTTACACTCTAAATTAAATTAGTGGACTATCAGGCACACAATATTAACTAAAATTGATTATGTTAGTACCTGTTCTGCCACAAGATTGGCAATTTCTTCATAAGTCTTCCCAGCTTCTGTTATTGCATCATTGAGATCTGTTTCACCTGAAAATATGGACACTTGTATCAGTGGTTTTAAGCTAAAATATCTAATTTTCACTTCTTTTAATAAAAATTTCAATTGCAGAGAATTTCCAACATTTTTGACACTAGATAGGATCCCCCTGGACTGATCACCCAGCTTCCCAAATAGCCACACCCCTTTCACTGGATATAAGACAGATCTACATTAGCAGGAGTTCGTATTCCAGATTCTTGTCGTAAAGAGCTCTTAAAACCGAGACAAGATCACTATCACGCTGTGGTAGTGAGATGATTTTGTGTCAACCTGAAGGTGGATCAAAGTGTAGGGGTGGAGTCCACCCTGTCAGTCAGGTCACCACCAGATGAGGCCTCATTCTTACAACCACAGGCAACTGGAAGTCCCTCCGCCCCACCGCCTTGCCTCCTGGGTCTCTGCTGCAAGCCGACCCTGAGAGCTGCTGGGGTCTCGCCATGTGTCCACAGACTTGGATCCACACGGGCCTGGGTCTTTGTGCGTTCTGCACTGTTGCAGGTGGCTCCATGGGTCTGAAGAGGGACTCAGGATTAGTACTGGACTTATGGAGTTGAGTTGGGATGCCTTCTTCATATATAATTCTTCTGGATATAAAGCTCTTTCCAATACACATGAGTGTGTCACAGGATTGTTTCTCTAGACAACTGACTGAACGCACACGTGCAGGACAGTCATTGCTAACATACAGGGGTCAGCTCGTGTGAAGTAACCCCGACGTCCCAGAGGCTGGCTCTTGAATCAGGATCTGGAGAAGGCCTGCTTGGCACAGAGCTGGTCTGTGAGCTCTCTCGTGCTGGAGCCACAGAAATGCCTCCGGGGAGAACTCCATCTCCAGGGACGGTTCCTTCTCTCTCCTGCTCTGGAGAAAGGCCCTTGTTGTGGCTTCCCTGCTTCTCTCCTCGAGTTTGCACCCACTCTGCTCTCCGATTGAAGACATGCCCTAGAGTGCTCACACCTCTCTACTGTCACAGAGACAACCCTGTTCCCATTTAGGACTACAGCACTGGTATTGGGGGTCAGGATCCCAACACAGGTTTTTAGGGGAAATACCATTCAATCCATAACACTGTTGATGTTTTCTTAAATTTATAGGATACCGCCCCTGAACCCCACTTTACATTAGTCAGATCGGTGACCCCCACCCCAGAACTCTCACCTTTTGGTGAGTGGCTTCTTAGGGCGCCTTAAAACATTCAGACACATACACTTACAGAGGAGACCTACCTTCTCTGGGAGTCAGGAGTACTTTGCTCAAAGTACTAATCCTCTACGTCTACTCCCCACCCTCCTGTCTTGTTATCCTATATTTCCCAGTTACGACCCGCGTAAAAACCTATGATGTGATTAATGTGTGCAAAAGGTGCGAGGTGAGAGTAATGGTGGAAGCCATGGTTAAGGTTATGTGTCAACGTGGCCAAGTCCTGATTCTCAGTGGGTTGGCAGTTATGTAATGATGTACCCATCCTCACGTAGTGTCAGTTTCCGAATCATGACCTCGTCTCTCTGGAACTCCCCCACAGCACAAAGTGAGGAGTGGGTCTATGCTTTGTAAGTGATAGCAGATCCTCAACCTGGGGCCACCCACCCACCTGGCGAGCTGTTTTACCTCTTACCCGAGCCACAGCGCCAACACAGACTGAAGTGCTCAGCGGCAGCTGCTCCCTTGTGCTCACGGTGGTGCTATGTGAATGTTCAAGGAAGCCGGAGACTGCCCTGTCAAAGCCCTGGCAGCTGTGACGCCGCAGCGTGTGGCAGCGTGTAAAGCGAGAGGAGACTGCTGCCTACCACAACTACTCTGACAACGATACAAAAGCACTCAATATGAGGGGGCAGAACAGAACGGCCAGCGAGCTTGCAAGATCACACACATCACAGACACCCTCTGCTCTGCGTCAAAAGCAATGGGTGAAGCTGGGAGCAGCGACCTGGCTGCCTTCCATAATCAGGCTTGTGGGTGAGTGGGCAGGTGGGTCGAAGACAGACCTTGGTAGCCGCTGGAGCGGAACACCGTGGCTAAGCTCTGCAGCGCCTTGCCGATCTTCTGGTACTCCTTGGGCAGCGCTGGAAGAGAAACGGACGGGGAGGCTGTTACGGACCTCTGGGCAGGGAAAGGTGACCCCTCTGGTCATCAGACTCTGAAGCCATTTCAAGTAGTCCAGTCTTGTGGTAATATCTCAATGCAAAAATGACCGCGTGACGACTGCAGCCCCCCATTGCAGTCAGTCCCCAAAGCACGAGCACTGTATTGAGACCACCATTATCAAGATCAAAAACCAAGACGACGGCGACTTTCATTCCAAAGGGAGCAACTCAGGAGCAACCACGTGGGAGGTGAGGAGGGACTAGAAGGCACGGGCTCGCTGACGGGTGTCGACCTGGGGGGAGGGGAAGCTAGTGACCCCCAGGAGGGAGAGAAGTCAGAGAAATGGGGGTAGGCTAAGCTACTGGGGGATTTTACTGAGTCAGTTCAAACTGTGGGACACAAATCTGATGATCTGAAATGCAAACTCCCACCTAATTCACAATAAAAAAGTTGTTGATAGGAAAGAGAGACAGGTGACGTTTCCATGGCTGGTGGGAGCTGTTCACCACCACATTCGTGTGACCATGCTGCTTACGTCCTCACTCAGGCTCCCGCCGCGCTTGCACATGCGGCTGAAATGACGGGGGCGGCGGGTGGGGGGCAGCCCGGCTGTGTTCTGTCCCGCTGGGCATGGGCACCTCGCTGCAACTACAGCAAAGGTTTCCCGAGCTGGCTGAGGGCTGCCTTCTCTCCTCTGGGCAAGCAGTCTGCAAAGGTCCGCCTCCTGCTAAAACCCCATGGGCTTTGTGAAACCCTGCCCAGAGAAGGGCCACTTTAGCTTAAGCCCTTTGTTTGCCTCTGGTGCCCTCCGCTCTTCTGAGGCTTTCCAAAGAAACCGCACGGACACCGAGGGAAGAGAAAGCCTGGAGGCTGTCAACAGTGCCCCAGGTACTGCTGAGTCAACCCACCAGGAGGAGGGCTGGGCACCATCGGGCTTTCATTCTCTTTTACATGGAGGGAGGGAGGGAGGGCAATGGGGAGGGGGGAGAGAGAGAGAAGAAAGAGAGAGAGAACGAGCCTTGCCCTCCTCTTGTCTCCTTATGTGGTATTCGGGGCCCATATCTGACAGACGTCGCTCATCCGGAGGCTGGGTTTCAGTACTGATGTCTGGACATCCCCCACCCCCACCCGGCCCATTCAAATCACCATTCTCTGCAGCTTCCACACTAGCCTTCCCAGCTGTTCGTAAGCTCTCCAGATGACTTAAGACACAACCAGGTTCAAAAACCACGGCGATCAAGCATCTGGCTGACAGTAAGGTTTTTGTGTGGTGATCCTTCAGGGTCTGGAGCAATGGGCTGACTCTAGAGGTGGGGCGGGCAGCCTGCCACCCCTATGCTCCACCATTGTTGATGCTGGCTTTCCCCTAAGAAATGGCTTTTGCCTAACACCTATCTTCCCAAAGGACTGAAGATGACAAAGCAAAGGCACGAGATTGGAATGGATGCAGCACTCCTCCAGCAAGGACTCAACTCTCCACCGACGACGAAGCCCTCAGGGGCTGGGGACACGTGAGAGGCGGGTTTCTGTGACTATGGGGGCTGGGGGGTGAGGTCCGACAGTTTCAGGATGGCAATCACTCCTGTTTTCAGCGGGCGCTCCCTCCCAGCGCGGCTGAGCCTGCAGCAGGGACCCACTTACGTCCTGTGCAGCGCTTCCAGTGCTCCTGGCCCACTGTCAGCAGCTCCTTCACGCCGTCATCCATGGCCTTGGTGAACTTGCTGACGGCATCACACTTTTGCTCTCTGTGGGCAAGGGCAGAGTCACGGGTCACTCACCCAGAGGCCACGGCCAGGACCTGCTACCACCAAACCTTTGAGTATCTGCGTGGCTGGGCGACACTCCCACTCCCACCCTTACATTTCAACAACGACCCTTGCAGAACATGGGTCTTCAGAATAGGCCTACATCGGCTGTTCAAGAGAACTGGGCCCCTTTCTAACTGCTTGTGGATTTTAACTGGCATTTTCTAGAGAAAAGGAAAGCCCGATTAGTAAGGCTCTTCCTCAGGGCACTCCTTTCTCGGGCGGTGCTGTCACACACATGCTCGTGGTGGCTGTCCGCTCAGAGTTCTGTACAGAATCCCCAAGCACAGCCTGGGCACTCAGAGCACATGAAGTGGCCGGGCAAGACTGTTGGAGCAAGTGCCGGAGGAGGGAGGGAGCCGTGCTGAGACCGTGAGCACAGTGCTGTGTGTAGGCAAAGGGTCTCTCTTGAGGGACTGGACCGAGAGAGGACACACCAGCTGGTTTCCTTTCCAGGTGTGTGTGTTTTTCCCCGCCCCACCTTGTCCATGCTTCTGGTAACAACATTGGTACATAAAGCAATGATTTTACGGTAAGGGGGGGATAAGCTTCGTAAAACTAAAGCCAAGCTTCGTCATTAGTCTTTACACAGAAGAGGAATCACTCCAAATTTGCAACTGACTCCGAATTCAAAAGCTCACTGCCACTGAGTCGATTCCGAATCACAGACCGCCTACAGGACAGCATGGATCTGTCCCTGTGGGTTTCTGAGACCGGAAGTCCTTAGAGGAGTAGAAAGCCCCCACCTTTCACCGTGGATTGGCTGGTGGTTTAGAATGGCTGACTTTGCAGCCCAATTCCTAATCTATCAGGGTCCCACTGAGCCTACATTTAACGATCATAAGACTTAAAAATATAGGAGATGCAGGTTGGGGGTTGCTTCCCCCAGGCAGCACCCAGCGGGGTTTCTGCTTCACCATTAGTGGTGTCCAAGGGCCGCATCTCACCTTGCTTCTCAGGGCCTTGTTGGAAGTGCTATGCCGCATCACCTTGTGCCCTAAGAAGCCACTGACTTAGAGGGAAGCTGATCGCAGTTTCCTGCTCTGGTGGGGACAGTCCTTCTGCACAGTCTGACGACAAGCCCTGCTTATTCTACAGCCCCCAGGAAACCCCCCGAACTCCAGCAGGGAACTCGGTGGCTGACCCAGTCAGACCCAAAGGCGCCCGCCTACAGTGGCCTCGCTTACATTTCCAGTAGGTCCAGGTCAGGCGCCTCTGGCTCCACGGTGGAAAAGATCATCACTCCCACCAGCTCATCTTTTTCTGCCTTTCTCTTCCCCGTTTTCCACTCCTGGAAGGAAGAGAAGGAGTGTGAAGGCCTCTCAGAGTCCCCTCTCAGCCTAGGCTCTCTGGCCAGCCCAGGCAGCAGCACCCCGGCACAGACACACACACACACACACACACACACACACACACACACACACACACACACACACACAGAGTCCTGGCTGCAGAGAAGGGACCCCACGCATGTCTCCCCACCACCCTGCAAAGGCTCATGGCTTCCAGTGAGAGCAGAAGGTTCTCTCTGTCACACACACGTCCTCCCAAGGCAGGCCTTGAGGAGGGGTGAGTGGTTGCACTTCCAGATGGGTTTCCTCAACATATGAAAGGCTTTTAAAAATGCATGACGGGAAACAACATTATGGTGGGGATGGGAGAAAGAATGATGTCCCGCTCTAAACACTACCAAGGAGCGCTGGTGGTGCAATGGTTAAGCCCTTGGCAACTAACTGACAGGTCTTTGGTTTGGACCCACTGGCTGCTCTGTAGGAGGAAGACGAAGCCATCTGCGTCCATAAAGGTTGCAGCCGCAGGGACTGAGGCAGCCCCGCTCTGCCGTACACTGACCCCACAGCAGTGTTGCTGCTCTCTTTAAGGAAAACACACATAAGGGGGCGGGGTGGGGCATGAATTCAACAAGGTCGTGGAAAAGTGGAATGAAATGTTCATGGAGTTTTTAATGAGCTCTCTGAAGCCCCTGGTATGAGTGTGTGTGTACTAACCATCGAGGCCAAGAGAGAGAAGTCCCCCAGGACCTGCCCACCCAACACCACCTCTATCCCTCCCCAGAAGGGGAGTCATTCTTCTTCCACTAGTAGTCAGTGGGAACCGCTTACGGCCTTCCTGTCAGCTCTAACCACCCACCTGCACATGCGCCCTAACCCCGCGGCAGGGTGCTTTGGCATTTCGCACGTGGAGCCAGCTGTACAGTATGCATTCTTTAATGCCGCCCGTGAGGGCACGGCTTCTTCTGCTCCACCTTCGGAGCTCAGTCCAGAGTGTGTGGCTACAGTTCCTTCCTTTTCAATGCTACACAGCCTCCAGACTCATTCATTCATTCAATCATCCATCCATCTCCCTCAGTCCACTACAGACAGGAAGCCCGGCTCCCCGCCAAGAGGGCACCTGCCTCAGGGTGCACACATACACGTCTGCCAGCGACCCCCCTGGCGTGGGAGAGCTGGGTCAGGAGTGGTTCTCCATACTCCCACCAGCAGGGGGCGAGCCAGCAGCTGTTTCCAAGGTGGCTCACACCTGGTGGCCTCAGCTCACCCTGCGGTGAGCAGTAGTTTTCATTTGCATTTCCTGGATTGCAATGGTGACCAACTCCGCTTTTATAACTTGGTGGTCATGTGCAGGCCTTTGGCAACACCCATGGTCAAAGCTCCTGCTTGTGTGTGCTCCAGAACCCCCCTACTCCGATTGCATGAAGAGACTCCTATGTTCTTTTCCAGCAGCTCAGTGCCTTGCTGTTCCCGGTTAGGTTAGTGCTGTTCACCACCTGGAAGGATCTTTACAACAAGTTTCTACAATAGGAACCTTCCGATGCAAGCTAAAGGGGAGAGCAGAGTCTGAGCTATGCTTACAGGCTCAGCAGTCACAGTGATCAGCAATGGCCAATGTTCTTTTATGATTTTCCTATCTTCCAGATTTGGGGGAGGTAGGTGGGAGGGTGGGTGGGTAGGGTTATTTTAAAAGAAATTTCACTTTGTCTATAAATACTTCATTATGTGTCTTTAACATACAGGGTCACGGTTTTAAAACAGGACCACACCACCAATAACCCACCTAACAGAATTAACCATAAGCAGTCTCTATGAAGGCTTACATCAATGAAGCATCAACAGGGGGCTCTTCAACATCTGAAGGACAGTTATGGGGGGAGGAAGAGGGGAGGTGAGTCTAGATTTACTCATATTCTGAAATCCCACTCTGCACAAAATATGGCCTTGAGAAATATTTTCTAAATCGAACCCTTGGCAAGTCAACTCAAGTCACCCTTGCTGAAGGCCTCTTGGTAACCAGTGTCCCCAAAGAGCCTGAAGCCTGAAGGTTTCTGACCCCCTCAATGGTCAGACAATACTCAGAAGGCCGGGTAACAAGCCCCAAGGAGCACATGCCCTGGTGGGCAGACGTCTGTCTATCAGCATCCACGCACACATCTCATAGTTCAAGTGGTTTCTAGGGATGTTTTCTTTGATCAGGACGGCAGGACCACCCAGACATCCTGCCAGTGAGTCTCCGTCTGAATGTTTCAACGAGGCACCTACAGTGTTCTAGGGCGTGAGTCAGGTCCCAAACAACCCCACGGTTCCCAGGTCACACAGATTTACAATCTGCCGACGGCTCCCGAGCCAACTCCTGCTTTTGCCCTCCAGTGTGTTTTCTACAAGAATTGCTATTTCTAACGAAAGGAGAGAGATTATGGAGAGAATACCTTTACAAAACAAAAAACCATAAGAGCAAGCAGAAGAAAGGCTTTGCTCTCCCCAAGCAGAGAATGACGCATTGTCAAGCAGGTATTTCCTCTTGGTTTTATGAAAGAGTAGGTGACCATAGGCAGATAAGTGCCCATGAAGGTGGGCAGAGAGACCAGCACCTACACTGGCTCCCAATGGAGACGGCAGCCAGGCCCACTCTTCTCAGCACGGGGCTCAATACTGTAGGACGAAGTGCGGTCATTCTGCCCCTCACCTCACTCTGCACACCTAGGGATCTACTCTAGTCTTCAAAGCTTGTAAAACAACTAGAGCAACACAAACAAACATGTTTCTGGGGAGCCTTCAGGGCAGGCAGTTCTTCCCTACACCCCGATTCACACACCACGACTAGGCTGGTCTCCTCACTGCCTTTGGAGGAAATGAGAGGGCAGCTCCCTGAGACCCAACGACGACGATGATGACTACCACCTCCACCACCACCACCATCGCCCATCCCACCTTTTCGTCCCGGAAGTTGAGGAACTGCTGGAAGACCTCGCTCTCTGAGATCACCGGGTGCCTGCACATCCGCGTCATCCAGGCCTGCAGTCTCTCCATGCGCATCTTGATGAACTCCTCTTCAAAGCGACCTGCAGGAGACACACGCACCACGATGCCCATCACCCACAACACACTCCCAACACTCCAACCCAGACGCCCTGTGTGCGCCGGAGGGACTTGCCAACACTGGGGCCAGTGAAAGAGAAGCAGTTCACAAGGGGCCCGACCTGTAGGGCATAGTGCCCTGGGCAGCACAAGTTACAAACTTGCCGATTTGAATTTAGAACTCATGGAAAGTGATCTGGGATTATAATGTTCCCCCTTCTGTTTTTTTAGGTTGCTTAAAGTGAAAATTGAGAACAGCCGTGTTTCGTTGTTTTTTCAGGCACCCCAAGGTGCTGCCCCCAAATTTGAGAGCAACCACAACGAAGCCTGGACAGTGATGTGCCTTGAGCTTAGCCCACAGCACACAAAGCATCACCGAGAGTGCCAATGAGCCCAAGAAATAACACCCGCCATCGCTGTCCTCGCACCCCCCCCCACGATTCTGACCCCTGTCCTTGCACCCCCCCACCCCCGCCGGACACCAGCCAGAGCCCATTAACCACACTTCCTGTCTTCCTACAGCAGCTGCAAGTGGAAGGTGGGGCGGCCCCAGATGTGGGACTTGCACACAGACACAGAGCAGCAGACCAAGCAGCTGCTAAGAAAATGTTCAAAAATTTAAACGACAATCTATTTTCAAAATTAACGATTTAACTGGAAATCAACACAGAGAGATTCTCAAGGAGACAGAGATTAAGAAACAAAAACCAAGTGGAAATTCTAGAGTTGGAAAACCCAGTCGCTGGCGTACAAGTATTCCCTGGGTGGCTCAGCAGATTCAAGGCAGTGGAGGCCGGAATCTGTGAGACTGGCGCTCGGAGGGACAGAGGAAGGACTTGAAATGAGCAAATGTCCAGTCCCGACCCACTTGTCACACCCACCGACCTACATGTAACAGGACCTTTAAGGTCACCAATCAACTTGTGTTGGGAGAGTTACGGTGAGAGTGCTCCTTAAGGCAAGATGGCCCGGTTTCCGCTTACAGATGTTGGACGTTGTCAGGAGAGACCAGTCTCTAGAAAGTGCTCGGGCAGAGAGGAGGAGAAAGGCCTCAATGAGATGGACCCAGCAGTGCCTGCAACAAAGGGCCTGGGCCTAGAACAAGGGTGAGGGTGAGCAGGGTCGCTGGGGTCGGAGCAGACTCGGTGGCAGCTCACGATAAGCAACCTGTAATGGGACTCCTCCAGCCCACTGATCTATTGGTAATGAGATTTCCAGGAGAGCGAAAAACATATTTGAAAGTATAATGGCCCAAAACACTATAAATTGTGATGGCCAACTGTAGTGTTCACATCCAAGAAGGTGCAGCAAACCGCAAGGATGAGACAGGCAGATCCATCAAACGACTGACAGACGGACAAACAGGAACCAGGGAAGGGAAAGTTAGCAGAGTGGTGGTAACTGCCCAGACATTTTACAACCACATCTTTTAGAAAGCCAGCCTGACTCCTTCTTTATAAATCACAGAAAATGTCCAAGAGACAAGCGCTCCAGACCTGAACCTGAATAGCTAGCTCCGAGATCCTGGACACTTCCAGGAAGTTACAGAATGTCAACTTTTCCACTTTAACTGAGAGAAGAAACCACTCCATGCACCTCAAAGGTGAGAGACAAAGTTTGACCCCTTGGATAAGGAGACAGCCACTTTTTTTAGGCAGAAAAGACCATGTCAGCACAGGCATGGGGGAAACTGAGCCCCCGCGCCCCCCATTCAGTGAACTCTGCAGTGGGTTTGTCACTTGATCACTGGTGCAGATGTTAACAATTCTTAATTTTACTGGAAAGTTCTCCTCCAGGAGATGTTTCTGACACAGCTGGTTCATCTCCAAGCGATGATTTCAGAAGTTATTCTATGCCAGGTTAAGATTTCCAAAGTAGGTTCCAGAGACTTTTAGAAGAGGGGGAGGTGGTGGCCAAGTCCCCATCTCAATGACCTGTTACTCAGAGTTTTCACTTCTTGCATGTCAAGCTGGCTCGGCTCCCAAGGACCCAGAGCACAGGGCAGGCCTGCCCTCTTTACCTGGGCAGAAGGCCAGGCCTCTTCGTGCCCACAGGGGCTGTGGGGCTCCCACCACCAACTGTGCAGTGATAGCTGCACGCGCCAGCACCTCACATCGGGAGCTCACGTCCCCACTAAGTTTAGAAAGGTACCAGTCTGCAATAATCAAACCCATTCAGTATTTTTTCACCAGGGACAAAAGTCTATAAACAAAAAACATGAACTGCCACGTTCTCCCTGCATTCGTTACCGAGTTCTCTGGTGGAAGCATCCTTGACGTTATTACTCTATGTCCCCTCCAGGGTTAAGGTAGAGGGTTTTATATGAATATGACCTTGTGTGGCCTGGAGGCGGGGCACCAAGGAGAGGCGAGAGAAGGCCACTTCTGTACTGCCCCAGAGACTTGGTGCAGACCCTGTTGGTGACCTGAAGCCCAACTCCACGTTCTCGAGCCAGAGCGGCTGTGCTCGTCTGCTCAGCTGTGCGGGCCCTCAGCTTCAGGCCAGGCTGCGGTGGGTTATTGAAGCAAACCTTCCTACAAGAAGGGAGCCAGGACTCTAAGCTGCTTTGCCTAACAGCTCTGAATGGTCTGATTCAAGATCCACTGTGCATGAGAACCTGAAAGACAGCACTGAGATTCCGACAGCCCCCCATTCCCGTCTGTCCTTGCACGTGGGACTCAGCGAGCGGCAGAGGCGCGCTGACAGTGACAGGCAGAGAGGAGGCGCGGGAGTTGTCTTACAGCACAGCGGCGGTTTACACGGTTTACAGAGACGAGGAGCGAACGGCAAGGGCGGGGGTTTGTGACCAGGGTGTGGAACTGGGGGCTGCGGACCCCCCAAAGATGTCTTGCCGGCTGCTGCCCAGCTCCACAGCATCACCCAAATGACAGCCAGGATGTGCTGACCTGCCTGTTGCCTGTCTGCTCTCCGACGCACTGGGCGATTTGAAATACGTGAACAGGAATGTAAAACCAAATCAAAACCACTTCCTTGAAAAGGCCTGCAGTCAGCTGGAGGCTGAGCACGCGTGCTCGCCTTGCCTCGGCCGGCAGTCCCTTGTCCAGCTCTCCAGAACGCCAGCAGAGGGCGACGCCTCGCGCTGTGGGGCTCTTGGTGGCTCAGGGACTAAGTGCCTCACTGCTCACCAGAAGGTCAGTGAGTCAAGTGTGAGGTAAAGTCTCGGGAAGCCCCAGGGAGCTCCACTCTGTCCTACATGCCGGCTCACTAGGGGTTGAGCCACCCATCTCCATAGGCACGGGCTTGGTTGGGTGCAGAATCAGACACCATGGCACTCGCGTGCAGGCAGGCCCAACTCCGTGGTTAACCGTCAGCAGCTGGCCCAGTGCCCTGGGGGACTCCAAGTCCCTCCTGCTAACTGCTGGCTGAGTGAGGGCTACCTCTCTGGGGTCTCCCTATGGGGAAGCTGCTTGTTCCCACTCTTCTCAGCCCTTCCATTGCTCTCAATTCCCGGGGGCCACCTCTGCTCCATGAAGCTACCGTGCCAGCTGTTCCACTTGGCCCTGGGCCTTCCCCTGGCTGAGGGTGTTCTAGCCAAACACTGCTCCTGCCCCGCCCCCAGCTCCCTCAACTTCAGCAGTGACCTACTGCTGGAGAAACTGACTCCAAGACACAGAACCTGGGTGAGTCCTTGAGTGACCATGTCCCAGGCTCTCCCCGAGGCTCACACACAATCACTGCTCTCAGACCCAACGCAGCGAGACACTTCGCTCCTGCCTCTTCCACGGGGCTCGGCAGATTACCTCCCACAGACTGTTTTGTGGGGGAGCCTGGATCTTCAAACAACAAGAGGGCATGGGCCACAGTCCACGATCAACAGACACAATGAAGAGGCACGCAGGTCAGTAAGTAGGATCCAGGCAGCTTCCTACATTCACGCTCCAGACCACGCTCATGGCACTGTCTGAGCGACGGAGACATCGCCAGGCGGCCCAGCACGTTCATGCCGCACCGGCCACGGGCTCGTCTTCACATTGGCGGGGACGGACCTTCCCCGTGTGTCCTCAGGTCTCTCTCATGTGTCTTAAAACTCACATAATGTCCCCTCCCTCCAGAAGAATTTATTTCAAAGGACAGCATTGAATCTGCAGCTCCAGGAGAGGGACCTATCTGATCAGAGCACACGCAAGCAGATGAAGGGGGAGGAGGAGAGAGTGGAGCACATCCTGGCCCGCCAGGCCTTAAGGACGATGGTCCCCATTAGAGCAGCCAGTCCAGAGAGAGGACCACATGGCCGGCCCCACTATGAGACATGATGCCCCTCACTGACCCATAGCCCTACAGGGGCCA
>NW_022107431.1:9897713-9905354 GCF_000313985.2 Echinops telfairi
ACACTGGTACAGATAGGAACTGGAGACAGGGAATCCAGGGTGGATGATCCCTTCAGGACCAGTGGTGTGAGTGGCGATACTGTGAGCGTAGAAGGAGGGTGGGTTGGAAAGGGGGAACCAATTACAAGGCTCTACATGCGACCTCCTCCCTGGGGGACGGACAGCAGAAAAATGGGTGAAGGGAGACGTCGGACAGAGCAAGATATGTCAAAATAATAATTTATAAATTATCAAGGGTTCATGAGGGAGGGCAAGTGGGGAGGGAGGGGAAAAAATGAGGAGCTGATCCCAGGGGTTTAGGTGGAGAGCGGATGTCTTGAGAATGATGAGGGCAATGAATGTACAAATGTGCTTTACACGATTGATGTCTGTATGTATTGTGATAAGAGCTGTATGAGCCCCTAATAAAACGATTAAAAAAACTCACATGATGTCTTTTGTAGGAAAAAGCGTAGCAACAAGGACAGCATCGCACTGCTCACACAGTCTCCATGACTGTCTGAGTACAATGCAGGTACACACACACACTCACACCGGGAGCTTCCCGGGGGTCGTGGGAAAGGATGAAAGGCAGTGGCATTCCCTCACAGACTTTGTGGGGCTCCTTCATGGACACACAGTGCGGGGAACCCTCTCGGCAGGTGGCTCTCAGCACACAGGTGCACTGTGCCATGGTCCCTGCCTCAGGGTTGGCTTCTTCACTGTCGTCAAGCTCCTACCTTGAGCTCTAGGTGGGAAATGCCATTCCTGACTGACAGGAGGGTGATTTTCCTGGGGAGCCTCTTTCCTGGTCCTCCTGGGTCCCCCGGGAAGTGTACTCACCTGTGACCTGCTTATCTGGAAGAGACGGGATTGGAATGGCTGTCCCAAACTTCCCCAGGAGACGCTCGTACAGCCAGTCAAAGTGCTTGTACCTGTGATTCACCGATCGATTGGTGTTCTGGGCAACGAGGGCAAGAGAAGACTGTTACACATGGCCCTGCTAGCAAATGGAGGGAGAGCCGGCTGCTCCCGTCATTGGGTACTCACCGTGGGTGTCAACTGGTACTCGATGTAGCTCTTCAGCCCATACATCTTGGAACCTTTCTTGGGGTCTGCTACCAGGCAGTCGAATGTGGAGGTAGGGTACACCCACATCGGGCCGTAATCGCCGACCTACAAGATAGTCCAGAGGAGCCAGTGGGATCACGTGGGAAAGCGGGAATTACAGCTTTGGAGGGTCCTCTTTCGGCAGTACATGAATACTTCCTGTTCCCATCAAATGCTGTAGTTTACACACCCACTTGTGGCCAACCCTCTCCTCCCCACGTGGGCACCTCAGCCTGTGGAGGGGACACCTGCTGCCTGTTCACGCTCCTCCCCAGGGGTGTGGACAGAACACAACGACCCTCTCCTCAGCTCAGTGCCTCTCAAGCTACGAGTGAGGAGGGCTTCCTTTTGGTCTGTTTGTTGAAAGTCCCAGTGCATCGCAGTGGACAGTTTTATAAAACAGAGGTACACGCTTGATGTCTCAATAGGCCAAGTAGTGGTCAGACCTTTCTGCACACGCACCCTCAGTTTCGGGATGTGGCTCATGGAGGCTGGTGGCAACGCATGCAGGTGAGCCACTGGCCCAGCCCCCACTCAGCGGAGAACTGTTCCGGCTTCCTAAATGAAAACGGCTCATCTGTCTGCAGTGTCCGTGCAGAGGCGGGCCTCACAAGGAGGTGCCGGAGAGCTGCCTTCCTGTGGGTCTGCGCCTGCACAAGCTCTTTCACTTCTTGTTTCCAAGTGACAGCCACCCGGGCAGCTAGGCCTGCCCACAGAAAGTCCCCATTCTTCCCCTTCCTGACCAGGGACAAACGTCCAGGCACCGTGCACTGCAGACCCGCTCCGCTGCAATGCACAGCGTGCTGAGGAGTGTGGCACTTGGCCTGTCTACAGAGTGCCTGTGGATAGTCGGCCTCCGGAGTCTTGGCAGGCTAAGCCAGTGGATATTGAGTCACACGGGCTGTGCCCGGCACTGTAGAGAAGGCTGGGCTCGCGCTCGATGGCCGGGCTTCTCAGGGGCAGGGAAAGGAGCTCTCCGTCAGCCCGCCAGTTCCCGCTGTTCAGCTTCCCTGTGCTTGGTGATGGGCACTCAGCACTGAACCTGGTTCTCGGCACCCTGTGCGCACACCCCCCAGGCCGTGGAGGACGGTGGGCTCGTGGGCCTCTCCTACAGGCCCTGCAGGCACTCCTGTGCTCTCGGTGGCTCTGGAGCTGTCTCATAAACCTTGGTTGAGATCCACATATCAGGGTGGTCGAATGGTATCAAAGAACATAGTAAACGTGGGAGGGGCGGGAGGGGGGGGGGGCGCAGGGGAGGGAGGGGAAAAATGAGGACCTAATGTCGGGGGTTTCAACGGGAGGGGGGGGGGGCTGTGTTTCTTATATAGGAAATAGGCCCATCTTCTTGAATTTGAGCAGAAAAAAATCATTTAAGTGACTTATAACGATCTAGGAAGAAGTCAAAAAGACAATCCACAGGTGGTCTGTAGAAGGGCAAAACTGGCTCACAGAACAAACGGTCAGGGAGACACAGCAGGAGTTGAGAGCAGTGGTGGACAAGGGGAGGCTGCGCTGAAGGAAGAGACTGCTGGGGCTGCGGCCTGGGGGCAGGGCTGGGCAGAGACAGGGGGTGGAAGGAAGCAGCACCCACCTGCCCTTCCTACAGGGAGCACCTACTGGGCAAGGGCTGGGTGCGCAGAGCGACACTGCAGAGGTGCTTTTGGCTAGTCCCAAAGGTGGTTGGAGAGAACCCCCAGCATTCCTCCAGGGGGCCCAGGGCAGGAAGCGCTCTGAAGGCTCTGAGCAGGACTGTCTGGAGCCACCTCTTGGTGACAGGCTGAAAGAGACCATGCTGACCTGCTGGAGCCTCTTCTAGGCCCCCAGGGGACTAGTGGGATGGGCCACTGTGCCTCACAAGCCAGCTCGAGCTGTCTCCTCTTTCCTGGACTCAGCCGCTCTCCTGAGCTCCCGTCTGTGTGGGGAGCCTGCCTGCAGGACACGGAGCCCAGTCTGTGCGAGACCTGTGGGTCCCTCAAAGGCTCCACTCCACAACCAGCAGGCTACAGCAAAGGCCCCTTTAAGAACTGGAGGGTCAGGGCCATGCTCGGATTCTCTGGAGGTGCTTTAAATATCATGGAAAGAACACATCTACAGTATTTGAAAAAGAAAAAAAAACAAACCTGGCAGAAACAGAAGATGAAAATACGCTGGATCCAAGCACTGAGCAGCTCTGTTGTAATGGCTCCAGGGGAAGTGGGGCCCTTGGGCACCGCCCTTCACCTGCTGGTTTCCCCCGGTGGATTCCCAGGTTTTAACATCATGGGGACAAGGAACAAAGCCCCCACCACCACACTGAAGCTTCAGCAAGTCTGTCAGGAAGCAGAGTGCAGGCTAAGACCCGATGCTGCCTCAGCCTGGAGGGAGCTGCCTGCAGAGCCAGCAGGCAGCTGGGCAGGTGCTCAATGGTCATGTGGACAGCAGCAGGCAGTACCATCGTTCTCAGAGGCTACTTGGGAACGGACGGCTAGTTCACGCTCCATCAGCTATGGAAATTGGGACGAAACCAACATGTTCCCTTACACGATGATCACGTTGTCCTCAGATAGATAGCCCCATTACACCGCTAACTCCCAGCTTTTATTTACAAGTTCCTGTATCTTGACAATGGCTTAAGTGCTCAGCCAACACCCAAAAAAAGGTCTTCAGTTCAAACCCCTCAGTCGCTCTGCAGGTGAGAGTGTGGCCACTTGCTTCTGCAGAGACGATGGCCTTGGAGACGCTGCAAGGCAGTTCGACGCGGTCATAGGGGCGATGAGTTAGCAGTGGGTTTTCTTGACGTGACGGCTCTCTGACTAAGGATCAATTCACCAGCACACAGGAAAAGACCTCATTCCGAGAGCATGCATGTACTTTGCCAGGGTGAAAACTTGTAACTATCTGGATTGGGTTTATTGTACAGCTCACTGTGTGGAACTGACCCAGCATGTACATTACACTTCAAGAGGGTCTACAGGAGACCAACCATGCCAAGAACACACATGTGGGAGTTGTTGACTCAAGCACTAATATTCTAAAAAATAAACCATGGAATGACAGGCATTCGTCTCTGTTAATTCCTTCTCGTATTTTTAAATTACTACTGTATTAATTTCAACTATCTAGAACATTACAAGCATTTAAAAACAACTTTGCAAACATTCTGAGGAACACAAAAGAGCACACGGAATTAAGGCACTTACAATGATGGAAATCTTCTCTTTGGGTTTTGCTAGTGGCTTGGCCAACAAATACTGATCCAACGCCGGTTTTGCAAATCCAGGAAACCTGATCATGAAGACAAACGCTCCTGAGGCTTTGCACCTTTCCTGGTGAAGCTCCCACCCCTCTCCCACAGGCACTCGCTCTCTGAGCGACCAGAGCTGGAAACTGTGGTCACTGACACCTGACATAATCAGATGGTTTAATGGCCAATCGTTATCTAATTACGCTTTATCTTGGTCAGAGCCCAGTTTGGTTCCAGAAGGTGCAATATTTACAGGTACACTTTGCTTCCCTGCACCTGGAACATTCTTAGCCCCCCCCACCCCCACCCCAGCCTCCACAGCACAGGGCAGACGAGGAGAAAACCCTCAGTCCATCGGAGGGAGTTGAGGTGCCCACACACGTGCACAGCCCATACCCACATTCACACCACATGCCAGCATTTTTACTTCCAGACGGGAGGTTCCCCTCTGCCCGCTCTCCCTCCGGGGTCCCCCGAATCTGCCACAGAGGCGTCCTCTGCTCAGTCACAGGCTGGCCCTCTGCTCCTGGAACTGCCAGGTCACATGAATCAACAGACATGCTTCAGTTCAGGCCCCACAATGAAAGGAGCAGGTTGGGCTTCTCCCAGAAACCAATTCTCCACCCAAAGGACCTGTCTTAAATGGCTCAACAACCGGGTTCACAACTAGTCGCTCAGGGGGCTGCTTTGGGTGTGAAAATACTTTAATAAACAGCACTAACAACAATGAGGGGTGAAGCCCCAGAAAGCAGAATGTCTAAACTTTCTCTCTCTCTCTCTCACACACACACACACACACACCCCAGCAGCAGCAGCAAAAAAACCCTACCTCAGCCAGAGCACTTCTAATTTTACTCAGACACTAAGACCAGCGGGTGCCCAGGGGCCAGTGTGCTGGCACGGTGTCTTCCTCTGTTCTGGCCTCATGTCCCCGCCCGATGATTCACTCTGTAACGTGCAGCTCACGACACAGCAGATAGCCCGTCCTGAACTTCAGCCCCACACTTAATAGCTGTGTGACCTTCTGAGTTTGAGTCTCCTGGGGTAAGGAACGGACCAGGGCCATCTGCCTTCTCAGATGATGGGGAATTACCGTGCCAACACTGCACGCAGAGTCTAGCAGGCACCTGTCTACAATGATGTGACCTAAGTATGCCCTCTTTTCCTTGCAAGCAGTCCCCACACACGATGAAGACTGGAGAGACCACTCCCACATCAGCTCCTGGGGAGACCCCATCTTACCCCACTCACCCCACTGAGCCACAGAGCCAGGGTTCGTGCTCTGAGGGTTATCAGAGTGCTCACTCACACTCACAACACTTTCCTCTTTCCAAGCACAGACCTGATCGCATGACTGGACCACAGCTGCCACGCAAAATGGATTACAGAACGTGTGGGTCTATTTTTAAAAATCTTACAACGGTTTAAAGTTTGGCTCTTTTATATGTGAGCTGAGTGAATAAAAATACCACAGGCTTTTACATTGTTCCCAGCTCCACAGACAGAGAGGGACACCTCAGAGGCCCGGGCTGCGCTAGCTTGGCTTCCGCCTGGAGGGACATTAAAGAAGAAAGGTCCGTCATTGAAACCAAGTCCTTTCCTTTACAGACGAGGAAGCTGAGGTTCAAGCAAGTCAGTGAGGAGGTGCGTGGCAGCACCCGCGCCCCCTACTGTACAGTAAGTTAGTGGGGAAGCCTAGGGCAGCAGAGAGTACACCCAAAAGGGGTCACAGGTCCTGGGGATAAATATGAGCCCAGCTACCAACACTTAAAAGGCTTCCAATCATTTTCTCAGAGAGACTTGGCTTTTTCAGTGAAGCAATGGGGTAAAATAGGCATTATACTTAAATGAGACTTAAATAGACCTTGTGTTTAGATTCCACGAATTGAGAGCAATCTAGATTACTGCCAACAACACTGAGAATGTCTAATTTGACTGTGAGACACAGGCGGCCCGAGAACGGACGGGCGACTTTTACTGTGCATGGAACTGAGCCTGAAATCATGTCGTGAGGGGCAGTGGAGAGGAGGCAGGGAAGGCGGACCGCCAACAGAGCGCGTCCACTCACCCGGCACTACGGAAATATGACTCACGGAGACTTGTAGAATTCATTAGCTGTACTTCTGTGTAGCTCTAGTTATCTAGTAACCAGTCCAACAAACATGACCAGGGGCTTCAAAAAGTTTATGAAAAATGTCATGATCTCTTAATTCCATTTGTCCACACATTTCTTGACGTTCCCTCCCATGTTCTTCTGGACACAGATTCACAATGAGAACGTGACGTCAGGAGATCTAACTAACTCAACCAGAATGAATGGATAGAGGAAGAACCCCTGACCCTTATTTTCCTCTCCAAGTCCACAGCAGTGGACCAGACTCGCCAGCTCTGTCTCTTTGCTTCTGCCTTGCCTGACAGCATTCGGCCGAACAGCACTTCTTTCCACAGCAGCCAGCAGAGCGTTAGGGAAGGTCTCCTGAGAGCAGTCATCCCTGCGTGCGCCTGGGACGTTACACGGCGGGCGGCCAGAAAGAACACATCTCTTCAGCCACACGGATCTAAACTAATAACACATCCCGGAGAATCTGTCACCGTGCTCTTTCCCTCATTCTTTTAAACCAGTGGTTCTCAACCTGCCTCATGCTGCGACCCTTACAGTTCCTCATGTTGTGGTGACTTCCAACCATAAAATTATTTTCGTTGCTACTTCATCACTGTAATTTTGCTACTGTTATGAATCATCAAGTAAATATCTGACATGCAGGATGTATTTTCATTGTTACAAATTGAACATTATTGTGAAATATTTATGTGTTTTCCAATGGTCTTAGGTAACCCTTGTAAAAGGGTGATTCGACCCCCAAAGGGGTTGTCACCCACAGGTTGAGAACCTCTTTTAATCAGTGTCTTTTAGGGAAAATATTAAACAAAAAAACCCACATAAGACTTAAAACCATCTCAGGCACAGTTCACACAGCAACCAACAGCCCGGGAGCTAAAGGACTAGGTCGAAATCCTGACTGGACTTCTCCCCACCTGTCTAAGTTTGGGTGGCTCCTTCCCGCTGACAGGGCCTTTGGGGGTAAATAACAGGGCATGGAGGACTTCAAAATGTTTGTGGAAAAAAGGATGAAAAGTTAATGGGATTTTTCCCATGAGATTTAAAGCCCCCTCATGGACAAATTACTTTGTACAATGTGGGTCACATGGTACATGATTTTTAAACAGCTGGAAAGAGCTGCATATTAGTATCGTTATTGGCTTTTCCATAACATCACTGCAGTGCTAACATGCCACAGAGTTGATAGCGGTAAGAATAACAATATTGG
>NW_022107431.1:9905535-9928373 GCF_000313985.2 Echinops telfairi
CTCCAGTCTCAAACGCACTTGTTCAGCGGCAGCTTCATGGACGAGGTCCCCGGCCGGCCTCGCTGAGCAGCCCCTGCCTCGGTGGACTCTGGGTCCTTGAAGTAAGGTGACGCCGACTTGGGGTCATCCCAGTCCTCATCCCACTCGTCCTCATCGCCAGTGGCTAGAGCAGAGACAGACAGACAGACAGACAGACAGAATAAAACTCAAGTTCCTATTCTCTTGGCCATAACAACCCATTTGGGCTAAGGGCCTGTTTAGAAAGAAGACCGGGAAAGGCCAGAGTGGCAGTCAGAGCAGAGGCTCGAGGAGAGGCCCAGAGGAGAGGCCGGAGGAGAGGACCACGGCAGAGGCCGGAGGAGAGGCCAGAGGAGAGGACCACGGCAGAGGCTGGAAGCAAACAGTTTGTGTTTGGGGTTCTTGCTTTGGCCTTTCAGTTCTCAGTGTGTCAGGCAAATGACCCAATGATCTCTCTAGGGCTCAGCTTGCCCACATCTCAGGATGGCTGTGAAGATTAAGTAGTAAAACCTACCCGAGGCCTGGTGAACTGGAGGGTCAGCAAAATGTGTTTCCTTGTGTTCTGGAAGAATCAGTCAAGGTAAAATCGCTGGAAGACCAATGGCCAAAGCTTTGTGACTGTCAGCAGGCGAGCTAGGCTCTTTGCACATGAAGAAGGAACAGGAGGCCAGTGAAGACCGGACTGGGCTCGGAAACAAGCCCCAGGGCCAACAGAGACAAGCAGACGAAGACAACCCTCAGAGGACAGTAGGGGTGTGCTGACCTACTGAGCCTCAGACACCCACCTACAAGCAGAATCCATCCCTCTTCAGCCAACTGGCCCAGGAGGACAAGATGGATAACAGGTGACTGCACAGGAGGTGTGACCCCAGAACAGGTGAGAGATGGGCGGTGGGGAGGAAGGTGGAGGGAGAGAAGCATCAGCAGCTCTTGTGGCTCTGTCCCCTTCCCTCCTCCTGCTACCGCCCCTGCCGCCTGTCTCCCCCTCGGAGGGGCTGGAGGGCTCATGACCATGGGGCAGCACAGACACAAAGGCTGCCACCCTGGAGGAGCAGCTGAGACAGGAAGCTCAGGGTCAGGAGGGCCTGGGCCACCGACGAAAAGCCACTGCTTAGTCTTTGTGTCTGCTGCCTGACCCTGGGGCCCGTGGCCCTTTGCCCTGTCAGCACGCAATGTGCTGACAGAGGTGGCAGGATGCAGGGAGAGGTGGCAAGCCATGGCAGAGCTCTCTGCTCAGCGGCCTCCCCTTCTGCTGGCCCCGCTTTTCCCCGAGAGCCAAACAGGAAATGATAACACTGCTCGTTTATAAGTGAGGATTCATTTTCCACCTGTCTAATGCCTCCTCTGATGCGAGGTTGCCAAGCAAAGGTGGGCGACGGCGGCATCAGCCCAGGAAGGAAGTCCGGGAGGCAGGGAGGCAGGGAAAGGCGGAGTGTCGGAGGCAGCGGGATGAGGGTGCTAGCTTGTGGGGCTGGCCGTTCATGCAGAAACAAAGGGCACTGGGAACCTTCCCCGTTCACAGTCACACGTTAAAGAAACAAATGTCTAGCTCGTTCTGTGAGCCTGGGCTCCAGGGAGCTGAGCTCACTCTCTCTCTCTGGGGATGGCAGCAGTGCACCAGCGGGCGGGGCTGGTCCTTCCCACAGTTCTTTATGGGGGAGCAGGCCCCTGCAGGTGAGGGGGCATGGGAGAGCCTGGACTGGGGGCACAGTGCACAGCTACCTGCATCTGGATCGAGAAAAACAGGTGTGCTTCTCTGGGGCAATAGCGGTGGATTGGTTTTTAGCCAGAGCACCCACCTGCCCAACCTCCCCTGGCCCCGCCCCTTGCACCTGGTCCTTGGTAGGCCTGGGGGTGGCCGAAGGCAGAGTCCCAATTATTGGAGGAGTTCCTCTGGGCGGCAGCAGCACCTTCGGGCTTGGCTGCCCAGCCATCGGAGTTCTCCCAGTTCCCGGATTTGGATGCGCTCCAGGCAGACCAGGGGTCGCTGCCCCCACTGACCTGTGTCTTCAGGGAGAGAGGAGAAAGAGCACTTGTAAGTCCCAGGAACGTTTAATACAATAGCGCCACAGAGGGATCACCGGGGCTGTATGTCCGACCATCTTGAGTTTTAATGGTAGACTCGCCAACACATAGGGCAACGGCAGCTGCATCTCCTGCAGTGACCTTGGTGTACCAGGACAGAGCCGTGCTCCCCGGCTTTTCAGACGTGGATCGCCAGGCCTTTCTTCCGAGTGCCCGAGGGGATACGACTCCCAACCCCTCAGTCAGTGCGGCCGAGTGCTAAGCACTGTGTGCCGCCTGGACACTCAGCAGCTTGATGAGATTAATGAGCATACACGGACATACTTGCTCAGGAAGCTTCAACACCGTCACAAGGAAGTGACTAGGCACAAGGCCCCCTCACTGTCCTCCCTCCCTCCCTCCCTCGCTCCTTCCTTCCTTCCTTCCTTCCCAGAAGGCGCTGGCTCTCCTCACCATTCTCACTGAGGGCAGGTTTTCACACTTGCACCCTGTCCTTCCTGCTTTACAATCAGTCCACACAATGACATTACATGTGTAGCTCTGGGACTTACGTTTCACCCAGTGCAGCTGCTTTATACCATTCCATTGTATTTTTAACTAGGCTGTAGTTTTGCTTTGAAAAAGTAATACATCCACAGTAAAAATAATAATTAATGGAATCAAAGGTTCCATATTTAAATATGTAAATATTTTATATATACCGATAGGTAAATAGATCTATGTATACATATTTATAGGTTAAGTATTAAAGTAGCAGACGGATATTGGGCCTCTACTCAAGTACTCTCTCAATGCAAGAACACTTTGTTCTAATAACCTGGCATTCCATGATGCTCAGCTTCCTGACAGGATTGCTGAAGACAAAATAGGTTGAAGAAAGCTCATGGTTTCTGGCTATCAAAAGATATAGCGTCTGGGCTCTTAAAGGCTTGAAGGTAAACAAGGGGCCATCTAACTGAGAAGCAACAAAGCCCACATGGAAGAAACACACCAGCCTGTGTGATCATGAGGTGTCGATGGGATCAGGTATCAGGCATCAAAGACTCAGAACAAAAAATCTACCAATGTGAATGAGGGGGAGTGCAGAGTGGAGACCCAAAGCCCCTCTGTAGGCAATTGGATATCCCCTTACAGAAGGGTCGCAGGGAGGAGACGACTCAGTCAGGGTATAGTATGGCACCAATGGAACATATAACTTCCTCTAGTTCTTTAATGATTCCCCCCCACCTCCACTGTCATGACCCCAATGCTACTTTACAAACCCGGCTAGACCAGAGCATGTACACAGGTACAGATAAGAGCTGGGAACACAGGGACTCCAGGACAGATAAACCCCTCAGGACCAATATTGAGAGTAGTAAAACCAGGAGGAGAAGGGGAAGGTGGGGGGAGAAAGGGGGAATCAATCACAATGATCTACATATAACCCCCTCCCAAGAGATGGACAACAGAAAAGTGAGTGAAGGGAGACATTGGTCAGTGTAAGACGTGGAAAAAAATTATAAATTATCAAGGGTTCATGATGGAGGGAGGAGGGAAAATGAGAAGCTGATACCAAGGGCTCAAGTAGAAAGAAAATGTTTTGAAAATGATGATGGCAACAAATGTACAGATGTGCTTGACACAATGGATGGATGGATGGTGACAAGAGTTGTACGAGCCCCCAATAAAGTGATTTTAAAAAAAAGAAAAATACACACAGTAAAAAATAATAATAAATGGAATCAGAGGTTAACCGTGTAAAAAAATATACATGCCTAAGACTCCAAGACCCCAGCCATGCTCTCAAAGACCACTGCCCTTCACACATCCCTCCCTGGCCCAGAGACCCCGGTTCTTAAGCAGGTCAGCGGCCCCGACGGTACTTTCTGGGCCGTAGTTATCTTGTGGAAACGCTCTCCACGACACAGCACACGGACATGAAATACATCCGCACCTTCCCCAGCCCCTGGGATGCGCGCTCAGCTCACTCTGCTGACAGCTCTGCAACGCGTTCCCTTGTGTGCCCTCCCTTCCCCTGCCCCACAGACCAAGCCCCAGAAGTCAAAGCACTCGCTCGGCTGGGGGGCTGCGGGCACAGGGGGTAGACTCCGCCGCTGAGCCTCAGGGCCTTCCTTCACCACTTGGCTCTTGTTGCTTTGTGTTTATTTTCTGTCTTCTGTCAATAGGGCAGCTATACTCCCGAATGACTATTTAAAGATGGCTCTCATCGTTCCCGAGTACGAGGGAGGAGGCTGCAGAAAGTCTGGTGATATCCAATGATCTCTTCATCCCATCTGCCCACAAGTTTTTGGAAGTCCCTTTACAGCATCATGGTTCCAGTTATAAAATAACACGGAGGGACAAGGGATGTGTGGCTTGTGATCTGATTCAACAGCTGTACCTGGGTCACCCCTGTCAGGTCCTGCTTGTGTCCGGGCCCTGAGGCACCCACCTCTTGAGGTTTTTGTTAGCTGGCTGATCTGTCTGGAACTGACCTTAAGAGATCCCCTAGAGACCCAGCCGGAGTCTTTCTGGTCTTCAGTCTGTGGCCCAAGCACCATTTAACCAATGACCCAGGTTTCCCCTTTATCGTACATGGCCTATCAATCCAGGCCTCTTTCTGGACTCATCGAAGCTTTGACTCAGTATGACTTTCAGTCTTGGAATAGCTGGTTTTCAAACGTGTTGTATTTTCATAGGAATCACCTTAAATTTACAAATAAACTCAAGGGAAATTCACAGCACCCCACACCCATTTACAATATCGAATCTATGTATCTAAGAATATGGATTAGTAAGTTTTCCTTTTTATTCATGTCTTCTTCATATTAAAATAAATAAGTAAATAATTGATGGTGGTAAAATCAGAGCAAGAAATGTGCAAAAACCCACTTGAGATAGTTAAGGTTTATTGTGCCAACCTGGCCAATAAACAAGTGGGATTAACTGAAGGGCGGAGAGATAAATGGCTCGGTGAGCCTCGCCTTTTTAGTTCTCAGGTCTCTTTCTTTCTGATGGTCACAGGGTGTAGCTGCCTTAGTCAGTTCCCTGCTTCAGCTGGCAAGGCTCACTTCCTGCAAGACATCCCTGATGATAAGCCACATAGACCTACCCCATGTAACCCTGGGTACCGGAGCAGCTGTGTGGAGACCCCTGCCAGCACAGATGTTTACACGTTCACTGATTCGACTTTCCTCCTGCAGTTGGCATCATTGCATGCGTTTTATGAAATTGAGGAGGATTTTGTAGATCAGTGTCAGACATATGGGCTAATGTTGGACTTATGGGCTTGGACAGCACTGGGTTGGGATGCTTTCTTAATGTATACTTAGCCTTTATATAAAATTCTCTCTTATACATATGAGTTTCTGTGGATTTGTTTCCCTAGTTTACCCAGATGAACACACCACTCAAACTGCCCACCATTCCCCGGCAATGGCTGGCAGACAACCATCTCCAAGTGCGTGCTACCCCAATGGGAGTAAGATGTCAGCCCAGTGTCCCCGACACCTTTAGGGAAGAAAATGCAGATGCTGGCGTATCTAGTCCAAGTTCCCTGTGAACAGCAGTGAGCACTCCGTCCGAGTGATGGTGTGCTTCTCACTCACAGCTGACGGAGTGGCACAGGGTGGGCACGCCTCTGCTGACGGCCTGACAAACAGCAGGATCCCTCCGTGTCTCTTGAAGGGCGCTTTATACAGGGGTGTATTCTGTGCCCTCTGGCCTCTGAGGCTTTATTTCTAGGCCACAAACTTCAGAGAGTAGGAACGTCCTGAGACACTGAGGTGACAGGAGCACACACAGGCCAGTCACCTGTTTCGCAGAGGTCCGCCCAGAGAGGGGCCTGGACCGGTTCCCGCTGTCCAGCTATGGGATCCAGGCCAGGCAGCTGACCTCAGACAGTTTTCTAGGAGCAGGCTAAGCCATCTGCCAAGAGCAAGCCGGCGACAACACCAGACCATACCTGTGGGTACCTGCCATCTCACAGACCAAAGGCGACAGGAGAAGACGGGCCTCAAACCCACTTATGAAACTGCAGGAATGAATCCCTTGGGGATGGCAGCTGCCTGGGTTTGAATCCCAGCGTCACCACCAGCTGGCTGTGAGAACTAGGTCCGCGGGCCTCCACACCGCTGCGATGGGTGCACTGACCTTACCCTCCTCCTGGGGGCCGATGGGGAAACACACTCTGGAGCAGCTAGCTGCCTGCTGACACAGATGGAGCAGAGCAGAGAAACATGCAGGCGGGCAGCCGGGGCCTGGGATGCGAGCAGGTTTGTGCTCCACGGAGGTCAGGCACACTCCAGTGCCAGGTCCACAGCTAATGAAGACAATGCCAACAGGTACTTCCGAGAGTTCCGGGTCTAACCAAAGACCTGTCTTCCTCAGATACTCGGAGGAAAGAGGAAGGCGGGAGAAAGGTTTCCTGGATAAAGTCCAATGGCAGCTCCTAGGGTCCTCACGACACGTGGTCTTTGTGCTAAGCCTTGGCATCGTGGCTCCCCCGCTGACTAAGCCCTGCAGTAACAAGCCGTCGACCAGGAGCTGGCTCACTGACCCTGTGGCCTTGGGCCTTCTTCTCTGCAGACTCTCTGCAGAGTCCCACCTGCTCTGTTCCCTGGCAAAGGGAGTGTTTCCACCGCTCTCTGCTTCCTCTCTTTCCCACCGAGCACCGCCTCCTGCTCAGCTTGTCCCACTCACCGCTGCTCCCAGGAAAGCCTCAGACCCCCCTGTGCAGGGCAAAAGTTTACTAGGCCTCAGTGGAAGCTCCCCTGAAGGGGCCTCCGATTCTTGACTAGCCCACGCTCGCGTGCCCAGGACACCTGCCGCTGCCCGAGCCTGGAAAAGAAGGACTGTGTGGGGTCTATTTCCTGTGGCGTTCAAGTTTGGGTTTTACCTTATTGATGGGAGAAGGAGGAGAAGGAGAGGCTGAAGAGGGTGGTGACTGGCTGAGACTTTCAACACAGCCAAGGTGAGCCCAAGCATCCACCTTGAAACAGAAGAGAAAGAGCAGACACCAGCTTTTAACTAACAGAGAGTGCGTTCACGGCAGGGCTAACGTTCACCAGGCCACTCCAGCATGCCCCTCACGCGCACACACCACATGCACATGCACCTTGCCCACGTGCTCCAGGTCCGCAATGTCACGACACAAGTCACGCAGGTCGGTGTGAGCGGCTCAGCATAGGCCAGCGGGAAAAGACTCGGGACAAAGGGCGGCCAAGCCTTTGAACCTTGTGCTTTCAGAGTTACGAGCTGCCCCAGGCACACGAGTCCCTCCAAGGCCAACTCCCAGAGCAGGTGCCTGCTGGCTATGAGCCCACAAGTTATCGCAGAAGGCCAACACAACCCCTTGGTGACCAGACTGTAGCTGGTGGAGGAGGCCAGCTGTGGCCTCGATGTCCAGGTCCCCACCGCCCAGTCGGGATGCTGTTACTCTCAATGTTTGCATTCCGTTTTCCAGCCGAAAACACACTGGGTTTCGGGAAGCATTCCTAGATGAAGCAGACAGTCGAGGTGGCTGGGAACTCATTTCCTCGTTCGCTGCAGCTGCACGATTGACAGACTACCTGAGAGGGCTTTCAAGCTAGTGACTACGGAGGATGGACAGCAAGACCAGAGAAGGGGGCATGACGACAAAGTGACAGCCACCCCATTTATATTCTGCAGACTTCCCAGGCCCTGATCAGGGGATGCTGCCCGGAGAGAGCGCAGGCGGCACACCACAGTGGGCAGTGGGACAGCGTGGGCTAAGTTAGCC
This sequence comes from Echinops telfairi, assembly GCF_000313985.2. NCBI lineage: Eukaryota > Metazoa > Chordata > Mammalia > Afrosoricida > Tenrecidae > Echinops > Echinops telfairi. The sequence continues at coordinate 9,913,322 of NW_022107431.1, forward strand.
GGAAGTTCTGTTGGGCAGTCTAGCTTAGGGGCTGAGCCATCCATTACGCATGCCCAGAGGTCTGAGCTACCCAACAAGGAGTGGTACACTGCGCATGCTCAGAGGTTCAGGTTTCCGGCCAGGAAGGGGAGGTACACCTGGGTGGGTGCTGCACCTGGATTGGCCCACCTAGGCCAGGTGAATTCAATTCAGCCAATGGGGTCGACCAGGGTCATCCACCACGCCTCCGCAGAACTGGAAAGGCAGGAGCCCGGAGCCTTGTGACTTTCCGAGCAGCTTCTAGGACGGCTGCTGCTCGTGAGGAGCCCTGCCGGACGCCTGTGTAAACCTGAACCTTCTTCTCTCATAGAACTCCCTTGGATCACAAACCAGGCTTCGGCGTGAATTCTGTCTCACCGGAGCCAAGGACCGAGGTATAGCTCTACCCCGAGAGATCTAACAGTTCTCATCTCCCCACCTCGACAGCCGCAGTGCAAGGTTACTCTAAAGCAGCAGCGCTCCTTGCCGACACAGGCAAGTGCTGAAGGGTTGGCTGGGGTTTACCATCTTGCTGGGGTTTGCCTTTTTTATTTTTGGTCCAAGTTCCTTAGCCTTGGACTAAGGTCTCAGGGGGAGGGGCTGCTTGGAGCCAGTCCCCTCTGCCTGCCTCAGAGCTCCACTCCTCCCCACGCCGGACACAGGGGCCAGGGAGCAGGAGAGGAATCCAGCCCTGCTCATAGTGAGCGAGTCTGGGCGAATGATGTCTTTCCCTCTGTGTGGATGCCTCTCCATATTAATTTGTTAGTTTATTTTCTCCCCCATTCCCGCCTCCCTGGAGGCCTGCTGGCAGCATGGGCACGAGCTGGGCTGCTAGCTGTGAGGTCCACAGCTGGGAACCACCAGCCGCTCCACAGGAGCAAGACTGGGCTTCGACTCCCGTGAAGAGTGGGTCTGGGACACTCATGGGGCAGTTCTACCCTGTCCTACAGGGTGGCTCGGAGTTAGCACTGACTTGTTGGCGGGGAGTGTGGTTTCTTGGTGTCCTCCCTCCTCCCTGGCCTCCCACGTACCACACTCGGGGAAAGCAGAGCAGCAAAAAGCAACTTCCCACCTCTGATGGCAGGTTCCACAAATGCGCCGTGACCTCACCCGCCCCGTTTCCCAGTGCCGTCACCCAGTAGGCGAGCAGGGCCCAGAAGGACTAAGGCTCCTGCACAGACCATGGGAATGACAACTTGGGAAGAGAGGCTGGCCGAAGCCAGGGAGATGGGCAGCAGACATCAGATTTCCCATGACCACCTGGGTCAGCTTTCCAAGGGTGACCCAGCTTTGCGAGCCCATGAAACCAAGTGCCACTTCATTCAAGTGGCTGCCCTTCGCCTACCACCAAGACAAGACCCAGGAGGGCAACGGGCACAACAAAGCTCACACGATGCCGCAGAGTGGTCACAGCCACCACTTCCCATCTGGGTCCTTGGGCCATCTAGTGGGAAGTCTTCGGGTGAGAGGGGCTAGTCCCAGGCCCACGAGCCCGGAGGAGAGGTCGCCATGCGGACTGTGTCACCGGGTCTAAGGACGACCCTAACAACTGTCTGGATGCTAAAGTTACATGACCCTCAGAAGAACACACAAATCTCTCTCGGAAGAAGCTCAGCCAGAATGCTCCTCAGAAGCAAGGACTCGCCTCACGTACTTTGGAGATGTGATCAGGAGAGAGGCAGTCCGTGGAGGATGTCATGCTGGGTGAAGCAGAAGGGCAGTGAGAAAGCAGAAGACTCTGGACCTGAAGGCCGGACACAGGGGCTCCCCACAGCAGGGCGGGGGGAACAGCGCCAGGACAGGAGTGCATGGGGCGGCGAGGAGTCAGCGCACGGTACAACCCATGTCTCCTGCTTGGAAGGGAGCAGGGGAGAGGGACAGGAAGGAACCTGTTAGGAGGAAGTTTAGGGGCCAGACTCTTCGAGTAGTCCCTGCACAACAACGATGATGGAAAATTACTGTTTTGTGAAGGTAGAGGGTAAAAAAAATCCCCTCAAATTCACCTGCATGACTGAGAAACCACAATCTTTACCTGCCCTCACTCGCTATTTAACCAGGTGGCAACCATGGGCGGAAGTGGGACTAGACAGCGATCAACAGGGGCTTCCGACACCCAAGAAAACGGCAGTGTTTCTGACAAAGATGTAATTCTCTTTCCCAAAAAAGACCCATCGGAGGTATATGATTCCCATATGTAAAGAGTCTAGCTCTTTCAACTTAAATGCAAGAATAAGTGTAAAACTCCCTGCCTTGTTCTTTGTAGTTCTTCCTCAGCACACGCACTCCCACCTCCAGACTTCAGGAGTCTGCAGAACTTGTACATTTTCTCAAACGCGGGATGAGATCCCAAGACAGGCTGGACCCATCTGTGGCCCCAAACACCCACCCTTCTGGCTGGGCACTGATTACCAAAAAGGCCAACTGATTCACATTCGGAGCCCACGGATACCAATTCCAGGGTGCCTGGGGTCTTTCTCCTCCTTCCCCGGTCCAGTTGTGGTGAGGCGCCGTCCCCACAGAAGGGAGCCCCACCGGTCCTGCGGCCTCCGCACCCTTGTTCTGGCGTCTGGGCCATGGCTGCAGCTCTGGGTCGGTCCATCCATCGCGGGCCTTGCTCTCCTTTACAGAGGATGACTCCTTCCCCAGGGACTGGCCTCTCTTCCACAGTATGTGAGGTGACATCTTGCCACCTTTGCTAACCCTAAATCCTTACTTCTAAACCCTAAACCCTACAGTAAAATAAAAATTAATTTTGCTTTGGGATAAATGGATAACTCTTACATTCGTTTTCAGTTTCTTTCTTTTGATGGCTTAAAGTCTACACATAAGTCACTTTACCTATCAAGCCAGAAGATGCCACGACAACTGGCTGTTCGCCTCCAGAAAGACTCAGACAGGAAGCTCCTGTGATGCGGCCTCTTGGTGCACACGCTGGCATGGGCCTTGGGGAAAACAGTGCCGACTGGCTCTTGATCAGAGCAGCTCCCAGATGAAAAGATGCTTTACTTTTTGTCATTTTTTTCCATTTGGACGAAAGAGCAATAAACAGCCACCAAAGTCCTACACAGTAAGTCTCACTCCTGTGTATTCTGAAAGGCTCCGTGACGGACAAAGGGTTGTGGACGGCAAAGACTGGGGCTAAACCAGGCCTAAAAAGCTGGGATCGGCGAAACCAAACCAAAAACCAGACTCACAGCCGTTAAGTTGATTCTGACTCTTTGTAGCTGTAAACAACTTTCCTTCAAAAGCTTTGTTGCTGAGTAAAAAGGAAACCTATGGCCGTTGACTGGAGCCTACCTAGCACGTCAGGACAAAGCTGGGCCACACTGCAGAATCAGAGAGACAGACCTCAGGTTGGAGAAGTCTTTAGACCAATGCTGAGAGCTCCAATGACTTGCTTTTTCCGTTTTCCAACCACTTGGGGTCTGCTGGCTCGCCTCCTAGGCTACTAACGAGCCCCGGGAACAGCCTGCAGCCATTTCTGTGCATGACATGTAAAACTGGGGCCGTGATAAGTCAGAATTGACTGGTACCCTCATGCTAGTCTGTTTGGAATTTTCTCAGACCCAACATACCAGAGCCCCAGATGGCTGTTAAAACCACTTTTACTCTATTTAAATTTAATTTAAACGCTCAAATTAATTACGGTCAGGCTGCCTATTTTCTGTTTAGGTCAGTTTCTGTCCACTCTTTTTCCTTTAGAGGATTTGTTTATATATTTAATGTTAAAGTTCAACTTTTAAAATAAAAAATTGGTTAGATTAACTTCCAAATAACCTGGAAGGAAAAGATTGAGGCTTATGCAAATTAGTTTCTATTTTCACATTTACGAAGGGGCTTTAAAATGTTTGTGGACAAATGGACTTAAACGATACTGGAATTTTCCCACAGACTTTTGGAAACTCCTCATGCATCTAGACATTTACTTTACAGAGAGCTGTGTCAGCCCACTGGCTGAAGACGGACCCTGAACTAAAACCAGGTGGGAATTTCTATCTTTTGTTTCTTTCACTTATTACAGTCAACTCATTGCGCTATTGCTAGATGTTGCCTTGCACTTAATGCAGGTTCATTTCACTGAGTAAAACCCAGCCAATCTCACATCTTCCAGTGACATTATCATGGAGCCCTGGTGAGCCAAGGGTTCGGAGTTGGGTTGCTAACAGCAAGGTCAGCAGTTCAAAACTACCAGTAGCTCTGTGGGAGGAAGATGAGGCTTTCTACTCCTGTAATAAGGTACAGTCTGAGAAACCCACAGGGGCAGGTCTATCCTGTCCTATGGGATAAAAAGAAGCATCCTGTAAGCACAAAATTCTATGTGACAGGATTATTATATTTAAGATCATTTAAAACCGTCACGTAACTGAAGAATATCAAGAATTGCTCTGCTCTGAAGCCCGTTCATCTCTAAAGAGGCAGGTGAGTCACAAGACTGGGCCCCACCTCCTCAATCTTAGATTGTGTGCCTCTCCTGCCTCTCAGTGTTCTTCTCCAAACCGACTCACTCTGGACTATTGTTGAGCAATAACTGAACTGAGAGCGTTCACTGAAGCTAGAATTTTCACACTCTTAAGATGAATCAAAAAAGTAAAAGTAGTGTATTTTCCTCCAGTGACCCCACGGTCCCAGGTTCTCCTGAAGCAGCGATATCACAGCAGCAAGTAGTGAGTGCCCCCAGTCTGCTGGTCACTCCTGACCTGGGAGGTGAGGGGACAGCAGCTCTGAGTGTTAGATAATGTACCCAAGGCAGAGAGTACGCCTCCCTGTCCTAATGACAGCTCAGCACTAGGACCGCCCCCCCTCCCCTGGAAGGGTGTTCACCACCCTGAGTCCAGGACATGCCAAAATTTGAGAAGCAATGCTGGATGAAGACCCCGCCTCTTCTCAACTTAGAAAGCAGGCTTCAGGCGGCAGTGTTAGCAGGTGGGTGTTCTAGGTTAATATCTAACAGAGTATCACACGAAATCTGAGTAGGTCCTTGGCTTATGCCTTTGGAGGAGGATGCGAGCTGTACGGCGCCACAGGCATTCACAAGAGCCCTGCAAGGCCGGCCACACCAGCGGCCACCGAGAGGGACATACCTGGTTGTTACTGTTGGCAGCGGACGAATTGGCTTGTGCTGCATTTGTGGATAGGGAATCAAAGAAGGCCTGGTCTGCCATGGAATTTCCACAGGAAAATGGGTCTTTCCCATCAGAGGGTAACATCTGAATATGGAAAGAAGCCACAAGTGTTTGCATTCATTAGGGCTCTTTCTGACTCTTGAGTCTCTGAGGGTAAGCCACAGCTATTAAGGGTCCGTATCCTTAAAGGATAAGCATCCCCCCAAAAGAAGTGGTTCTCAACCTTCCTAATGCTGCAACCCTTTCATACAGTACCTCATGTTGTGGTGCACCCCTACCATAAAATTATTTTCGTTGCTACTTCATCACTGTAATCTTGCTAGTTATGAATTGGGTGACCCTTGTGAAAGGGTCATTCAACCCCCAAAGGGGTCGTGACCCACAGGTTGAGAACCACTGCCACAAAGCATCATTAACCCCCTAAGACTGGCACACAGATCTCATGCCAGGAGCAAACGAGCCCCTCAGGTTCCTCCCATCCCATCCACGCTGAGAAGACTCATCACATGGCACACAGAGTAACTCGGGGTGTGAGCATGGAGTGGCGTTTGGGGGCTGGGGCCCTCAGATGCCATAAGATGGGCACACATTTCCCAGAAGGCCTCCAGATCTCATCAGGTCCCTCTGGAGTTCAAGACTCCCCATCCTTCACTCTCAGCGGACACTCAGCAGACACAGGTCGTCCCTGTCTGCAGTGGTGCCAGAGTAACACCCTCCCCCAGCACATTTTTCTCTCCCAGGGAAGGAGCCACAGGCCCCCGTGTTCCAGGCATCCATCTGGGGTGGCTTACCTACAGCCAGCCAGCAGGGGGCGCCGTGAGGTCCACCGGCTGAGTGGGCGTGCCCCCAGACAGGGCCTGCTCAGGCACCACGCCTGCAATACTGTCCTTGACATCTACCACGTCTGGGAGTCACCCAGGGGCAACCGGATAAACTCTGTGTGTACACGTGAGCGTGCTCTCCTTTCTCATCTTCTCTGGCCTCTACTTGGCCAAGGTGCCCCCATAAGGGAGGCAGACCTGGTCGAGTGACAGCAGCTCATTAAGGTGCCGCCTGTCCGTGGGGATGCAAGAGGGCACTGAGTAGCCGGCCCTGAATTAGCCCAGGTCGCAGAAAGCTGCTTTGGGGAATCAGCGATCCCACAGGAAGCAGGGCAGTGAGCGGGAGGAGAACATGCAGGCGGGAATCCAAGGAGAGCGGCCCTCTGTCTGTTTACAAAGACGGGAAGCTGCCGGGCCTGGAAGGACCTTCATACAGGCGCCCTTTGGAGCTTGGGTCCACAGGTCCTATGTTTTCTTCGTTCCGCTCCAGGAAGCTTTCCAACAGTCTATGGCACTGGTATTTATCATGTTTATGAGGAAAATGGCTTATCTATTTTTTCAAGGTCCCACTGTTCAGCTGGCTGACAGGGGTGCGGTTCCGGAGGACGGAGGGGGTGGGGCTCTTACCTCGACGTAGTCTGTGGGAACGAGCCCTTGCTCTCCTTTGCTGTTTCTGCCCTCCAGCCATCCTCCACCAACGTTCTGAAAAAGACACCACACGTGACACGTGAGAGCTGGACCTGCCGGCACACAGTGTGCCTTGGGAACTGGGGCACATGCGAGAGCAACGAGCATTCAGCTATTGATTAGCACACGTTCCCCTTAACTGCAGAAAATGATCATCTGAAAACAGGAAAACCTCGACCTGTCGACCTGCGATGAAAGCTGGCACGAGAGCCTCTGACAGGGGTTCTCAAGCTTCCTCATGCCGCGACCCTTTCATACAGCTCCTCATGTGGTGCGGACCCCAACCATAACATTATTTCCATCGCTACTTCATCACTGTCATTTTGCTACTGTGATGAATCGGGCGACCCCTGTGAAAGGGTCGTTTGACCCCCAAAGGGGTCGAGGACCCACAGGTTGAGAACCCTGCTCTAACAAGATGGCCACCCTTTTGTCATTTCTCCTCTGGAGCTCATTACATAAGGGAGAGACTCCAGCCTCCAGGTCCCTCTGGCCCCGCGTGAGGCTGACACAGAGTAGCGTGCCTGGGTCACCTGCCCTCAGGACTCTGCCCACTTCAGGAAACTCCCTGGAGCCCTTGGCTCCCGGGCAGGGGAGCTGCTAGAGGGTGAGGGGCACAAGGCCCAGCTCCCTCCACCCTAGCTAAAGTCAGCTAACCCCCAGGATGCCTGCCAGACTTAAGAGGGATGTCACCTGACACCCTTCAAGCCCCAATGGCTGCGGGGTATCAGCAGGGACACCCAGGGCTTGGATGCCAGAGCAGAAACCTGAGGTCACGTGCAGTCGCTCCCTGAACTCACAGAGGAGCTTTGGGCCCCTGTTGGGCAGTGAATTCTGACTGACCCCACACTCCTGGGTGCCTCTGGGGCGACACGGATAAACTCAGGGGTAAAGAACTTTCTACATGAGAATGACGAGGGCAATGAATGCACAGATGTGCTTTACACAATGGATGTGTGTATGGATTATGATAAGAGTCGTATGAGCCCCCAATAAAACGATTTAAAAAAAAGAACCTATAGATTATAGGGTCAAATAAATAAATAAATAAATAAATATGATAGACTTAAGAAGGAAAAAAAAAAGAACTTTCTACCACATTCCCCCTGTCCAGCCCATTCTCTCAGCCCAAACAGTCTCTCTTCCATTTCTAATCTACACCCTTGGTTGAGTAATTAGTGGAATCTGATGACTACGTTCTTTTACAAGATAATTTACAGCCACAACTGTTAAATGTTGATCTTAATAATAACTTGAAGACATTTACCATTAAATTTGGGTGGGGGAGATTCCATCCAAAGTATTTCCTAGAATTTATTAAATCACGAAATTTAAAATAAGTTCTCATGAGAAAATTTAAATAAGACAATTTTTTTTCTCTTTCCTAAGATTAAAAGTGTAATTTATATACTTACCTGTAGACATATCAAAAGCCAACCCTCTATTGTCAAGCGAGTCTGGCACTGTAAGAGCAGAGTAGAACTGCTCTGGGGGTTTCTGGCAGTTTTCACGGTAGCACCCGGCCCCATCTTTCTCCCCTGGAGCAGCTGGGGTCTCCTTGTTAGCTGAGTGCTAAATCACTCCGCCACCAGAGCTCCAGAATGGCCAGGGGTTGACGCTGCCTGACCCTGGACAATGGGGACAAAGGTGCTCCTTAATCTACTGTCTCTAGTATGTATTCTTCACTTTACAGGAAAGCATGTGTGTGCCACCTCTCTCTCTCTCTCTCTCCACACATACTGCACAATGGGGAGGAGACTGAAGAGGGGAGGGTCCCCAGATGAGCTGGGAGGCTGGCACAGGCAGGTCCTGGGAGCCCAGGTGGCAGAGGTATCTGTGGAGGCCTTAGCTCTTTCTGGAGGAGACACCGTCTCAGACAAGGAAGCACCTTTTTCTTTTGTGGAGAGAGAGAGAGAGAGAGATAGGGTTGGGTGGTAAATGGATAATTTAATGCCACTAGGTAAGGGGGCGGGGGACTGGGGGTGGACACACAAAAGCCCACAGTGTGTGTGTGTGTGTGTGTGTGTGTGTGTGTGTGTGTGTGTGTGTGTGTGAAGGGAAACAACAAGACCAAGTGAAGGGCACAAAACCCCATGCCTGCCTGTCAATCAGCTTGGTCTGCAGGGGATGGAGGGGAGGGGGGCATGAGAACCCACATTGTGTGTGTGTGTGTGAGAGTGTGTGTCTGCCCTGACAGCCTGCAGGCAGAGCAGGCCACGAGCACCATACTGTGTGCCTGTCTGTCAGGTCGGCCTGCTTGGTCTGCAGGGCAAGAGCTGGCTGGAGGAGCGTGGTACGGGAGGGGGGGGCAGTGAAAAAGAGGAAGATCCTCAAGGAGAGGGATTGACACCGTGGCTGCCACAATGGGCTCACAACTAAGAAGAGCTGGGAGGGTGGCGCAGGGCCAGGCAGCGGATCTTTCTGCGGTGGTTAAGGTTGCTATGGGATGGAGCCGACGGCACTGAACAGCAGCACCGCGTCAGAAACCCTCAGGAGGAAAGCAGGCTGTAGACGACTCTGGGAAGCACGGTGCATGGGGGTGGGGCAGAGGTGCCTGCTGCTGCAGTACAACATGCAGTGTTCCAGCGACGAACAACGGGGATGGTCACAAACAGACAGCGCGGCAACATGCACAAGTCCAGAGGGCTCTCCAAGGGGGCCCTGGCCGAGAGCAGGGCCATCAACGGCACGGTGCAGGCGGGCAGTCACAGTGTAACCAATGGTCTGAGAGTGAGCTCTCGGTGCCTCCCAGTGCTCCTCCCCCACTTACAGAATCCTGGGGGGAATAAGGGGACGTAGCTGCTTAACGCTCCCATTTCTGCGGGCTCACTTTACTTACACTCGTGCCCCAATTTTCACCCACTTAAGTGCAGCAGAGCCTTAAGGAGGGCTCTGATACAGCTACCCATGGGAAAGGTGACCGACATAAGTCTGTACCGTGGGCTTAGATAACCTAAAGATAACTATTACACTCGTCTCTGAGTTTCCTGGTCACAAAGACTGGGAAAGAGAAACAAAGAAATTCAAAAGTCTCAGAAGACGGTGTGTCACGAAAGGAAAAGATCCCACGGTGCTTCTCACGGGACTGGGACACTCAGAGGACATGAGCAGGGAGACATCCACATAGAGGGATGTGGGCGTGCACCTGTGCAGATGTGCACACACACACAAACACACAAGGCCTACGTTTGAGGGAGTGCCTGAGTGTGTGGCTCACTACACACACGGAGACACACGTGTAAAAAGGTAAAATGTTTGCTGCAGGAAGGGGCTTCAAAAAGTTCATGGAAAGATTCCTTTATCTTTTCCTTCGATTTTTCTACAAACTTTTGAAAGCCCCCTCATACACACACAGTCATTTCTCATTTGAACAAAGCTGACACAAGAACTTGGAATTCAGCCAAGAGCACTTCAGTGGAAGATTAGCAAAAGCACTCCGAGTGTGCAGCCTCCCGGGGCGCTAATCTGAGGAGACAGTGACCCAACCCCCTAGGCGCAGCCAATCAGCACTGGGCTCGTTTCCGAGGAGATGAGGGGCAGGGCGCTCTGCTCCCTAACAAGGGCGAGAGCTACATTTATAAAGCAATGAAGAAAAAGGTGTGAGAAACATATTGGAAAGTTATAAGCAGTTCGATTATGTGCTCAGCTATCTTTAGGAAGGGGCCCTAGTGGTGCAATGGGTTAAGCGCTAGGCTGATGAGAGGTTGGTGGTTCTCACCCAGCTGCAGCTTCCTGAGAGAAAGCTGAGACTGGACCATCAAGATGTGTCGCTTGACACATTCCCGACACGACTGCTGAAGAAAAATATGAACATAAGCAAAGGTGGTGAAGAAAGCTGATGGTGCCCGGCTATCAAAAGATATAGCATCTGGGGTCTTAAAGGCTTGAAGATAAACAAGCGGCCAACTAGCTCAGAAGCAACAAAGCCTACATGGAAGAAGCACACCAGCCTGTGTGACCACGAGGTGCAGAAGGGACCAGCTATCAGACATCAAAGAACCAAAAATATTGTAAAGGTGGATGAGTGCAGAGTGGAGACTCAAAGCCTATCGGTGGGCAACTGAACATCCCCTTACTGAAGGGTTGAGGGGAGGAGACAAGCCAATGGGGTGCAGGGTAGCAACAATGAAACAGATAACTTTCCTCTAGTTCTTAAATGCTGCCTCCCCGCCACTATCATGATCCCAATCCTACCTTACAAATCTGGCTAGACCAGAGGATGTACATTGGTACAGATAGCAACTGGAAACACAGGGAATCCAGGACAGATGACTCCTTCAGGAGCAGTGGTAAAAGGGGTGAGGCCTGGAGGGTGAGGGAATATGGGGTGGAAAGGGGGAACCGATTACAAGAATCTAGGTCTTGCCTCCTCCCTGGGGGAGGGACAGCAGAGAAGAGGGTGGGGGGCGACGTCGGACAGTGTAACTTATGACAAAACTATAATAAGTTGTGAATTAATATCAGTTGCTCATTAGGGGCTGAGGTGGAGGGCAAATGTTTTGAGAACGATGAGGGCAGCGAATGTACGTATGTGCTTGACACAATGGATGGATGTATGGATTATGATGAGAATTGTATGAGCCCCCAATAAAATAATTTTTTTTTAAATGTGCAGCTTGGACACCCGGTGGAGCTACGGGGCCACGCTGTGGGACAGCGTTGCGTCAAGAGCAGTGAGTTTGGTTTGTTGATATTTAGGAAACTTTATTCTTCTCTAAGTTTTTATCAATAGTGTCTTACTCTACCAGCAACATTGCCGAAGCAGCTCTACAGGCAGACACATTCCTGTGGGGGGCGCGTGCAACTTCTTGACAAAGTCAAAGCCCGAGGATGCGCCCACAGGTCCCCACTGACAAAAGCATGCCTATGCCGGTACCGGATTCGTTATGGTGATGATCTCTCCCTCGTTAACCGTCAGCTCGTTATTTCCAGGTTCAGCAGCGAAATCATACATAACCCGGGCCTGCGGGAAAGAGAAGACCGGAAGTTACTAATAAAAATCAGCAATGCAAACAAAACACACTCCAGCCGCTCCCAGGGACCATGTGGTATGTGTGCTGGTCTGACGAACTCCTTTGGAGAGAATGGGACCCATGTGACCAAGATGATTCATCAGCTCCCCCAGGGAAGAGGAGCAATAGGCCACCACCGCTCAGTCCTACAAATACAAAAACACCCGTCCTCTAAACGGGGTGGGGGTGTAAGGGGCAGCAGCAGGGTGGCCTTCCTGACAGAAGGGACAGAAGTGTGTTGTGTGGGTGCTGCTGAGCCAGGTCCGACTCACAGCAACCCTGTGTACGACAGAGGGAACACAACTGCTCTGATGTCTGAGCCCGTGGCTGCAGCCACGGTGCCACTCTATCTTGTTGAGGGCCTTCCTCGTTTTCGCTGACCCTCCTCTTTACCATGGGAGACTGCATCTCACATCCTTTGGACATGTGGCCAGAAGAGTGCAGTCCCTGGAGAAAGACACAGTGCTTGGTGAAGTAGAGGGGAAGCGGAAAAAGAGGAAGGGCCCCAAGGAGATGGAACGACACAGTGGCTGCAACAATGACAATCAGGCGCAGGAACAACTGTGAGGCCGGAGACGGACCGGCAGTGTTTTGTTCTGTTGTCGCGGGGTCGTTGCTTTGGGTCGGAACCAACTCAACAGCACCTAACACCACCACCTTTTTTTAAAAAACTAAGCACGATGTCCTTCTCCAGGGACTGATCTCTCCTGACAACATGTCCAAAGTATGTGGGATGAAGTCTTGCTATCCTTGCCTCTGACTTCTCCCAAGACAGATCCGTTTTCCCTTTGGCAGTCCGTGGCACAGTCCCTGACACACCTTTCAGCACCACAGCGACACGTAAGCCAGCACAGGACGACAAACTGGCAGACAGTGGTGGACGTAGAAATACACGGTCTATTCTGCAAATATTTTCAGTGATTTGTATACATACACACACACACACACACACACACACACACACACACACACACACAGAAGATACTTCAGGTCAATCCTGCTATAAGAACTCTCATCAACTCCGTATCCTTTAAGGCCTTGGGATAAACTGCCCCCTAACCCCAGATCAATTTTGATAATACCATCTAAACACAGAAACATAAGGTTTGGTTAGCAATGCATACTTTGTGCCACTAGGCTACCAAAACAGCTGTGATTTTCAAGTATTTTCCTTGAAGCACTGTCATGAATAGAATTGTGTGTGCAGCCCCCTCCCCCCCAATGTTTCACCTTGACTGGACCTGGTTGGGCAGTTATGTAATGTGAATTGCTATGATCAGTCAATCAGCTGTAAGGGGATTACGAGTGTATCACAACACAATCCTGGTAATCAGGGGAGTTTCCCTAAGGTGGGGCCTATATCACCTGTTATCTTACAAGAGATAAACAGAGAGAAGGCATCTGACTATCTGAGTGCATCCTTTGGACCCGGGAGCCCTGTGCTGAGAACCTCCTAGACTCAGGTGAAGATTGAGGCCAAGCCACAGGGAGACCTCCAAGGGCTTCCAGGCCCAAAGATGCGAATCTTCCCCCAGTGACAGGGTTCCTCCGGAGCTCAGCCTGGTTCTAACTTCTTGCCTCCTAAACTGTGAGAGAATAAATTTGTTTGTTAAAGTCACCCATTTGTGGTACAACAGCAGCACTAGATACCCAAGACAGGCATTAACCCAGAGAAGTGGGTTCTATGGGACATTTCTGTGTGTATGTAACACATGCACGTAATATTTTATAATGTTTAATAAGCGTATAATAGTATGTATGATTGAGGGCTTCAAAAATTTGTGGAAAAACTCCATTATCTTTTCATTCCATTTCCCACAAACTTCTTAAAGCCCCTTTGTATATTTTATTTCATTGCAAACTCAAAATAACTGTCATATAAACAGCCCTGGTGGCATTGTAGATTTTTCTGCTTCTGTAAAGACGGGCAGTAGTTCTGATTCTGTAAAGTCCTAGGTCAGTGGTTCTCAACCTCCCTAATGCTGCGACCCTTTCATACAGTTCCTCATGTTGTGGTGACCCCAACCATAAAATTATTTTCGTTCCTACTTCATAACTGTAATGTTGCTACTGTTTGAATCGGGCAACCTCTGTGAAAGGTTCGTTTGATCCCCAAAGGGGTTGCGACCCCCAGTTTGAGAACCGCTGTTCTTCAGGGTCGCTAAGTCAGAACTGACTTGATAGCAATGAGTTGTTTGAGTTTTTTTGGGGGGGAGGGGGGATATATTTTATTTCATTCCAAATTCTTAATACTTGTGTTTCATGGCTTGTCTCCTAGAAGTCGACCTTATAAACTGAGGAGCCGGTTACATGGTTTGTTTTAAATGCCCTGCTTACCCTAGAAGTCACATGCAAGGAGGACAGAGAGAGCAGCAGTCACTGAACAGATACTGACTGACCCCCACCAGGGGGCGGGGCGGGGCTGGCCTCACACTCCCTGCTGATGCCCAATCTGCCTTTCAGAAGGGTTCAGGATCCAGACCTGCTAACTGATCCTGAAATGCACCCGCACCAGAGGATGTAAGACAAGGCCGGCAGCAGACTGGGATTTGTAGGTTCCATACAGTGAGTGTGCAGTGTTCAATGCAAAACGCTTCAACTTGTCTACATGCTGGACATTTTGCATAATAAAATGGGGAGGGTGGGGGGAGCTGGGGGAGACAAAGGGCAGTCCGTTTTAATAGTGTGAATGTATTACCTGCTCAAAAACTAAAAGGAGGGGAGGGATAGACATGATTTATAAATGCAGAAGATTCAATATCTAGGAAAAAAGTAAATAACCTGTATTGAAGTTTTTCCTGAGAGGAGAAAACCCTGAATTGTTTGCAAAAATAGTCACAACACCCTTCCCTTCCTGTCTGAATGCACCTGTCACTGGGCCCTGCAGGCCATTTCCACCACTTGACTCTGGGCTTGTCCTGGTGTTGGCTCAGGAAACCATACAGGCTTGACCTCAGGCCTCGCCCTTTCTCGCTACTAGGAACACCTCTGCTGCCCTGGGACCCAGCCTGAGTGTGCCTCTGGTGGGGAGAGACTACTGAAAGAGACCCCAGACACCTGGCCCTATTAGGTGAGGACCCAACCCTGAGTTGCTATGGGTAGAGCTGTGTCTACTACAAAGGTACATTGAAGTCCTAACCCCTGGCACTGGTAAACTTGACCTTGTTTGGAACTTGAGAGTGAAGATGTTATCAGTGAGCCTGAGGTCATGCTGGGGTCGAGTTAGACCTGAACCAATCGGGTTGGTGGTTTTTTTGTTTGTTTTTTTAATCGTTTTATTAGGGGCTCATATGACTTATCACAATCCATACATCCATCAATTGTGTAAAGCACATTTGTACATTCATTGCCCTCATCATTCTCAAAGCATTTGCTCTCCACTTAAGCCCCT
>NW_022107431.1:9929539-9959335 GCF_000313985.2 Echinops telfairi
TCTTTATCTAGACCTCTATAAATGCCCTTTTCCTCCCAGCTCTTTCCTCTATTTCCCTTGATTCTCCTCCTGTCCCACTATCATGCTCAGCCCCTACCAGGGTTTCGACAATTCCTCTGTTACGTTCCCTTGATCCTGCCCTACCAGGCCTCCCACACCCACCTCCCCACCAACTTGAGTGAAGAGACAGCAACAGACAGAGCAGAGGAAGAGGACAGCCAAGTGACGAGGCGTCCAATGCCGTGGACATTGGGGGGCTGTCAGAAGCTGGGGAGACATGGCTGGATCTCTCCTTCAGCTTGGTCTCTAAAATGGCGAGAGGCTGGAGCCCTGTTCCCTCAGCCCCCGGCCGTGCAATGTCACCATGGCAGTCCTGCAGCATGGCATCCTCGAAGGGACCACAAAGTCCACCACAGCCGGCCCGCAGAAACCCAAGAAGTATCAAAGATTTGTTGTTTCGTCATTCAGTTTGCCTGGTAGCAACTTTCTTTTGTAGACAAAGAACCCCCCCACGTTTCTAAGTAAAAAGCCCTACTACCATCAAAGAGCCCTGGCAGTGCAGTGTCCAGATTTCGGCTGCTAACTGAAGCGCTGGTTAGTTCAGATGCTACACGGGACAAAGACGTGGCGTCTGCTTCTGAGAAGATTACGGCCTGGGCACCCTGTGGGGACTCAACTGTCTACAGGGTCTCGAGAGTGGGAGCCGACTATATGGCTTGAGTGGGGAACAGTCGCTCTTTACTCTTTGTTAATGCTAATAAAAATAGGAACAGGTTCCACCCCGACCCCCAAAACAGAACAAACTTATCATAAAACTCATTTGGGCAAATAAACAAGAATTGCTGGGGTTTTTCTGTTTTGTTTTCACAAAGAACAGGAACCAAGAAAAATTAGAAATAGTAGTAAAGTTCACAACCAGTCCTGGAGACATGTTGAAATATATGTAGCAATATTACACAGGTGACAGTCTGTTGTGTTGGCATATGCCACAGTCGGCTAGATGGCATGGTGTTACTATAACCGAGCAGCTCTCTGCGAAAAGGGTAGTGCCAGATTTCAATCCTTCCACCAAAATGAATTCCAAAATGGATTAAAAATATACATTAAAGTGAGGGTGGGGGGTGCGAACCGCCTATCAAATGCCATCGGAGTGATCCCCCAAACCACTTTTCACTAAAAGAACCAATTTCCTCGGAGAACTGGCTGACTCCAGGTTTCAGGGAAAACCAAACCAAAACTCAATGTACAAACTGCACGTGGAAGACATTTTCCTACCAGATGAGCTGTCCAAGCCAGCTGGAGTCGTGTCGATAGGCTCAAGAGCTAGCTTGAAGTAGAACTCCCCATCCCAACATGGGCACGGGCATCAATAAGAACTAATGACCAAGACGGAGGAAAACATCAACATTGCTTAAATTCATGAGTCACCATGAGTCAAGTCTAGCTGGCCACCATTATCGGCTACTAGGGAAGCCAATTCATTTTGCAAATTGGTAAATAAATGGGGTAAAAAAAAAAAAAGAAAAATCAAGTACGTATTCTGCCTTGGGTTTACAAGTTGTACCACTCATCAATTATTACAGAAGGCGCTTTTCTTCTTAGAGCGATTCCACATGATAAGTAGAATCAGACCTTCATTTTTCAATCCCTAATGATTTAATGCACCTCAGTACCAGTGAGTTACTAGGCTCCTGATAGAGCACACCAAAGGGCACAGGCTTGAAAGAGGAGAATCTGAAGCTTGGAGACACTGGAGACTCGACTACCGACTGCAGGAAGCACGAAAGAATGGACGGAGCTGCGCAGTGAGGATGCAGTAAGGAAACCTGGACTCTAGAACCGAGAGAGAGGGAGGAAACTGACAGGTGTCTGCATGAGGGTACCCAGGTGGTGATCCCCATACCCTGGTGCTCTTCTGGATGCCCTTTTTAACACAAAGTTTGTGAATTAAAATCAGGGTTTACATGTCATATGACTCAACAGTTGAACCACTCATCACCCCTCACCGCTATATTGAATTCCACCCCCCTGTCCCCCTTAGTCGATACCTGTCAACCTTCCAGTCTACTGCTCCATCTTGCCCCCCTCCCTTGGGAGCCTTTGGTTCCTTTGGTCTGTGAGTCCCCGTCTTGGTTCTTATCCTTATAGTAATGGTTGCATATGATATTTGCCCTGTTGTGATGGACTAAATTCACTCTGTATCATGTTCTCCTGGTCTATCCGTGGCATGCGGGGCTTCATGGTTTCATGGTATCTTGGGATTACTGACTTTTGGGTTAGCAGCCCAACACCCCCACCCCCACCACCGTGTCACCGGGGCTCAGTTGTTGCTGAGTAGTAACAAAATATTTATATGACAAGCTATTTTTCCAATAAAAGGAAAAATATTGGTGCCATG
The DNA here is from genome assembly GCF_000313985.2 of Echinops telfairi. NCBI lineage: Eukaryota > Metazoa > Chordata > Mammalia > Afrosoricida > Tenrecidae > Echinops > Echinops telfairi. The sequence goes on from NW_022107431.1 coordinate 9,931,938, forward strand.
TCACAGGCTCATGGTTCCAGTAATGAAAGTGAAGAATAGACATCTAATTTAATTGAAATATAGTCTGATATAGAACACTTGCCATCTTCATTAACCAGAAAGCCGCTGAACAGTAAATTCAAGTTCAGCAGAATCTACGATTGTCGTGGAGAAATTGGAGGTCAACACGATGAGATTCCTCACCTAACTTTGAGGGTACAGAGTAAAAGAACCTAAAAATCAAGCCGTTTTGATGCTGAGCAATTCTGACATTTAATTAACTCAAACTGACACCCCAATAAGTTCTGATGATTGTGGTTCTACAGGATTTATGAAATCCAGATTTGACATCGTTGAAGTGAAATAACGTGAATGGTGCCCTGACTACACTTTACTTCCTTCAACAGAATTAGCCTGACTCCTCTGAAAGTGTCCTGGTCAAACACAGCCGCTACCACCAGCAGCTAGCTAGACTATGGGCTGAGATGTAAAGAAACTAACTTGTGCTGCCAGATCGTCAGGGAAAAATCATGCCAAGAGAAGACAGCATAGCGAACCTGGCATTTGAGCGTTATTCTTCTATTGAATTCGGTAAATACTCCTACTATGTGTCAGGAACTACTGTGTGTACGTGTGTATCATGAATTGGCAATAAGAGAAAAGGTGCTATGCGTTCAGTGCAGCCACAAGCATTGCAGAGCGGTGTGATGAAGTCAGCATGGAGAAGCCACTGCCAACACTGAGGACCAGCGCCAAGTGTTTGCTCTGGGGCACTCTTGGGGATTACAGGTTAGCAAGTGAACCTGACCCAAACTTACAAAGAGGGACGAAAAAAACAAGAAAAGAGAGGCCATGACAAGCCCTCTCTCGGCAAGCCGCAAAGACACTTGATCCTACTCAGTTACACTTGCTAGGACTCTCCGACTTCCAACGTCTCTACTCTCATTCCCGTTAGCACTTAAACCACTCACATCCCTCACAGCTTTAGATAGTTTAACTATCCTCCCTGAGCCCCACATCTTCCTTTTCCCTTGAAGACATTTAAAGCTTCGAGAAACGCTGTCCACCCTCCCTGGGCTGACTATTGATGATTTCCTTTGAGCTTGGTAACGTGGATATCCAGGCAAAAAAGAAAGGACTGTCCTCAAAGAGATGGGCTGCAGCAGTGGGCTCACCAAGGAGAACAATCGTGAGGATGGCCCAGGACCGGACGACGTCTCATGTGGTGTTCATACGGTCTCGACTCCGAGACCGACTTGACGGCACCTCACACAGCAAACAGCAGCGACTACTACAGGCACTGCCAGAGGAGGGCAGGCAGTGAGTTTGGAATGCAGTGTCTACCTTCCCTTAGACAGCCCATTGTCTATCTGTACTGGTCAGAATTTCCATAACACAGGTCTTTCATAAACGGGGTGGGAACATTAGTGGGTCTTCGTCTCCTACAAAATGCTACAAACAGGTGCTTTAAATACAGCATGTTGTGTGTCACACCCAGGGCTGGGTCCCTGGCTGTGCTGAGCCATGCAAAGGGCCAAGTCGCTCCCCCAGCCTAGGGGCTGCTGGCATTCCTTGGGGTCCCTTTGCTGGTATAGATGTATCTTCACACAAAGTCCTAGACCTGGCTGCTTCTCCTTGCCCCTCCTTTATAACACACCACTCAGGAGGGGCTTGGGTTAGCACCCACTCTACTCCAGGATGGCCTGGCTTAACTGATGACATCCAGAGAAACTCTCTTTTCCAGCCAGGTCACATTCCCAGGGACAGGAGGTCGGACTTCGAGCTATCTTTCTGGGGACACAATTCAACCCATGGGATGAGGCAGCCAATAAATACACAGAGTCATCTGGCTTGTGGCAGGCGGTGTTGAATCAGGTGATTGGGAGATATGACAGTGTAACTGGGAGGAGGAGGGGGCAGTTACTTTAAACCAGGAGGTTAAGGGAGGGTCACTTTTCAAAGGCATCTGTGTCGAGATCTAAAGTACGACAGGGCACCAGGGGTAGGACATGAGGCAGGGACAGCAAGTGCAAAGGCCCAGAGAAGGTGGTGCTAAGTGACAGGGAACTTCTGTGTCAACTTGGCTACAACACTAGTCTAATTGTTGTCATGGAAATTAACCCAGCTGGCCTTGGGCAGAGCTGAGCCCCATCCACAAGATGACCTCTCACTGCTACCAAGGCCATTCCTACTCATAGCGACCCCCAAAGAGCAGGATAGATAACTGCCCTAGAGGGCTTCCAAAACCGTAACTCTTGGGAATAGAAAGCCTTGTCTTTTCTCCTACGTAGTGGCTGGTGGTTTCAAACTGCTGATCTTGTAGTTAGCAGTCCAGTGTATAATCCACTATGCTGTGCTGTTAGGGCTCCTTACAAGGTGATTTAATGTAACGCAATCAACCCTTTGAATAGGGAGTTTCCCCACGCGATCCTGCCTCCAGATGAGGGCAGAGAGGGTTTTGACAAGAGCTCTCACTCTCTCTTTGCTCTGAAGCTGAGTCTCCCGACCCACGAAACCTGGGATTCAGGCCTGGGTCATTGCCAGCCTGCTGCTGTCTTGTGAGAAGAGAGAGAAAGAGAGAGAGAACACAAACTGGAACAGTGGCTGAAGCAAAGGAACACTGGTGAGGATGGTGCAGGACTGAGAGGTGTCTCATTCTGTTGTGTGTAGGGTTGCTGTGGGTAGGAACTGACTCAGTAACACTCACACACACACACACACACACACACACACACACTGATCTCACTGGTTCCATTTCTTGAGAGAACGCTGACAAAGGCAGGTTCACATACAGAAAGTTTTAAATTTAACATCTTGTTTTTAGCCTGGTCTTCCTGCTGTTCCTGTGCAAATAAAGAAGTATTAGGGAAGGAAAAACAAGGGGAGGGCGTTATTTATAAAACCATGGGAAAACTAAAAAGGTTTCCCCCGCTATCCGACAGCAGAGCACGCCTATGAAACCTTTTGCAACCCCAAATGGCGTGAAGTCCAAAAACAAGCACCATGACTTTATATGGGTCAAGCGGTGATCATCCCCAAGCGTGTAAAGTACCCTACCAACCCACACCCAACAGCACCTCACTGCCATCACCCTGATCCCGACTCAGCAACCCTGTACAGGGCTTCTGTGAACTGTACATCTTTACAGGAGAAGACAGCCTCCTCTTTCTCCCGAGGAGGGCTGCTGGGTTTGAACTGCCGACCTCCTAGTTAGCAGCCCAAAACCTGGCCCACTCTGCCAGCAGGGCTTCTTAATAAGTAAGGCATCAAACCTCAGTGACCACTGACATGGAGCTCTCAGAAGGGTTCTAAGCTTTTGATGCTCGGGTGCTGAGCACAGGTTCCGGGACCAAGCTTGCTTGGATGGGCACTGTTTCTTCCTGTCTCACTGCAAAACAAACCCTGAAGGCCAGCTAGTTTTGCTTTTAGCCTCCTTTCGTAACCGTCAACGTCCTCTTCACGGTTCTTTCTGGTAGCAAAAATGGGTGTGGAGAATGATCTTTTGCAACAGCAAAGTCATGTAGAGCAAACTTTTGGGAAGTGGGGGATACTAGGATCCTGAAAAATCAACTTCCTCGTTTGCCCAAATCCCAGCTCGGAGGGCAGGAAGGGGCCTGGAAGGACAAATAGACTAGACGTGGGGAGGAATGCGCTCACGCTGCGGGAAAGACGGGTCATGGTACGAAACAAAGCACAGGTCAACTGCTGAATGGAAAACTAGTCGGCTCTGTAAACTCTCATCCAAAGCACAATGAGAAAACATTCCTTTTATTTTTCTGAGGGAAAGAAAAAAATTCCTTTTCAGAATGAAAACTCATAAAATATATGAAATTCTGGATACTGAAGCTCTCTGAATAATCACAGACTGTGGTCTACCGTTTGTCATGGTCATTCTTTTGTGAGTAATCAAACACCCTGTGGGTAACTCTCCTGGTTGACATGCCAACACTTCATGTCCGTATGTGAATAAGGCAAACTGCCAAAAATCACCTCTCATAAAGCAGACAGACAGACCAAGCTGACTTTGAATGGTGAGTAGACCCTTTCACCTCCTCCTTGTCTCTGATTTCCTTATTTTTTGACTTTTCTGGGTCTACTCTACTGAACGAGCATGAGGAGCTCTGACAGAAATGGCTAGGTTGGCCGCTAACCAAAAGGTCAGCAGTTCAAATCCACTGGTGGCAACCTGCTCCTGAAGAGATTGCTAAACCCACTGCCATCAAGTCCAGTCCAATGATAATGACCCTACAGGTTTCTAAGGCTGTACATCTTTACTGGAACAGACAGCCTCCTCTTTCTCTGGTGAACTGGCTGGTGGGTTTGAACAGATGACCTCAGTTAGTAGTCCAAGGCTTATGCAAGGTCTAGCTGGGAAAGCCTAGAAGGCAGGTTCTACTCTGTCACCTGGGGCCAAGATGGACCCTACACACCAACATGAACTCTACTGTGTACACAATGTCTGGGTAACTCAGTGGCTCTGCCCCAAACTCCCCCGTCCTACCCCACTCCATCCCAGTCTCTTCTTGCTCCCCTGGCTAGATGCCTCCGAGTCATGACAACCCGCAGGCACCCTATGTACAACACAAGGAAACACTGCCCAGTCCTGGGCCATCCTCACAATGGCTGACAATCGTGGCTATGTTGGAGCCCTTTGTTGCAGCCTTCGTGTCAATCCATCCTCTGACCCTCCACTTTAACGAGCATGATGTCCTTCTCCAGGGCTGGTCTCTTCGGACACCTGCCTGAACTCCCGAGGCAAAGTCTCGCTCTCCTCACTTCAAAGAAGCGTCTGGCCGATTGACCGCTCCTTTGTTTGCAGTCCTCTACAATAAAAGGCACGGATGCAAAAACTCCTTCCCAGTCTTCCTGGCACAAGAGCAAACTCTCTCCCCAATCCTGGTCAATGGGACTGGTGGGGAAGTCGGCTGGGGTGTCTAGGAAAGAGCTCTTCCCTAATGAAAATGAGACACATCCACAGTGCTGGACTTGGTTGGACTGACTGACCATGTTGATAAATGACAAATGCTGCCTTAGGGTTACAGATGAGCAAGTAAAAGATACCCAAGTCCATCAGGAGATGCTGGGTGGTTACAACACCCTTGGGAGTGACCTTATTCCAAGGAACAATCTGAAATCCTCATTGCCCAATGAAAAGTTCAACTATCTCAGCATTGCCATGACACCAGATACTGCATTGAGTGGATTCTGAGTCAGGATGCCAGGAGTCGGAATGATCTTCTTAATCAGGACCCTCCATACCTTGACCTTTTCCTATCGCCTCAGCCTCGTCATAGAACTCTCAAGCCAAGTAAGAGCTGGTGAGCTTAGGGGCAAATGTAAAAAGAGGGAACCCTGAAAACCCAGTCAAGCATAAGAAAGCACCAGGTGAGTGCTACTCTGAGAAGGACAGCGCAGGCAGGAGTGCACGTGCCCACCCACGGCATTTCACGCGAGCCTCACCGAGAGGAAACAGGCGAAGTCAAAAGGGGAGCCTGTCTCCATGTTTCACAAACGTCAGCATCGAGAAGAAAGGAAGTCCTGCTGGAAAACCGTCCTAGATTCAGAGGAGCTGCCGAGACTCTGCAAGCAGATGCAGGGGGCACTCTTCAGCAGGGTCATCCGTTTCCAAAAGCAGAAATGCAAAGGGCCAAACTCACAGTCATCAAGTCAACTCGGACTCTTAGCACCCCTATGGGCAGGGTACCACTGAGACTGTAACCCCTTACGGGAGAAGAAAGCCTTGGTGGTTTCCAACTGCCAACCCTGTGGCTAGCAGCCCAATGTGTAACCACTCTGGCACCGGTGCTCCTTAGGTAACCAGCCACCAATCCCAGGAACCATGACTCGGTACTGAGTTCCACACAGTCTACTTTGGACAGGCTCCTGTGGTGCGCTGGATGACTAACAGACAAGTGGGAGGTGGAAACCCACCCAGAGGTGCCTGGGAAGACAAGCTGGAGGTCTGCTTGTCCTGCACCCACGGGGTCACCAGGAGTCAGAATCAAAATCAACAAATAGCAGCAATGTTTGGGACTTAGCGTCAAGAAAGATCCAAAGCCAGTAAAAGCCCTTGTGTGGCAGTGGGCCAAGGAAAACCAGGGACGGCTTCAATGAGCATGAGTGACAGAGCGCCAGTGGACTCCAACGTACCAACGACCAGGAGCAAGGTGCACGCCTGAGCCATGTTTCGTCCAGTGACCCGTGAGATCACCATGAGTCAGACCCAACGCAATGGCAGCCAACAGCAGCAACAGCTTGTCTCCCTGCATCCCCCATAACCCACTTACCGGCCTTCTGGAAGCCCACCCCACTGGGTAGCCTACAGGTATTGAATTGTCAGACCTACCGGGCTGCTCTCTAACAAAACTTGAAAGCCACACTCACTACCTTCGAATCCATTCTGATTCATAGCAACCTAACTGCCCCTGGGGGATTATGGGACTTCAAACCTTTATGGGAATCAAAGGTCTCATCTTTCTCCTGCGGAGTAGCTGGGAGATTCGAACAGCTGACGTGCTGGTTAGCAACTCAATGTATCCTGAGGGCACATGCCATTCTAATCCCACCAACCAGCTGAAAGGCATGCTTATGGTCTCAAACGTGCCTCCCCACTTATTTGTTGCAATTATACAACTAAATTACTACCTAAGCTAGTGAAATATGAGTGCCCCCAAAAAGAAGTAATTATTTCTAGAGCTCACCACGGTCCGACCTGCAAGTGACCACCAGGGGCAGCACAGAGCCACACAGGTCTAATAATGGGAATTACAGTGATGCATCTGTGTTTGTTTTTGAAGCGCTATCCAGAAGTATTTGCCATGAGATATCATGATGTCTGGAATTTGCAGCAAAACAATGAGAAAACACAATGGCGGCACTCACTGTTGAGGCTGGTAATGGGTACGCTGGACTCTTCTACTCTTGCCTAGGTTTAAAACTTTTATAACCAAGAGGTTAAAATAAAACACATGGGATCATGCTAAACTGTTCACATAATATCTCAACTCACAAAGCACGGTATTGAACACAATCTCGATGAAGCCCCAAGGAGCCTGGTGGTGCTGTGAGTTAAGTGCTGGACTGCTAACCAGGGTTGTCGCTCACTTCAAGCCCACCAGCTGCTCCCTTTGAGGGAGGGGGAGATGAAGCTGTCTGGCTCAGCGAAGGCTCACAGAGCCGGAATCAACTTGATGGAAATGGGTTTGGCTTTGGGGGGAGGTGGTGGGGGTGGTGTTCTAAGAAGCTCCTATAATATGTTTCATATTAAATTTTTTAAAAAGTCATTTCAAGGCAGAACCAGGAAAAAAAATAAAGGTTTATTGAATATCTAAACTCAAAGTCCGTGAAATAGTCTGACTCAATTATCAAACACAACTGCTCTCCCACCCGCCAGGACTTCAGGGTGTTTACACCACTGGGAGGTGCTCCAGCAAGCAGGGGTTCCCATTACCAGAGCAGCAAGCCACCTGCAATTGGTTATCGATGCTTTCTTTCTACATATCCGCCTGGAGTCCAGCCACTGAGAAACTGTTTACTTGTTGGCTGGGCCAACTCGTGACGTCCACAGAATGGGGAGCATATTGCCAGTCCGTCTTAGTCCACAGGTCAGTGGTCTGACGGGCCACTTGTGTCTGTTGTCATTATCAAGTTCATTTTGACTCCCAGCAGGCCCCTAGACAGAGTAGAACTGCTCCACAGGGTCTCCTAGGCTATATGAGGGGCAGCAAAAAGTTCATGGAAAAATGGAATTTAAAAACACTGGAATGTCCACACAAACTTTGAAAACGCTTTGGATGTGTTCAGTGAACAAGGGAGACGGGGAGCAGGGGAGACATTTGGGGATTTACTTTCTGTTTAGCCAGGAAACATGACCTAAAACGTGCCTGTCAGATAGAAGCTCAGATTCCATATGTAAAGAGATTTCATTCTGGATAAAAACCATTCCAATTGATGTGGGTGGCTCTGCCTCACATTTAAAAAGGTTAAGCTATCAATCCTTTGTCACTTCACCATTGATTGGTTGAAGAGGGATGAAGGCTCTTCGGGGGTGTGGTTTTAATCAGGTGTAGCTAATCCCCCTTTAAGAAAGGATAAAACAATGCTTGTGTTCAACATTGGGGTGCCTGAAGCATTATCTCCTCATGATGGCTCTGGCCAATACCAGGCAGCTCCATTCTTTAATATATTTATATGACACCAATTTGCCCTCCGCCTCCTCTTCCAGTGGAAAGCCCTCCAAAGGTTCTCCTCTCCGTTAGAGGCAAGACAATGTCCTTTCATCACTGGCTGGTGGTAAGCGACTGACTCCAGGGCCCCATCCCTGTGTGCAGTGAGCTGTGCTGCACAGCACTTTCCTGGCTGTGACCCCTGGAAAGCAGGGTCTCTAGGCGGGTCCTGTCAAGCTGCCACCCACCTACAAGGCCCCGTGGCCTCTATCACCGGCTCCTGTCACACAGACATTGTGCACACTGCCCCAGGAAGGGCCTTCCTCAGGCTCCCACAAGACGCCCTCCTTCACTTCCTTCAGGTCTTGGCTTGAGTGTCACCTTCCTAGTAGGGCTCCTTGGGCACCTCATCTGCTGTTTGCACACACATGTAAGCACACATACCTTAACACGTTGTTTTCCCCCCTTCTCCTCACCAGCCTGTTCCTCAACCATCTCCTGCACTAGAATGTGAGTCCTCGACTCCCCCACCAACCCCGTTGCCCAGAACAGGTGTCAAGCCCAAGGGCAGTGTGATGGTTGGGTGGTTTTAGGTCAACTAGGCATTAGAGGTGAAGTTAAACCTGTCAATCAAGTGGTAGCATGAGCTACCTCCTTGGGGGTGTGGCCTTTTCTATGAGAGTGACGGGCTATGGGAACTGCCTCTCTCTTCCCACTTCACCCTCCCGCTTGCTGGAACTCTGTCTGCTTCCCAGGGTGGCCCCAGGTGGAACATGTGACTCCGAGAGTTGTTGGCAGCACCCTGTCATTTTCCATGGACTCTGCCTGTGATCACCCTGCTTTCTTGGCTCACCATTCTGCGTCACTGACGTGAGACAGTAATACTGAGTCTGAAAAGGGCTTTGGGAACTAGCACTGGACTCATGGACTTGAGTAGGGATTACCTGGGGTGCTTCTTGATAGGTACTTGATAATTACTTCTTGATATAACGCTCTTATACATACACGAGTGTCACTGGATTTGTTTCTCTAGACAACCTGGCCTAAGGCAGGCAAAGATGAAGAGGAAGAGGAAGATGAAGAAGAAAAAGCCCTCACTGCCACAAAGCCGACTCTGACTCATACCGCCCCTATAGAGCAGAGCAGAACTGGCCCTGTGAGTTTCAGACTGTAACTCTTTACTGGAGTAGAAAGCCCTGTTTTTCTCCCACAGACCAGCTGGTGGTTTCAAACTGCTGACCCTGCAGATTACAGTTCAAAGGGGAACCTCTACACCACCAGGGCTCCAGGTCCAAGCACAGGAAGTTTCAAAATTACTGCGCTCCATGTGATATTGCTAAGTCCCTCAACAGATTTTGGTGCTCAGTAGGTGCCTCCGTGAACAAACCACCGCACGCTCTCCTCCCGTGCAGGCCTGTGAACCCAGTCAATGGGTCTGCTAAAGACAGACCCGGTGGTGTAGTGGGTAAGTGTTGGGCTGCGAGCCACATGGTCTGCAGTTCGAAACTACCAGAACCTCTGAGGGAGAGAGACTGGGCAATTGACTCCTGCGAATAGTCACAGCAGGGTGGCTGTGAGTCTGCAGGGACTCGATGGCATGTGTTTGATTTCATTTTTAGGAAAGACAGAGTATGGCTAGAGAATCGTTGCCTATCAATGCCAATGTGTGCTTTAGTACCAGTCAGATTGGCTGCTTCTGCATCTCATTTGTATCTAGCTTTGATGTAGGAAAGGTAATTAACAAGGCAATTAACTGCAGCAACTACAAAATGAATCTAATTCCAACAGCCAAGTACCCAGACTCAAATCCAGGAGCCGGGAGAATGGAGGCTGTGTCCTCCTCCCATACAGAATTTACAGTCTCAGAAGCCCTGGAAAGGGTCAATATTGGTCAGAATCAACTCCATGGGAGTGGGTGTGGCTTTCTGACGTTGGGATGAACTTAAAGTTTCAGGGAAATAGAGGGATGTAGTAAGAAAAACTTAGCATTGCCACAGCCAAGGGACCTTGAACCCGGAAGCACCTTTTTCACTTCTTCCACAACAATGAGGGTAGACTCTAGACCTAGGGACTGACTGATCGAGTTTAGAGTTATGCTTATAATATCATAGTCATCTGTCATGGGTCGCCAGAGCCAAGAGATCTTTCTTAGAAGAAAGAAATAAAGCCAGAAGGCTCTTTAGAGGCAAGGATGGTGAGAGTTTGTCTCATGAACTTCAGACATGTTATCAGAAAAGACCTCATGCTTTGTAAAGTAGAGGTACAACCAACAAAGGAAGACCATTGTCCACATGGGCTGACCCAGTGGCTGCAACCAACTATGGGCTGCAACCTATCAACTGTAAGGCTAGCCCGGGGCTGGGCAGTGTTTCCTTCTACTGTCCACAGGTTTGTGATAGTCAGGATGGACTTATCGGCCCTGTACCTCAGTCACCACACACCCACCACAACTATGCCTTCCAGTGTGCCAGAGACTCTGCTAAGCCCTTTACAGACATTCTTACTTACTTCTTAAGATGTATTTTTGGACTTTTTATTTTCCATCTCTACTTTGAAATGTTTCAACAAGCTGATGCAGCATGGAAGCAATTACTCATTTATGCCAGGAAATTTGGAAAACAGCTACTTGGCCAAATGACTGGAAGAGATCCATTATTTGTGCCCACTCCGAAGGAAAGTGACCCAACAGAATGTTCAAACTATAGAACAATATCATTGATATCATATGCAAGTACACTTTTGCTGGAGATCATCCAACAATGGTTGCAGTACATTGACAAGGAGCTGCCAGAGGTCCAGGCCAGATTCAGAAGAGGAAGTAGAACATGGGATATCATTGCCGGTGTCAGATGGAGCTTGGTTCAGAGCAGAGAATACAGAAAGATGTTTTCTTTGTGTTCTATTGACTATACCCAGGCATTCAACTGTGTGGATCATAACAAACTATAGATTAACCTTGACAAGAATGGTAATTCCAGAACACTTCACTGTGCTCATTCGAAACTTGTACATGAATCTAGAGGCAGTTGTAAGAACAGAACAAGGGAATGCTGCACGGTTTAAGTGACAAAAGGTGTGCATCAGGTTGTATCCTCTCACCATACTTATTCAATCTGTATGAAGAGCAAATCATCGGGGAGGCTGGACTATATAAAGAAGAATGTGGCATCAGGATTACAAGAAAGCTTATTAACCACCTGTGAGATGCAGATGACACACTTGGCTTGCTGACAGAGAGGAGGACCTGGGCACTTGCTAATGAAGATCAAGGATGACAGCCTTCAGTATGGGTTACAGCTCCATGTCAAAAAGACCAAAATCCCCACAAGTGAATGAATATGAAACATCAGGATCAAGGGAGAAAGGATTTTTTCTTGCTTGGATCTACAATCAATGCTCATGGAAACAGCAATCAAGAGATCGAAAGAAGTGTCACACTGCATACATCTAGTGTACAAGCTCTCTTGAGAGTACTGAGAAGCAAGCACTGTTACTTTAAGGACCAAGGTGTGCCTGACCCAAACTGTGGTATTTTCATTTTTTTAAAATCATTTTATCGGGGGCTCATACAACTCTTATCACAATCCATCCATCCACCCATTATGTCAAGCACGTTTGTACATTTGTTGCCATCATCATTCTCAGAACATTTTCTTTCTACTTGAGCCTTTGGTATCAGCTCATTTTTCCCCTCCCTCCCTGCTCCCCCCTCCCTTATGAACCCTTGATAATTTATAGATTATTATTATTTTGTCATGTCTTACACTGTCCGACGTCCCCCTTCACCCACGGCATTTTCAATGGCCTCGTACGCATGTGAAAGTGGGACACTGAATTTGGAAGACTGAAGAAGATTTGATGCATTTGAATTGTGGTGCTGGGGAAGAATATCAAAAGTAACATGGACTGAAAAAAGGGCAAACCAATCTGTCTCGGAAGAAATACAGCCAGAGTGCTCCTTAGAGGGGAGGACAGCGAGACCTCCTTCTCACATACTATGGACATGCTGCCAGGAAGGGCCAGTCTCTGGAGAAGGACATTATGTTTGGTACAACAGAGGGGCAGTCAAAGAGTGGAGGACCTTCGACCAGATGAACTGACACTGGCTACATCAATGGGCTGAAATAGAAGACTAACTGTGAGGACGGCTCAAGACCAAGCAGTGCTTCAGTCTGTTGTGCACAAGTCTTTGAGTTGGAACCAACTTGACAGCATCTAGCAAAAGCAAGTTTCCTTCTCTTTTTTATCTTCACAACTCAAACCAGAACTCAGCCCTTCAGGGAGACGGGGCAATGACAAACGCAAGAAAGTTGTCTTGGCTTTGGTTTCCAAAGGCCTCACCAAGAGAGACCAGTCTAGACCTAGCCTGTGAATGGGAGGGAGAACCAAGCGCCTGCTCTCTGGGTCCCACCTCCACGCCCGGTGCCTGGAACAATAACTGGGGCTGGGGACAGACAGGGGCGCCTACATAACAGAGCCAATGGTGAGAGCTGGCGAGAAGAACCTGCACCCCGTTCCCTGAGTCCCAGAACACACATGTGACAGAAGGAAAGGCAGTTCCTCTTTGCGGCAGGACAAGGAGCGTCTGAGCCCTGCAGTGTCAGGTCTCCTACCAGCAGCTCCCATAAGGACATAAAGTCTCCAAAACCCAAAAGAATTGTTCCGGTCTGTCCTCTAGGGCTGCTTTGACTTGATGGCAGAGGGTCAGTGGTGTCTATAGCATGGAACAAGGAGTCTTGATGGTGTAGTGGTTAAGTGCTTGGCTGCCAACCAAAAGGTCAGTGGTTCAAGCCCACCAGCTACTCTGAGGAGAAAGATGTGGCAGTTTCCTTCCATAAAGATGACAGTCTGTAAACCCTATGGGGCATCCCACCCCACAGGGAATCCACCACAGCTCTCTCCAGTGTGTAGCGTCACAGCTTCAATGCCCAGGGGTCTGGGCACCCAAAGACAAGCTCCTCTTGCTGGGGGTGAGACCCCCTTCCTGCTTCTCAGGGCTCATTTTATACCCAGCAGGATGGCCCTCACAAGGCATGCTGTCAACAACCACTCATAACTGAATCCTACCAGCATCTGCCCACTTCCCCCACCTTTTTACCCAGACCTACCAGGAAAGGTCACTTGGTGGGAGCACCAGAGACTACAGCTAGAGGAGCCAAAGTAAATAATTCACGCCATGTGCCTTGGATCAAACCCGCCAATCCTCAACAGGTTATCTTTACTCTTAACACTTTCGAGCGTCTTGTGAAGCGGATCTGCCCAAGGCAAGCCATCTTTTTCACTCAGTATGTGCAGTCCTTGACAGTGTCAATCTTTTCTCTCTCTATCATGATGTTGTTTGTCGGTCTGGACACAAAACTCATTTGTAAAGCACGCCCTGTGTTATGAGTCCATGCAGACTCACAGCTACCCTCTAGGGCAGACCTCTTTACGGAGCAGGCAGCCAATTGTTCTCTCACCTTATGGATGGCAGCTAAGCACTTTAACCAATGTGCCACCAGGGCTCCTTCCAGGGAAGAGACATGCTTAGGAAAAAAGGGAGGTGGCAGAGAGATCTATATTTATCAAAAATGGGAAGAGGTTTTAAGAAGTGAGCACTTTGCTTGGGACATTATAGGGAGAGTAGTAAAACTAGAAAACAAGTAGCTTTAAATGTGACCAGAATTTTTAAAACCTGTCCACATTTTGGGGGTGCAACCTCAATTTAAAACCATAGGCTCCTAAACTTACTTGGCCCACTGCCCCCCTTCCGTGGGTGGGTAGGAGATCTTTCATTGAGGCACGGAGTCACAGTGACCCTATAGGAAAGGGTAGAACTGCCCCTGTGGGTTTCCGAGATGGTAACTCTACAAGAATAGAAAGCTTCATCTTTCTCCAGCAGCTGGTGGTTTCGAACTGCTGACCTTGGCGATTAGTAGCCCAATTTGTAACCACTACGCCCCTGGGACTCCTACTTCTGGTAATGTTAATCACCAGAACACCAACCCCTCTGCCATGCAGCCCATTCTGACTCACAGCGACCTCTAGGGCAGAGCAGAGCTACCCGGTCTGGTTCCCAAGCCACCACAGGGCTCTGACATCCCTCGTGACTCACTCCTGCGATGTTGGAGAGTGAACTACTCGGACAGAGGTCATTGTCTTCCTTGCTGCGTCACATCTACTCTGGCCTGACTTCAACAACAAGGACTATGAACCCTAGTTTCAACGCTGTCTAAAACCTACAGACGGAGGAGACTAAGGATCTGAGTTATGAGGGTGGAGGAGGAGCCCTGTTGAAAACTCATGACCCACAGAGGTGCCTCGACTTCGCCTCTTCTGGGCTCCACAGGGAAAGGGCCGGGGCGGCAGGTGAAATTACCCGGCTGTTCATGAAGCAGCAGTCATTAAGACCTTCAGCTCCGGTGCTGGTGATTTAATCACTTTTTAACTAATCAAAAATCTAAGCCATCACATGCTTCCTCGTTGGAAAACTGAGAAAATACAGCCCTGCAGACAGTCATGCACAATGTCTAAGTTCACCTACTCACTATCAGTGAGAATCTCACCTGCCCTGCCTCAACCCCACCCCACTCCCAAGTTTCTAACTCACTCACTCGCTCGCTCGCTCGCTCGCTCGCTCACTGCCATCGTGTTGATGCCGACTCACAGAGACCCTACAGGACAGGGCAGAACTGTCCCCATGGGTTTTCGAGACTGTTAACTCTTGATAGGCGTAGAAAGTTCTTTCTCCCACAGAGTAGCTGGTGGTTTTGAACTGCTGACCCTGTGGTGGCAGCCCAGCTCATAACCACTATGTCACTAGGGCTTAGGTTTCGCCTGCCTCCCGAGTTTAACTTTAAACAAATGAACAGAAGGCAAATGAGTTTGGGAATCCATTTTGGAGGCCTGGATAAGGGCGATAAACATTTAAATTAAAACAAAAAAAGTGCAGTTCTTTCTTTCCTCATTGGCAGAGAAACAAATATTACAAACCAGCAAAAAAATCCTGAGAATCTTGTGAATACAAAACCAGCAAAAAGATCAACAAGCAAAAACAGTCCAAGTGCAGCCACTGTGAGGAAGATGACGGTGACCATTATGATTTTATGATCTGTACACTTAAGGCCCACTCTGAATTGGCATTAGAAAATTCAAGCTCCCATTTGACTGCATTTTCAATAGCGTGTTAATATTTGAATGCCAAGAGGCCTCCTAGAAGGTTCAAGTCTTTCCAGCTTTATTCCCAGTATCAGGGAGGCACACAGGTGCAATGGAAATACCTGAAGACTGAGTATCTGGGGCGGTACAGACGAAGTCTGGGCTCAATTACTGTCAAGCTTGAATTCTCCTCTCTGACCCTTCGCTTCCGTCAAGCCCTTGACTCCCGGGCAGCCCCACGCACAACACAGCAGAACACACTCAGGATGTGACCCCCAGGCCTTTCTCCCTAGTGGACTTGCTCAGCATCACAGCTCCCGCTGCCCAGCAGGTGGCAGTTGCACAGGAGGTGCACTGGGCCTCTGGGTTGGAAGGCCAGAGGTTCAGCACTGATCCAAGCCTGCCTCTACCTTAGGACTCAAATTCATTTATTCTTCAAGAAAGAAGGCAGTCTTTTCAAGAACCACCTTGTTTTAAAAGTTCACCATCTTCAGAAGCTGAGGCTCGTGTCCCACAGAAGCCTGGCACTGCACCACAGCACCATATAATCCTGGTAACCTGCTCTTTGCGGCCAGGGACAGGTCTTCCATGGTAATAGTCCCGTGTCTGGCAGAGGCCCTGGCACCCAGCTGCAATGCAGCACAAATGACCCAGTCAATGGGAACAGGTTAAATGTGGGGAAGGGTGATTTCCCCTCCTTCACTTGTATGTGTCCTTCCACGTCAGGGACCACAAACTCGTGTTTTTGAGGATTGCCACTAGAGGCAGTAACAGTCTATGGCTTGGTTTTCAGAGGCTTAAAATTCTTTTCACTTTTCAGTCAAGCCCATTCTGACTCATAGTGACCCTAAAAGACAGAGTAGACCTGTCTGTAAATTTCCAAGCCTGGAACTCTTTTCGGGAGCAGAAAGCCTCTTCTTCTTCTCATGGAGCAGCTGGTGGGTTTGGAACTACTGACCTTGGGGTTAGCAGTCCACTGGGCAAGCACAATGCCACCTGTGCTCCTTGAACTGTAAAGTAGCTCAGAAAAAAAATCAAGTTGCATTGGACAGCTTCCTTAGGCACTGTATTCATAACTCCTAAAGCCAATTTGAAAGGATAAGCTATCATGTGTTTCCAACTATTCAAAAGGGGGAAAAAAGGGAGAAGAAAAAAAAAGCCACCTGAAAAATGTGCTCTCCTGCAATTCTTAGGGGAAGAAATGTTCACAGTCAGAGTTGGCCTGCCTGCCTGAAGCTCTGGTTTCAACTAAAATTCTTTACAACATTACTTTATTCCCACTTCTCGCCTCTGGAGACGAGCTTCACACTGTGTCCACACTTCCGCTCCCTTTTTCCTCTGTTACAAAGATGCCCTGCCCTGGCTGGCTGGCACCCTGAGCCACCCACCAGACCCACACAACTGGGCACAGAATAAAACATGGGGCTCCTGGCACCCCAGTGACAGTGACCCTCAGACACCTTTCAGACCTGGAACTGAACTCATACCTGTGGTTCAACTTTCAGCCAAACACCAGCAAGCAGGCCACCCAGGGGAACAAGGGAGCACTCTGTCTGTGGAGATGCACATGGCATCTGGCCTGGGGACACAGCTCAGGAGGACGAGGGGCAGGAGAGAAAGATGGTGGGAACAGGACAGCAGAGGGGTGGGTGGGTGGGAAAATGAGAAGAGTGCTGTTGCATTGTGGGGGCTGTGATCAACGTCACAAAATGTATGTGAACTGGTGACTGGAAAACTCATTGGCTTCGTAAGCTTTCACTCAAATCATGATAAAAAATAAATAATTTTAAAAATGAATCAAATACAAGCCAAAAGGGGGAAGGAGGAAACCCCCACCTTTTAAAACACAGTGCTGAGTTGGGTCAAAAGGAAAGAAGCTGGGAGGTCGGGCAGGAAGCGAAAGCAGGCGTCAGAGGAAGCAGATACTGAGGCAGGACTTCCCTCAGGAGTCACCTCCGAGCAGGAGGGGCAGAGTGAGAGAGCCAGAAACTGGGGCCCCCAGGGCCAGGCCTCCCAGGGTGAAGGTAGAGGAGAAAATAAGGGGAGGCTTATTTGCCTTGAGATCTGAGTTCGGAGGCCCTAATTTGTGGGTCCCCAGTTGGGCTGGAAAAAGATGAACCCGGGAACTCTAGTAAGCTCGCCTCAGGGTGCACTATCCCCGGAGACTGGGATGAGCAAGCCGGAATGCTTCCTGAAAGAACACAACTGTAATCCAGATGGGTGAATCCCTTAAACGCACCTCCAAAGAAAACAAGCAACTCAGGGAAGAAATCAAATCACAAAACACGCGGAAAACAACGTGCCGGGAACAGACAGAGACGGCTGGGTCCAGCTTGTCCAACCTTCCAGAATTAGAACCATCAGACCAGACTATACAGTTAATGTTTCACATGTCTACCGAAGAGGAGCTTACAAATATTAGCAAGGAACAAGGGGCTACAGAGAATAACTAAGCAGATTTGGAACAGGAAAATACGGTTTCTAAAAATAGAAGCTGATTGAAAAACTACATGGTTAATTTTTGGCAAATGCTTTATTAGAGTTTACCACAATTTTTAATCATGAGATAATAATGGCTGACTCTCTAACATAGTAGCCATTAGCCACACATGGCTATTTAGATTAAAACATACAGCTCAAGGCCATATTTCAAGGTCTCCTTAGCCACCTTATACATTTCCATCATCACAGAAGTTCTATTGGACTGCCTTGATCTAAAACTATTAAAATACCAATTCCTAGGTCCAAGATACCCGCAGAACACAATATAGTGAAACTGGAAAACACCAAAGGCACAGATGAGGTCTTAAACGCCGCCAGAGAGAACAGTCGGACTACCTAGAAAGAAACATACATCAGCAGTTGATGTGGACCAACTCAAAAGGCAAACGCTGGCTACAGGCTGTTAGACGCCAGGCAATTAACCCAAAGAAAGGTAGTGAAACTCACTTTATATCAATATTACCAGACAACATCATCTCTCTCTTTTGCAAGACCATTTTCTTCAGGGTAAGTATCCTTTTTTAAGTCATTATATTAGCAGCTCTTACAGATATTATAACAATCCATAATTCAATTAGATCAAGCAGAGTTGTACAATTGCAGCCACCATCATTTTCAAAACATTTTCTTCTTGATCTCTTTGATATTAGCTCCCATTGATCCCCCCTCCCTCACCCTACCACCTCCATGAACCCTTAACATATATAGAGAGATTTGCCATATCTTATACCATCCAATGTATCCGTTCACCTAACACTCTGTCATTGCTATCAGTCCCCACCCCCTTTCCAGTACCCTCAGGAAATCATTACTCCCGTTACTGTTTCTGAGGGGTTTATCTATCTTCGATTTCATGGATCCAGTGATCTTAATTGTACAAATGAACATATGCAGATCTAACAAGATTAGTGGGGTAAAACTAAGGCCATAAAACTGAGGGGAGGGAATAATAAAGAACTAGAGAATAGTTATGTTTCATCAGTGCTATGCTGCACCCTGGACTCAGCATCCCTTCCGTGTGGTCCTTCTGTGAGGGACTCAGACAAAATAATCTTTGAGGAACATGTAACAGATAATGGGAGTCCCTTCTTAATGACGAAAACTTCCATTCTCCTGAAAGATACACTAATCTTAAAATTTAGAGGGAAAAATTTAAAAATGCACCATTTTAGCATCCCCTTAAGGGCTTGATGAGATGGAGGGTATGAAAGACATCAGTAATGATGAAGATTTGAACAGCATAATTAATAAATCCCACGTAATGATATTACATAGACACACACACACACACACACACACACAGAACACTTGGGAAAATGGCTCTGTGCTCTCGTTAAAAGCTAGCCCACTGCCGTCCAGTCAATGCTGACTCATAGCAGCCCAGGGCAGAAGGGGCCCACAAGGTTACCAAGGCTGTGATGCTTCATAGAAGCAGAGCACCTCATCTTTCTCCCATGGAGTTGCCAGTGGGGTTGAACTGCTGACCTTTTGGTTAGCAGCTGAGGACCTTAGCCACTGCACCACCGGGGCTCCTTGGCATAAAGCTGACCTCAATAAACGTCAGGGTAGAATATAGCTATTCATCAGATTCCCTGAGCACGACCCAATTAAATTAATTTGGCAGAAAAACCCCATAGTTTTGGAAATGAAGCCACACGTAAAATCAATCTTGGGTCAGAGACAATTCTTTAAAGTATGAGACTTGCTCCAACTACTTAAAATCTAAGAAGCAATTTCTCATGTAATTAGTAAAAAATGAATTACTGTATTAAATTAAAAAAACAATATTGCTATCACCTGTAGACAAGACATTTCAGTGTAACGATGTGTGTAG
This sequence comes from Echinops telfairi, assembly GCF_000313985.2. Taxonomy (NCBI): domain Eukaryota; kingdom Metazoa; phylum Chordata; class Mammalia; order Afrosoricida; family Tenrecidae; genus Echinops; species Echinops telfairi. The sequence continues at coordinate 9,951,555 of NW_022107431.1, forward strand.
CCTTCAAGGCACTGCGAAGTAAGCATTTCACTGCAAACCCCAGGGTCATTGGTTCAAACCCACCAGGTTCTCCGTAGGAGAAAGAGGAGACTTTCTGCTTCTATAAAGATTTACAGCCTTGGAAACCCTCTACAACAGCAGTTCTCAACCTGTGGGTCGTGACCCCTTTGGGGGGTCAAACAACTCTTTCACAGGAGTCGCCGGATTCATAACAGTAGCAAAATTACAGTTATGAAGTAGCAACGACAATAATTTTATGGGTGTTTTTTTTTTTGGGGGGGGTGTCACCACACATGAGGAAGTGTATTAAAGGGTGGCGGCATTAGGGAGGTTGAGGACACTGCTCTGCAAGGTCATTATGTGTTAGAAATCATTACGGGCCTGAAGGCAGTGGGGCTTTTTACTTTGAGAGAGCATGAGTGATAAAAGTTTACTAAAATGCCTCTTTAAAAGCCCAACCAAATGTTTAGCAAGAGCCTCCTATCTGAGCAGTCACGGGGCTATAGAGGTGAGCAAACAAACACATCCCCGCCTCCTGGGGCTTACCTGGTCCTAGAGGGGCCAGTCATTATCCACAGAAACAAGCCAGATGAAAAACGGGCAGTCTGGCTAAGACTGCACTGTGAGGTGGACGAATTAATGGGCTTGGTGGCAAGGAGTTCCGGAGAAGGCAGGGAACAGCTCTAAGACCCGACAGGTCAAGGGTGGGCTGGGGGGAGGGGGAGAGACAGAGCCCCAACAGGTCAAGGGTGGGCTGGGGGGGGGAGACAGGGACAAACAAGCGTTCCAGAAACACAGGGGATGGCATACCCTAGGCTTGAAAGTTTTGCGTGCCTTTTCAGTGGGCAGTTAAAGTACAACTGTAATTTCATTTTCATTTCAGACGGACGAGAGAAAACCAGCACAGGAGAAAACATCACGGAACGTTTCTGCTCACCACTCTGGAGTACCAAAAGAGCAAGCCAGTCTAGGAAGAAATCCAGCCAGAACACGCCTTCGAAGGAAGGTCGGTCGTCGGGAAGACAGATGGTGGAAAAGACATCAAGTTTGTCAAGGCAGATGGAGTAGTTTCCACCACTCATTCAAACCCATCTAAGTCCTTGAAGAGGGTCATGGTTCTACACAAAGTCGCCATGCGGTGGAGAGAAGCTGAGGCCACCAACCACCACTATCAACCTACTTGCCTTTAGCAAAAGCATCAGCTCCTCCTCCTCGGGAGTGGTCCTCGGGTTAACCCATGAGAAGAGAACATTCCTCCAGGCTGGACATTGAGTTGCTCCCCTGGGTTTTCACTGGAGGATTTTAGGTAGGCGATCACTAGGCATGGTGGCATGGTAAGCTGTGCTGCTAACCACATGGTCAGCAGTTCAAAACCACTAGCTGTTCCAAGGGAGAAAGATGAGGCTTTCTACTCTTGCAAAGATTTACAAAGAAAGGTAATCCAACAGAATGCTCAAACTGTACACCAGCATTGATATCACATGCAAGTAAAATTTTGCTGAAGATCATCCAACAGTTGCAGCAATATGCTGACAGGGAGCTGTCAGGGGTTCAAGCCAAATTCAGAAGGGGACATGGAACAAGGCACATCATTGCTGATGTCAGATGGATCTTGGCTCAAAGCAGGAAATACCATTAAGTTGTTTACATGTGTTTCATGGACTATGTAAGAGCATTTGTTCAACTGTGTGAATCATAAAAAACCCCAAAAAACCATGGATAGCCTTAAGAAGAACGGGAATTCCAAAACAATTGTGCTCATTCAGAACTTATACATGGATCAAGAGGCAGTTGTGGGAACAGAACAAGGGATGGTTAAAACAAGGAAACGTGTGCATTCGGGATGTATCCTCTCATCACACTTATTCAATCTGTATTCAGACCAAGTAATCGTAGATGGATTATCTGAAGAATGTGATATTAGGATTGGAGGAAGGCGTATTAACCACCTGCAATAAGCAGACACAATCTTCCTTGAACATGAGGAGGACCCGGAGCACTTGGACTGAAGCCTTCAGTATGGATTACAACTCAATGTAAAGACGACCAAAATCAGTCAGTAACACATCATGACAAATGGAGAAAAGATTGAAACTGTCTAAGGGTTTTGTCTTGCTTGGATCCACAATCAATGCTCATGGAAGCAGCAGTCAAGAGATAACTGTTTGCATTAGGCAAATCTGCTACACAAGACCTCTTTAAAGAGTTGAAAAGCAAAGATGTTACTTTAAAGCAGTGGTTCTCAACATTTCTAAAGCTGCGACGTTTTAATACAGTTCCTCATGTTGTGGTGATCACCAAACACAAAATTATTTTCGTTGCTACTTCATCACTGCAATTTTGCTACTGTTATGTATCAGGCGACCCCTGTGAAAGGGGCGTTTGACCCCCAAAGGGGTCTCGACCCACAGGTTGAGAACCGCTGCTTTAAAGACTAAGATGTGCCTGACGCACGTCATGGTATTTTCCATTGCCTCATATGCATGTGAAAGTTGGACACTGAATAAGTGTGTTAGTCTGGGTAGACTAGAGTAACAAATTCATAGACAATCACAAGTGTTTAAGAAAGAAGTTTATATACAAGATCAATTGAATATTGAGAAAACATCCCAGCCCAGTCCAGATCAAGTCTAGAAGTCCGGAATTAGTCCATATGTCCAATATCAATCTATAAAGTCCTCTTCAGAGTCACGAAACATATGCAATGACGCCAAATGCAGGAAGATCACAGGCCAGTGGGTGCAAAGTCTTATGGATCCAGAGGTGTTGTAAGGCAGGGGTCTCCATGTTCCTCCAGTTCCCAGGGCACAGGGTCTATCAGCATAGTGCCATCTATCTTGTCAGTAGAGCGTCTCTCAGAGAGTGAGCAAAGAGTATCTCTCCCACCTGCAAGGAGGAATTACAGGAATTCCCAGAATCTTCAGGGTAAGGCCATGCCCACACAGAGGCCTCATTGGCTATACAATGATTGACAGACTAGACTCCACCCCTTCACTCTTTATCCTCTCAAGTCCCAAATTGACACCAGATTATGTAACTAGCACAATAAGTCACTGGCAAAAGTCAAAGTACTATGGACTGCCAAAAGAATCAACAAATCTGTCTTGAAAGCAGTACAGCCAGAGGCTCCTTAGAGGCAAGGACAGGGAGACTGTCTCACATGCTTCGGGCACGGGCATGTTATCAGGAGAGACCAGTCCCTGGAGAAAGACATCATGCTTGGTAAAGCAGAAGGCCAGCTAAACAGAGGTAGACCCTCAACAAGGTGGTCTGGACAGAGTGGCTCCAACACTGAGCTCCAACACAGCACAACTGTGAGGATGACACGGGACCAGGCAGTGTTTTGATCTGCAGCGGAGTTGCTATGAGTAGGAACTGACTTGATGGCACCTAACAACGACGAGGACTGTGAACAGTCTCAGAGACCCCCAGGGCAGTTTTCCTCGGTCCTACAGGGTCCCTATGAGTTGACAGCACGGGGAGGGGGAGCACTATCGAGCTGCCTTGGTGGAGAACTTGGTGAAACATGTTGATCCTAACAGCAACACTGAAGCCTCCATTGACACAGGGTAGCTACGCACAACCACGAGCTGAACCCGCGTCTCGGCTGTGCACGGCACGAACTCGACCACAGAATCACCAGGGCCCTTGACTGTCTCAGAATATTTCTTTGACTCCACAAGTGTACAGCCATCCTACTTCATATGCTTTTCAAAATTGTACTAAGTTACACAACATTGAATGACTAGCAATCCAACCCAACTTCAATCCTTAAGGCTCTTACAAAGGCCCCCTACTCTTCATAACGGTTCTGGGAGCTCGGGAGGCAGGTTATAGGGTTCTTTTCTGGGATGTTCTCTCTCGTCAACTTGCTATGAATCGAAATCACCTCAACAGCAGTGGGTTTCGATTCTTATTCTACACCGGGAAGAAGTTCACGCATCTTCTACCGGGCTTTCCAGTCCTCCACATCTGTAATTCAGACAAGCTGCACAATGCGCATGAGATTCACTGGAGTGCGTCGACGATTGAAGGAGGCCGTATCTGACCCCTGTGGCTTCCCTACTGCCACAAGGCAGGGGTGAGACACACCTCCAGGATCCTCCCGTGCCTTATTCTGATACCTTCTGAACCCTATTCCGACACCAGCCCATCCTCCCACGGCACTCTACTTCTCTGCCACACAGACCTCACAGACAATACTCACAATTAAAGCGGCTTACTAGGGGAGTTAACAGGTTAGCACAAGTCAGCATCAGTAAGCAGTAAGGATACAGTCATGGTCCACAGCAACCCTTCTCCTCAGACAGCAGCCGCGTCTCTCTCCAGTTCTCAGTCTCAGCCCCAAGGACCTTGGCCTCCGCCTCCTCAGGCCAGGAAACCCACCCCACTGCTCTACCGTCGTCTGGGGCTGTTCCTCTGGGGAGTCTCATGGTGGTTGTTTTGGCTTCTGCACTTGAACATGCTCTTAGGATGGGCTCAACTGGTCTCTGTGTTCTGCTCCTGAGATGGTTCTTATGAAGGCAGGCGTGGCTTTGATGGAGGTGTCGCTTTGTCTTTTAGGGACCACAGCCCCCAGAAAACCAAGGCTGAGATTTGGTTCACACCCTTTACTAACCTCAGGACTTAATCCCATGCCTCAATCCAGTCCATTCCCACAGCTCCCTCCAATGAGATAGTAGCCACATGCAGACTCCAGAATGGTAACACATCACAGAAGGAATTATGGCTAGAAGGGCCAGATTAATTGACTACACTGGGAGAGTTAGAAAACAAATAAACAGCATCAGAAACTCCTAATTTTAGAAAAGAAGAGGTAGCTATAGTTATTCCTAAAGTGACAACCTAAGAACAGAAACATCTAGTTACCAAAGATGAACTGACGTGGAATTCACAGAACAATGAATGGTACAGATCTGGCCTACCGTCCACTAACTAGTTTCTTAAGGTCCTCTGGTGTATGTGTGATGGCACGCGTGTACACAAACACACAAATACAGGGCCCCTTCCCAAGACTTGATCTCTCAAATAAAAGTAAATCTATTTGAAATAGAAGTCCCCTAAGATTGTCTCAAACATAGAACCCCAAGGCTTCCAAGAGGAGCTCTTAGCCTTTGGTGTAGTTTTAAATGAGACACGAAGGGCCTGGGAATGGCAGCCCCGGGTTCTCCAGAGTAAAGATGAGAAGCAAGAGGTGAGAGGAGGCAGCAATGAAGGATAGCCCAATTAAGCTCTTTCTTCTACAAGAGAATGCCTTTCTATTGTGAACATGCCTGTGGACGCCTGAGAGCTCAAATATAATAATGCTACCGCCAAGGAAGCAGGTGGAGGGCTGAAATTCACTGAAGAGAGCAGAAGCGCTTCTCTGGAAAAGTGACGGCGGGCCTGCCCGGTCACCTAGAATACTGGGACTCAGTATCTTTCCGGCCACTTCAGGCTGGCAGTCTGCGCCTGCGGCAGCGCCCCAACAAGCCAGACATAAAAGTAATAAGGTCACTGTCATTTCATTGCTTACGGAGAATGCATTCTTCCTCCTTCCCAATTAAAACAATGGGAAGGAAAAAAGAAGCCACTCCCATGTGGAGGGAGGGTGGGTGGATGGGTGTGGCGTTAACTGAAAAAATGTACTGGGTTTAATCACCTCATGGAAAACACAAACAGAAATGAAAGCCCACAGCAATCCCCTAGGGCAGGGTAGAACTGCCCCTTGGGTTTCCGAGGCTATAAATCTTTACGGGAGCAGAAAGCTTCATCGTTCTCCCTCAGGGAGCCTGGGGTTTTGAACCGCTGACCTTGAGGCTAGCAGCTCCACAGACCCAGTATGCCACCAGGAAGTGGAGGCAAGGTCCTTTTTTGATCTTTCCTTACATCTCTGAGCTGCTGACAACGACCCTCCAGCACAAAGGAAAGGTGAAAGAACCTGCGAGAACGTGCCCGCAGATAAGGAAGCCGGAAGTGCTTACACGGGCTTTATGGCTCTTACTTAGCAAGCACACTTGATTCAGGTTTAATAGAAGACCAAGTGTCCTTTATAACTGTAAGAGCAAATTAAATTCAGGCGTAACTATTATAAGAATAGTAAAAGAGCGCCCCCCCCCCTCAGGTTTCCTAAATCTAGTCATTACGTGTACCTGCACCAGTTGCTAAACTGCATCCCCCTTACAAATACCCACGGCACCTCCTCAAAACCAAATAATATCCAGGATGCCTACTCAGCGCGAACAAACGATTAAAAAAAAAAAATCTCATTGCCATCGCGTTGATTCTTCCCAGAGAACTGCAGCTTTTAGTTTCTGAGGTTATAAATATTTTTATGGAAACAAAGAGCCTCATCTCTCTCCAGGTCGGCTGGAGGGTTCGAACTGCAGGTCTTTCAGGAAGCAGCCCAGAGCAAAACCCCCTGCTACAGGAAGACCCCTGACAAGGTGAACTGCCATAGTGGCTGCAGGCTGGAAAATACCAATTGTGAAGATGAGGCAGGTCGGGGCCACTGTGAGTGGCAACAGATTCGACGGGGCCTGACCCTACCAGCAGCAGCAGCAGCGAAGAAAGTCTGCTGGAGCAGTGGGTTCCTTTAAGATCTTGATCTTTGGGGATCAACTGAGAACAGTAACTGGAATGATTAGATAGGAGACTTCTGGGAAGAAGAATTCGGGGCAGGAGAGGGGCAATGGTTGCACTGCTGGCAGACTGTCAGTTCACTGAATTTGTACAGGTAGAAATGGGTGAACTGGTGTAGGCCTGTGCGTGCCCTCAACAACGCAGCAAAAAAATTTTTTTTAAGAAGATTGTAAATACACGTTACAGGCAAGCAGATCTGTGGGTGTGGGAACCCACATGCCATCATGTACTCACCTTGTAGCCTTTTACATCGCATGTGTAACTGGGGGCTTCTGGGATGCTTGCCAACATCAAATTTCTTTAGAAATTCTTGGCTTCGGTTTTCTTTTTAAAAAGGCCAACACAAAATTGACTGTGTTCCTCGAACCAGGGCAAGTCTTATCTCATCTAATAAACCCGTGTTTCCACTGACTGTATTAGCAAGAAGGTAATCATTTCAGCAGCAGTTGACAACAGGCGACAGTTGTTATAGAAGATACACCTAGGAGAATTCAGAGCCCCAAAGGAAGACTATTGCCCTCTTTCAAATGGATTTCCCATTTCTCATCCCTTTTAAACTAAGTATCCCTTCCGCGTCACAGCAAAAGCCAAACAAGCAAACAAAGGGGGGCGGGGGGATGGAGTTCTCAACATCCCACAAGCAAATGTTTATGAAAGATAGAACCATGAACTAGAACCATGAACTATTTGCAAGCATAACCACATCCCAAATCAACAACAGCTCTAGGAAGCAGGGACTGCCAAGCCACCCCAGGTCCTCAGGCTTGACCTGTTAATATTTTACATCAATTAACCTACTGAAGACGCCCCAGGGAGGGGGCGCCCAGGGTGGCTCTTGCTGACGACGCAGGGAGCAAAAGGTGACGGCGAATTCCACCCAGAATAGGCGAGAAGCAGCAAAGGGCCTCTCCCGGCCCATTCCCAAGTGGACGTCCCCCGCGGACCTCGGGCGGGGGCTCTCCCTCCCGCACACACGGCCCCGGGCACAGTCCTCGCCCTCCGGCCGGCCAACTCCGCCTGGAATCACCATTCGAGCCGGGAAAAGTAGCAAAAGCAGAGAGAGACAAATGGAAAGGGCGGCAGTCCAGGCAGGCAGTGTGGAACTGAAGTTTCGGGGCTGGCGAAGCCCGATCGCCCCTGCCGGGCGGCGCGGCCCGGAG
>NW_022107431.1:9961533-10004324 GCF_000313985.2 Echinops telfairi
TTTCTCAAAACATTTTCTCTCCATTTAAACCCCCGACATTAGGTCCTCATTTTTCCCCTCCCTCCCCGCTCCCCCCTCCCGCATGAGCCCTTGTTGCTGTATCTTTTAATAGCCGGGCACTATCAGCTTTCTTCACCACATTTGCTTATACTCACGTTTGCCTTCAGTGATCGTATTGGGAAAATGGGCACCCACTGATAGGATTTTTAGTTCTTTGATGTCTGACAACTAGACTGCTCTACACATCAAACAAGATCACAGAAGAGATGATTAAAAAGGTAGTGCCCTTTACAATAGCCAAGCACAAATTGAAATACCTAAGGATATACCTGACTGAAAAAATGAAAGAGGAAAATTATAAGACATGACTACAAGAAATCAAGAGTGACCTCAACAAATGGAAAAATATTCCATGCTTATGGATTGGCAGACTCAATATAGTAAAGATGTCAGTTCTGCCCAAAGCACTATATAAATTCAATGCTATCCAAATATGAATACCACCATCCTTCTTCAAAGAATTGGAAAAATAGATTACCAACTTCATATGGAGGGGGAAGAAGCCCGGAATTAGCAGAGAACTCCTCAAGAAGAAGGACAGTGGGAGGGCTTGCTCTACCTGACGTTAGTTAGCACATACTATACGGCCACAGTGGTCAAAACAGTGTGGTAATGGTATAATGACAGATAGGCCAATGGAAAAGGGCTGAAGACCCAGAAATAAAAACATCAGCATACAGGCCTGATCTTTGATAAGGGCCCCCAAAATATTAAATGGGAAGCAGATGCCCTCTTCAATAAATGGTGCTGGAAAAATGAATATCTACCTGCAGAAAAATTAAGCAAGACCCTTACCTCACTCCATGCACAAGAATAAACTCAAGGTGGATCACAGACCTTGAGATAAACCCCAAACAATTAGGGCCATTAATGAGGGATTGGGATAAACCTGAGAACCTTGGCCCAGGGAATACATAGATTTTCAGAAATAGGGAAGGATACAAATACAGAGGAGTCACAAATAGACAAGTGGGACATACTGAAGATAAGACACCTGTGTACATCGAAAGAATTCACCAAGAGAGTAATAAGAGTCCACCGACTGGGAAAACATCTTTAGCAATGACACATCAGACAAAGGCCTTATTACTAAAATCTACAATACTTTGCAAGCTTACAATAAGAGAAAAACTAATTTCCCACTGAGGAGGTGGGCAAAGGACCTGAACAGAAGTTTCAGAGTCTGAAATCCAAATGGCCAATAAACATATGAGAAAATGTTCCCAATCATTAGCCATAAGAGAAATGCATATCTCTGGCTTTTCCATGCCAAATTCTCATGGAGCCGTCGAAAGGGAGCTTTGAGGAAGTCATTATTGTCCACTATTTATGGATATGAAGAAATCAAGCCTGACTTAACTTGCTGGATTTGCCAGTACCCTTCAAAACAGAAAATGTCTGTATCCCTGGGCCCAGCAATTCTACTTCTAGGAATTGTTCCTCTTATCAGACCTGCACAAGTGAATGAAAATGCGCATTAAAACGTTCTGAAAGAACCCCAAACAGAGAGCAACTGATATGTTTGTGAATGGGACTATTTCAAGAAATAATGAAATACAAGCAGACCATGGGAAAAACAAGTTAAAAAAATATTGATATAGATCACTGGTTCTCAACCTTCATAATGCAGCGACCCTTTAATACAGTTCCTTATGTTGTGGTGACCCCCCCCAAAACATAAAATTATTTTCGTTGCTACTTCATCACTATCATTTTGCTACTGTTATGAATTGGGTGACCCCTGTGAAAGGGTCGTTTTACACCCAAAGGGGTCGGGACCCACAGGTTGAGAAACGCTGATATAGATAAAAAGATTATGTAGAGTGCAATCCATTTGTAGGAAAATAATGTGTGTGCCTGAAAATGTCCAGGATTCATAAGATGCTATTTGCAGAGTTTTTTGACCAGGGTTATAGATTATTTAGAAAAACAACTGAGTTTTTTAATAAATAGACAACTAAATAAATAATACCTACGAGTCAATACCAGTATGTGGCAAAGTCAGGATTTGAACCTAGATAATACTGTGAGTAAATGTGCTTACCATATTCTGTGCCATTGGGAAGCCGAACACAGCTCCCTGCAGCAATTCAACAAGGCCTCCTTTAATAGAACGGTACAAAATCAAGCTCCTGTTTTGGAAACCAGGTCTTACAGCATGCTCCACTGAGAAGTTCTGGGAAACCAACTGAGAATCCTTGGTGGCGCAGTGGTTGTGCATTGGGCTCTGATCTCAAGGTCAGCAGTTTGACACCACTAGCAGCTCTCTGGATGAAAGACAGGGCTTGCTACCCATGAAAAGAGTCACAGTCTCAGAAACTCCCGGGGGCAGTTCTAGGCTGTCACGTGGGGTCACTATGATTGGGCATTGATCCAATGGCAATAGGTTTGATTTGTTTGGCAAAAAGTAAGTTTTCCCCACAAAAGTATTTCCTATAGCCCTGCTTCATTCTCTGAGGTCACGGTGGCGATACCACTCAAGATGCGTATGCAAATCAGTTTAAGTATTGAAATCAAAATGACTCCACTGCCAGTATCATTCAGGTGGTAAGAACACCAGGGTGTTGCTGTAGAGCAGCAGTTCTCAACCTGTGGGTCCCGACCCCTTTGGAGGTCAAATGACCCTTTCACAGGGATCACCTGATTCATAACAGTAGCAAAATGACAGTGATGAAGTAGCAACAAAAATAATGTTATGGCTGGGGGGGTCACCACAACACGAGGAACTGTATTAAAGGGTCGTGGCATTAGGAAGGTTGAGAACCACTGCTCTAGAGCCTAGGTCCCTAAACTTGGAAGACCATTGGGATCACCTGGGACCTAGTGAAAATACAGATCCATTTGCAGCGTGATGAATCAGCATCTCTGGTGGGAGGCGCCCAGGAGTGTGTCTTTTCACCAGGTCCCCAGGAGATTCCAACGATCAACCAAGTGTGAGATCTTGCAACCTCTGGAAGATCCATAGCCATTGCTGTCATCGCTTTGGGTGAACTTAATCCTCAACTGCATCTCACGCCATCTTCCTGGACCTCTCTCCTCAACCACACTGGCCTCTCGCTTCCTCCTGAGCTCCTGGCCCTTAACCCAGAGGCCCAGAGCCCTTTCCATGGGCATCTATCTGAGCAGTGCAGTCAGTTGCACAGGGTCTCCTGCCCAGAGAGGCCCCAGGCTTCGTTTGCTGCACTGCTGCCATCTTGAAATTCTTCATAGATCTCTGGATAAGGGGTCTCGCATGCTCATTGTTTCACAAGACCTTGCAAATTAGGTCACTGGTCCCAGCAAGGATATCGCATATATTGTTCCATTGTCTAAAATGTCTATTAACTCTCCCCTCACTTTGCCTTCCTCCACAGACCAACCAATCTCTCCTTCCCCTTGACAACTGAAGCTACTCAGTCCATCACCATCACATCCTATCTCTAGCACGACACCTCGCTCACAGTAAGCACCCACTAAGTGTTTGTTGAATGAATGAATAAGAACTTTGGGACAGTCACACCTTAAGTAATAGAGCGTTTGCCTGATGATATGGAACAGAAATGACTATGAAAAGCATCACACAGTACAGATTTCTGCAAGTTTGAATCTACTTAATACAAAATTCCAGTTTTACGACTCACTCCAGAACTCACTGCCATCGAGTCAATTCCAACTATAGCCTATAGGACAGAACAGCATTGCCCTGTGGGTTTCCGAGACTCCGACTCTTTATAGGAGTAGAAAGCTTTGTCTTTCTCCCAAGGAACAGCAGGTGATTTGAAACAGCGGACCTCAGGGATAGTAGTCCAACCTGTAACCCAGTATGCCACCACGGCTCCTAATAGGAAAAAAGTTATGACAAAATTCTAATAATTTTTAAAACAGTCTTTAGAAGTGATATTCTGCTGAGGCATTTTATGAAGTGATGATTTTGACTAAGGTATGTGAAGATAAAAACCGAGAAAATGAACAGTGTTTTCTTGACTCAGACTGTCCAACTTCACTATTAAAAATGCAAGAAATAGGAATATCAATTGTGCAAGGTAGCTCTTGTGGGATTTATTATCGAAGTATGTGTGTTTATCACGAATGTGCTGCCCAGTGGTTAGCTGACATTTGTCTTAGATGTCATTGTCAAATACATGGTGTGGTAGGCCAGGTTGACTGGAGAAACAAATCCAGTGATACACATATGTATAAGAAAGACCTTTCTTTATATCAAAAAGTAACTATAGATCAAGAAATCATCCCAGCTCACTCTAACTCAAGTCTGTAAGTCTGACACTAGTCCATAAATCCCTCCTCAGATTCACAGACACACGTGCAATGACGCAGGATTCAGGAAGATCAGGGGCCAGTGGGTGCAGAGTCCTGGGGGGTCCAAGGGCGATGGCAGCTCTCAGGGTGGTCAGAGAGCAGGAAGGTGAAGGCGGAGAGTGAAGGAGACTCCCAGGGGCCTCTTGATGAGACAGGCACACCCCCAAGGAGATAGCATTTGATGCCCCTCCACCCCACCCCAGCTAGGAGTCTCTGGTTGACATAAAATCATCTCACCACCACACATGGAATGACAAAATGCCACCCCCTCATTTACAACTGCAGCAAGGGGCCCGGGAAGGTTCAGTGGGCTGGCCGTGGCCATTCAGCTCCCACCCACCCACCTGGGAGAGTAGACGTAACCAAATGACGCCTGTTTCTCTCAGCTCACAAAGTCCGGGTGCCCAGGGGAGGAGTGGCTTCTGTCCAGCTGGAAAATGGCCTTCCTTCAAGATATTCACCCAGAGCTCTGGGCAAAGCGAGGCAGTAGGTGGTTTTTGTTTTCTTTGTGCGTTTGAGCACCTATCCGCACCTCTCCCTTCTCTCCCCTTACCCTCTTTCCTGTGAGCAACCTTGAAGGTAGCACCTCACAGTGACCACACACAGCTCAGAGCACAGAGCCTAGCATTAGGACTTGTTGTTAAGGATCATCGAGTCAATCCCCAGTCGTGGTGACCCCACAGGGCAGTGTAAAACTGCCCCATAGGGTTTGTTTTTCTGCCTGTGATCTCTATGGAAGTAGATCACCAGGTTTTTCTGCTTCAGAGGGGCTGGTTGGATTTGAACCGACAAGCTTTGGCTCAGCAGCTGTGTTTTGAACCTTTGAGCCCCAAGGGCTCCTTCACATTGAGCCCGCCACCTGCCAAATGCAGCTATTTCCTCAACAGCAGAAGTCTCGTCGCTCCCATTGGTGGGAGTACAGTGAGTTGACTAATTACGGAACCTGATTTGCATTTGTGAACGGCTGGCATAAGGCTATAAGTAGACTGCATTTTTCAAACGCAGGGCTTAGGAGTGGGGGAGCTGTTGCCAGAGCAATAGAGGGTGTCCGCCCAGTCTCCTGCCCTTTTTATGAGGACAAGGGATGGGGTGATAGATTTATAGGAAGCCCAATGCCATGGACAAGGCTGGTGGTGACAGGAGATAAATGAGGATCCCCTCTGGCCCTGCATCTCTTCAGTAATGCTGGGATCTTGTCGCTACGTCCTGATGGAGTGAAATGCGCTTTTGTTCTCGCTGCAAATGGATAATAACTTTGTTGTTGGAAGTCACAAGACCTCTAGTCCCGAGTGCCCATTTCACATGGAAATGGCGGCTTTGAAAATCCATGTTTTGACTGGAAGTGTGCTGTATACAGGTACGCATGCTGCTCTGGCAGAACATCCACACAGCCTTCCTCTCTGTCTCTTTAGGTCCTTCCTGTCTTCCTTAGGAGCGCTGACTTCATGTAGAATGATCTGGACGTTGGTACTTGCACCCTGTGGTCCATCTCTAGGGACGTTGCTTTTCTAACCCTGAACTTCCTCAACTGCAGAGTGGAGTCATCGTCGCACCTGCCTCGTGGGTCTGATGTGTGGATGGAATGAGATCATGGGGCCCAAGAACTTAGCTTACTAAGAGAACAGAAAGAGTGGGGGCATCCTTCAGAGCCCAGAATCATCTAAGACCTAGGCAGGACATGGGCACCAAGCGAGAGGTAGTCATTCACACAGAATGTGGGGAGACTACACTGCCTCGTTTAAAGTCAGAAAAGGTGTGTGTCAGAGTTACAGCCTCTCACCATACTTAGTCAACCTGTAGACTGTACAAATCATCCGAAAAGCTGCACTTCATGGCGAAGAATGTGGCCCTGGGCCTGGAAGAAAGACAACTCCTCAGCAACCTGTGATCGGCAGATGCCACACCCTCACTCCGCATCGGGGTGAAGAGGACTTGAAGCGCTTACTAGTGAGGATCAAAGGCGACAGTCTTCCACATGGATGGGATGAACATTACTACTGGAGCTTAGAATAAGCTGTGGGGCAGAGGCATGTTAAAAAAAAAAAAAAGAATAAGGAACGTGCATTGGTGGTTTCCACCCTGATTACAAGTGCCCTTTTAACAAGCAGTGCCCCAAACTCAACAAAATTTAGGTATCAGTTCTGTGGAACTGGTGAGAACCAGCTGAAATCCACCACTGATTACACCTCAACCCCAAACCAAAAAGAGTCCTCAGCAAACTCAGTCAGCCTTACAAAGAGAAACCTTTAATATCACCGTTGCTGTAAGGAAAGACAAAGACGGAGGAACGAGGTTTATGCACCAATAGACAAGATTCTGATGACTCTGAGGAGGCCAGGGACAGGGAGGGAGCGGCTGGGAGGGGCCAAAAAGGGAGGATTTAACATGAATAAAACAAAATTAAAATTTCTCCATGAAAACAACAAACCAACCAGATTCCTTACCCTCAGATCTAACCATTGGTCAAAGTGGCCAAAAAAGGAGGAAAAGTAACTGAAGTGGACTTGGCGTCTTTAGTGACATCCAAGTTCATGACCAAAAGGTGGGGTGGGGGTGGGGGATTCCATAGAACTGGACCAGTACATGACATCATAAGGAGTGGTTACAAGCTTGAAACAGTAAAGAACATATAAAGCCCTCAGGACAAATATTGAGAGTAGCCATACCAGGAGGGGAAGGGGAAGGTTGGGGGAGAAAGGGGGGAACATCACAATGATCTACCACTAGCCCCCTCCCAGGGGGATGGACAACAGAAAAGTGGGTGAAGGGAGACACCAATCAGTGTAAAACATGAAAAGATGATTTATAAATTGTCAAGGGTTCATGAGGAAGGGAGGGTGGGGGAGGGAGGGGAGAAAGCAAATGTTTTGAGAAAGATGATGGCAACAAATGTACAAATGTGCTTGACACAAAGCATGGGTGTATGGATTGTGATAGGGTGGTACGAGCCCCCAATAAAATGATTTATTTTTAACTATTAAAAAGCCACGACGTCACTTTGAAGACTAAGATGCTCCAGACCCACTCCATAGCCTCCTAAGTTTGCAAAAGTCGGGCAATGAATCGGGAAGGTCAACGCAGAATGGATGCCCTTGAATGGTAGTGTTAGCAAAGAGCCTTGGCTGTGTCGCGAACTGATAGAAGAACAACCAACCTTGGATGAGAAGAAATAAACCTGAACGCTGCTCGGAAGTGCGGATGCTGACATCGAGCTTGGTAGCTTCGAGGATCAGTGAAGAGGTGGAAGGTCCCCACCTAGATGAACTTTCTCAGTGACCGCAACAGGGGCTCACACAGCAACAATTGTGAGGATGGTGCAGGACCAGGCAGTGCTTTCTTCTGGGACCACTGTGAGTCGGCACTAGCAACAACCAAGAGCGGCTAAGAGTGACGTGTCGGGGTTAATTTTATACAGGGGTGTCTCCTATGAGTTAGATTATTGTTCGATGCTATCAAGTCCACTCTAACTCACAGGACGACCCTAGTACAACAGCTAAGAACGAAGCACCGCCCAGTCCTGCGCCATCCTCACCACCTTCTTAGGTGCGAGCCCATTGTTGCAGCCACTGTGTCCATCCATCTTGTCAAGGGCCTGCCTCTTTTTTGATGCCCTTCTACCAAGCATGGTGTCCTCCTCCAGGGGTGGTCTCCTGACAACCTGTCCAAAGTACAGGAGACCAAGTCTCGCCTTCCTTGCCTTTAAGGAGCCTCTGGCTGTACTTCCAGGACAGATCTGTTTGCTCTTCCGGCACTCTGCGGAACTTGCAGTAGTCTTCCCCAGCACCCCCAGTCAAACATAGCGTTTCTTTGTGTTCAGTTAGCTAGTTATGTATTTTTTTGTGTGTGCGTTGGCTGGCTAATCAGTTGGTTTTTAATTTTTACCCATTTTGACTAAGTCACCGTTCTCTCTGCCCTCTCTGAGAAGCACAGACCCATGGACAGTAATGGGACACAGTGGCCATACTGGAAAGCTAGCAGGATCTGACTCCTGGGATCTGAGCAGACCAGGAATGTGGAGTCAGTGTGGTGGGAAGAGACAAGAGGTTGGTGTGCCTGCCCAGATGGCATGGGTGGCACTGGCAAGCAGGGCTGAGCTGGAGCAGGGAGGGTTTGCCCTTGGCTGTTGACCAAACTGTTTGCTGGGTCTGGGTAGCCCTGATCCAGCCCTGAAGGCTGACCTGAGACCACCCTTGACCTTGAACTCCTGCTGCAGTCTGGAACAGTGTGGGCAGGCATGGTGAGATTCAGCTCATTCAGCTCTCAGCCCCCAATATCCCTGTTGCCTGTGCGATCTTGCCTCAAGGGCAGCTCTGACTCTCTGGTAGGAACCCTCAGGAACATATTTGCATTCAGTGAAGGACAGTTAGAGAGGAAAGGGCATTTTGACAGCACACATGTCATTATTCAGGACACGAGATGTGGAGAGTCACTTTAAAGCTTCACTTCCCACAGAATCCAAATACTCTGGTACACACAGACATACCCTCCCTCTCTTCTGATGGAAGTGAGCCCCAGTGTTGGCACTAAGCATGCCCTTCAGCAGTATACAGAGACAGACAAGGTGTAGGGTTGGCTGTGTCCTGGCAGGCATGTGCTTCTCCAAAGGCCACCTCAGGGCTGAGTGCTGCCTGGTGAGCCAACGGCCCTGGAGCTGGGCAGTCTTGGCCTCAAAACTCAGTCCTGCTATTCACCACCTGTCTGAACCTGAGCATGCTATTTCATTTGATCTTCAGCATCCTCTTCAATAAGGACACTGGCCTAAGGGTTGTTGGAAAGATCAGTGAAAGGCCCGTTAGTCAGGGTAACCTACTGTTCCCACAGCTCCAAGAGCCCCTCCCTGGGTGGATTAGCTTTGAGGGCCAGTAGCTTAGTGTGGCTCTCAGACCTCTAGCAAGTGTCCCCCATTTGCTCCTCCACGGTAAGGATGACAGCTTCTTGATGGGTGGTGCCAGTTACTTGAGTGGATCACTCCTATGTGGTTTCTTCCTTCCTTTCCCTCCAGTCTCTCTTCTCTTTCCTCAGTAGTCTCTCTCTCTCTCTCTGCCTGAGTTTCCTGTCAGTCACCTGTTGGTGTTGGTTGGGGTGGGGGGGGAGGTGTTGAATCAACCCTGACACACAGTGACACCATGGGACAGAATAGAACTGGCCTACTGGGTTTCCTAGTATGTCGTCGTGATGGGAACAGATCACCAGGTATTTTCTCCCAAGCACACCAGGTGGTGAGCAGTCAGGCACTTAGCCCTTGCGCCTTCTTCTCTATTGTGTCTAGCATCATCTCCTAGCTCAAACCCCAAACCTGCCTCGGTGACTCTATAGGACAGGGCAGGACTGCTCCTGTGAGTTTCTGAGACTGTTCACTGTAGAAAGCCCTGTCTTTCTCCCACCGAGCAGATGGTGGTTTTGAACCGCAGACCTTGTGGATTGAAGTCCAACCTGTAACACTATGCCACAGACCTCAGTAATTTTCGTAGTGACTCTACAAGGCAGAGTAGAGAACTGCCCCTGTGGGTTCTGAGGCTGTGAATCTTTGAGGGGACAGGCAAGCTCATCTTTTTCCTAAGCGGCTACCGGTGGTTTCAAATAGCCGGCCTTGTGGTTAACAGCCCAGACGTGTAACCCACTCCGCCACCAGCGTCCTGTGAGAATTGACACGCTGGCAGTGAGTTTGTTCGCTTTGGGTTTTCAGTAATTTTTCTGCTTCTGAAATGACTAAACCTTTGATTAAGTAAGGAGATGTCAAAACCCAAGCTACTCTTTCACGTCAGCAAATGCATGTTGTTGTAGTTGCTAGGTGCCACGTCGGCTGCGACCCATAGTGGCCCTATGCACAGCAGAACAGAACCCTGTGTGGCCCTTCACCATCCTCACCCTTGTTCCCCTGCCAGAGTCCACCACTGCAGGCTCTGTGTCCGTCCATCTCACGGGGGGCCTTCCTCTTTTTCGCTGACTCTCCACTTCACCAAGCATGATGTCCTTCTCCAGGGACTGGTCTCTCCTGACAACATGTTGAAGTCCTACCATCCTTGCCTCTAAGGAGCACTCTGGCCATACTTCTGAGACAGATTCATTTGTCCGTTTGGCAGTCTTTGGTACTTTCAGTATTCTTCTCCAGCTCCACTGTGCGTTCAAACACATCAGTTCTTCTGTCTTCCGTATTCAAGGGCCAACTTCCGCATGGCTATGAGGTGATTGAAAATACCCTGGCGTGAGCCAGGCTCGTCTTAGTCCTCAAAGCAACCCCCTTGCTTCTCAGTCTTCTAAAGAGGTCTCGTGTAATCTATGCACCCAACACAATGTGTCGCATTTGATCTCTTGACTGCTGCTTCCATGACCATTGACTGTGGATCCAAGCAAGATAAAATACTTGACAACCTCAATCTTTTCTCCAATTATCATTATACTACCTATTACTCCAGGTGTGAGGATTTAGGTTTTCTTTACATTGAGTTATAATCCACACTGAAGGCTGTGATCCTTGATCTTCTTCAGCAAGGGCTTCAAGCCCTCATGTTCAACAAGCAAGGTTGTGTCATCTGCATATCTCAGGTGGTTAACAAGCCTTCTTCCATCCTGATGCCACCTTCTTTTTCATCTAATCCAGCTTCTCTGATTTACTCAGCAGACAGATTGAACCAGTATGGTGAGAGGATACAACCCTGATACACCTGATGCATACCTTTCCTGATTTTAAGCTAACCAGTATCCATTTGTTTTCTTCACACAACTGCCTCTTGATCCCTGTACAGGTTCCGTATGAGCACAATCACTCTGGGATTCCCATGTTTCTTCAGAAGACTCATAGTTTGTTAGGATCCACATGGTCAAATGCCTTTGCAGCATCCATAAAACACAAGTAAACATCTTTCTGGTATTCTCTGCTCTCAGCCAAGATCCATCTGGCTTCAGCAATGCTATCCCTGACTCAGTGAGGCTTTCCAAGTAGAGACCAGTTTTGCTGCAATTGTATCAGACTCTGAATCCTGAGCTCTGCATTTGCAGAAGGCTTTGCTTTCTGGCGAAAGCCCTAAATCGGTTTGGAGACTCCACATAGAGTCAGGCTTCACTGAGTGTTTCCTGACCATCACATGGCAATGTGAATACCTTTTCCTTCAGGCAGGTGCCTTTGGTAGTGGATTACTACAACTCCCCAGGCCAATCCAGGAAGGGACGTGCCTGTGTGTGGCCTACATGAAAATTGGGGCACTAGGGTCACATGGTCATGAGTTCTAGCCTGACTGCCTTGGGTGGAGAGCTCCTGAACCAGTCTGGTGAGCACTTTCCAGCTAGCATATGGTTCAAGTTCCAATCATGGTCCCATTCCCAATTCGGTGGTCCCACTTGTAGCTGTGATGCATTGATCTGCTTTTGTGATAAAACAAATGAAAAAATAAACCAAAAACAAAACAGAACCTCACTGCCATTGAGTCAATTCTGACTCTCAGTGACCCCCTGGAGGTTTCTGAGACTGTAACTGTTGACAGGTGTAGAAAGGCCAGTCTTTCCCCCACGCAGCTGCTGGTGGGTTCAAACTGCAGACCCTGCCCTGCTTCAGGGGGCGGTTTTCTGTCCCTCCTGGGACACCATCGTGTGACCATGTGCGGATGGTCTCCCTCATCCCGATGAATTGCCCTCGTCTGTGTCCTGTTTAAGACTTAAGAGATGTGAACCATAAATTCTGTTGGAGATTCGAGGTCTCTTTTGCCCCCTACAACACAATGAACACAGTCCAAGGAAGCAAAACAGAAGCCACTGAAAGGGGCGGCTACTCACTTGTGGCTGGGGGCAAGGGCCAGCCACCTGCGCAGTTAGAGCAGGGGTTCCCAACCTTCCTGATGCCGCGATCATTTATTGTGGTGACCCCCCCCCCAACCATACATTATTTTTGTTGCTACTTCATCACTGTCATTTTGCTACCGTCATGAATCAAGCGACCCCTGTGAAAGGGTGTTCGACCCCCCACAGGGGTCTCGACCCACAGGTTGAGAACCACTGAGTTAGAGGGAGCACAGGTCCCGAACACCTCCAGGTTGGTTTTGCTAGGAGGACTCACAAAACTTGCTAGAAGTGCCTATTCCCATGGCTGTAGTTCATTACAGAGAGAAGATAGAGATTAAAACCAGGCGAAAGAAGCACATGAGACAGAGTGGATGAACGCCTCCAAACATGGAGCTTCCTGGTGCCGTCGTCCCTTGTAGCCATTGGGACTACATTTCTGTGTCAGTACCCATGCGTGACAACGTGCACAGGGTACTACCACCAACCAGGGAGCTCATGGGAGCCTTGATGCCCAGTGTCTTTGCTGGGGCCCCAGCAAGCGTGGTTGGCCTGCCACCTGGCCGATTTCAGAGTGCTGGCTCTAGGGGAAGGCTTGCTCTCTGTGTCTCCAATTCTAGGAGGTCCTAGCACAGGGACCTCACGCCCAAAGGTCACCCTGCACGCCAGGCTATTCTTTCTTGGTAGTAGGTCCTCCTCCTCTCTCTTGTGAGTTCAAAGGTGATGCAGACCACACCCCAGGAGACTGCCCTTCCCCCAGATGAGAGATTATGATTGCTCCGACCACCCTTAGTCCTTTTACAACTGGTTGGCTCATCACCTAAGATCATATCACGGAAGCATCATTAGATAACCGCCAAACCAGAGAATCATGGCCCAGCTAAATTGACACATATTTTGTAAGGACATAATTCAGTCCATGACACATGCCAGACACTTAGTCACTGCACCTCATAAATGGCATATTCTATTGGTCAGAGCTAGTCAGATGTCACCTACTTGCAAAAAAAAAAAAGACTTGGAAAAATAAGACACACAGAGATAATTGTTATCAATACCAACGGCTGACATTGCCTTATTTGCTCCATTTATACAATGTCCTCTTATCTCTTATAGCAAATAACCCCTGCATTCCAGTGA
This sequence comes from Echinops telfairi, assembly GCF_000313985.2. NCBI lineage: Eukaryota > Metazoa > Chordata > Mammalia > Afrosoricida > Tenrecidae > Echinops > Echinops telfairi. The sequence goes on from NW_022107431.1 coordinate 9,974,803, forward strand.
CTTACACAATTTTTGTTCCTTGTCTTACAAAGATTCTTGCTTGTTGGAAGGTTGGGGGGCAGGACTCCTCTCTACAGAGGGATTCAAAGATCCGGCCACTTCACCAGGCCCGAGTTCTTGATTTAACCACTGGATCCTCTTCAGATGCCTGACATATGAGGAAGGAAGCTGGACATGGAAGATGGGGAGTGAATTGGGGTCCAGCCAGAAAGTGGCTTCAGTTTCTTCCACCCACTTTCCATTGGACACAGTCACTTCTTTGGCCTCATCTAATTGTAAGCCATGCAGGGAAATGTACACCAGCAGTGTGCTGAAGGGAAGCTGAAATGGATTCAGTGAACATATTAAATATCCAAAACTTACTGCCATTAAGTCGATGCGACTCATAGTCACCCTATACGACAGGGTAGAACTGCCGCTGTGGGTTTCTGAGACCGTCACTTTATATGGAAGTAGAAAGTCCTATCTTTCTCCTGGAGAACCACTGGTGGTTTCAAACAGCTGACCTCGTGGGTAGCACCCCAATATGTAACCACTACACCACCAGGGCTTCTGGTGAATACATTGGCTCTGCTACAATCTCACCTTGGGACCAAAATAGGATATGCCAACACCGACCACACACACGAACGTACAAAAATGCCCCCGTCTTACTCTTCTCAATCTATTTCCCATCTCTTCCGTTCACTGAACAAATACAAGGGGCTTCCAAAAGTTCGTAGAAAAAGTCCCTTTTCCTTTCATTTTCCCAGGACATTCCTGAAGCTTCCTCATGTGGATGGAAAGCTCACCAGACTTGCGCTCAGTAACCCCCAGATAGCTCACAATGACTTCCATTGCCTCGTCCTCATTCCTTGTAAAATCCCCTCTACTTGAGTGTTTGCTGAGCTTGGAAGGGTTACTTATGGAATCAAATAGAATGACGCAGAAGGGATGGAGGTGGTTTCCTGCTTGGGTGTGCTACATTCACCTTCTTTCTCTCTTTTGGATCACCAGTTGCAGTGTGAGGAAGACACTCACATGCCATTGGTCAGTCCCACATGGCCAGGAACGAAGGACCGCCCTCATGCAAAAGCATGAGCGTGGGGGGATGGAGAGCTACTGCAATCAGCCAAGAGCTCTGTGCATGAGCTTGGAAGAAGCTTCTTCCGGCTTACCTGAGCCTGGAGGTGACTGACAACTGCAATCTTAAGCCAGAGGCACTGAATTAAGTCATGCCAGATATTTGGCCCAAAGAAATAACAAGAAGACACATCTTTGTTGTCTTAAGTTGCAACTTGGGCGGGGAGGGGGTCATTTGTCATGAAGCAATAGATAAATGATACAACCTAGCACAAATCTCTGGAGACAAAGAGTTAACAAGGCACCTATGTATGGGTTAGTGGTACTCTCCTCCCCAGATTAAAATGTTAGGATCATCTTTGATTCTTACCTTTAGAAAATGGGGCACTGTGAAGTCACAAAACATGTCTTCCCCACTGAGCCCCATATCTTGACCTTCCACATTTGGAGTTGTTTACAATCAATGCCCATGGAAGCAGCAGTCCAGAAATCAAATGCCATATTGCATTGAGCAAATCTGCTGACAAGACCTCTTTAAAATGCTGATGAGTGGAGCATGTGCACAGGTACAGATAAGACATAAGAGCTCACAACACCCAGAATCCAGGAACAGGAATGGGGTAGCAATACTAGGAGGCCAGGAAGAAGGTGGGGAGAGAAGGGGAGGAAGGAGAAATTGATTGCGAGGATCGACACATAACCGCACTCTCCCCCCTCCCGCAGAGGGATGAACAACAGAAACAGGTGGGGGGAGGGAGACAGCAGTCGGTATAAGATATGAAAATAATAATTTATAATTTATCAAGGGACCACGAGGAGGGGGAAGAGAAGCTGACATCTAGGGCTCACTAGAAAATAAATGTCTAGAAAATAATGATGGCAACATATGTACAAATGTGCTTGGTACAATTGATATATGCATTGTTACAAGAGCTGTAAGAGCCCCCAATAAATAAATAAATAAAATGTTGAAGAGCAAGGATGTTACTTTGAAGACTAAAGTGCCCCTGACTCAAGCCATGGTATTTCAATTGCCACACAAGTTCAAAGAAGAATTGATGCACTTGAATGATGGTGTTGGCAAGGAATACTGGAAATACCGTGGGCTGCCAGAAGAACAAACACTCTACCTTGGAAGTAGTACAGCCAGGATGCTCTTCAGAAGCAAAGATGCTGGGACTTCAGCTCACCTTCTTTGGCATGTGACGCTTGGTAAAGAGGTAGGGCATCCCAAAAGAGGATGGCTGTCCAGGAGATGGATTGGCACCGTGGCTACAACAATGGCTCAAACATAACAAATTATGAGGATGGTGCTGGAGCGGTCAGTGTTCTGTGGTACCTAGGGTCATTATGAGTGCAGCAGACTGGACAGCACTAACAACAACAACAGCACATTTGAAGGACGTGTAACCAGAACATTCTTCAAAAGCCAGGATGGTGACACAAGTCCAACATTAACCCATCTATCCGACACCGATCCACAGTGCTCCTCCATCTCACTAACACACGCAGTGGGCAAAAGAAGACAGGTCAGTTTGTTGAGATGGGCATGTAAAGGAGATTGGATCCCAAACTAGAGTCGTCCCGATTTACAACCCATCCAAGTGCTGTGCTCCTGTCCAATACACCCTGCATTTATATTTCCGAAAGGAAATACGTGGTTGGCCATTGATTTCAATCACCCAGCTCTGAAAACAGCAAAACAAACAAAGCGTCTGTTTGCTTTGGTTGCTACCAGCTGCCAGTTTCTATTTGACTTTAAGGAGCAGGCTTCAGATGGGAATTTGTTTTGTTTTATATACATGCATTTTTAAATGCGATTCATTTTAGAGTTGAGTACCAGGTGGGTGTGTAGAGGGGCTTTAGGACGTCTTCTTTATTTTTAACTCCTAAAAGTTGCCTAAAATGATACCCGTGGAATCATATCTCACAAATGTTCATCTCTCCACAATGACGAAATATTCAGGAGCCTTGGCGCAGCCATTACATCTTCCATGTCTGTTGAGGACAAACGACTCCGTAACTGTCTTAGTGGCCCAGTGCTGTGGTAGCAGAAATGTCATGGGTGGATGGCTTTCACATGCAGAGATTTTGTTAAAAAAATAAAATAAAATAAGAACAGCAACTCCCAGGGCACCAGTCCTCAGAGAAGGCCCCTTTCCTCTGCTGGTTCTTACCTCCTTACAACATCTGTGGGCCCAAGTTCCCTGGAGACCTGCTTGTTTCTTGGTATCAATCTTCAGCTGGTAGGGGTGGGGAACCTTTTCTCTGCCAAGGGCCATTTGGATATTTAGCCACACAGGTCCAGCATTTAGTGGACTCGGCCGCAATGTGATGGCTGGACCTGCTTCTCTTTGGTGAGGCGTCTGATGTTAGCCGGGGTTGATGATTTCACGGGCCTTACCCAAAGTGCCAAGGACTACCAAAAGAACCAACAAATCTGGCTTGGAGGAAGTACGGCCAGGATGGCGAGATTTCCTCTCATGTTCTTTAGCCATGTTGTCAGGAGAGACCAGGCCTGGAGAAGGACATCACGCTTGGTAAAGTAGAGGCGCAGCGAATAAAAGGAGACCTTCAATGAGATGGATTGGCACAGTGACTGCAACAACGGCTTCAAACGTAAGAACAACTGTGAGAGTTTCTTTCTGTTGTGCATGGTGTCACTAAGAATTGGAATGGACCCTACAGCACCTAACAGCAGCAGCAACCTGAGCTGCAAACTGGACATCCTCCCGCCCTGCACTACTAGGTCTAGGAGTTTCTCAGCGCGGGGACCCCAGATCCAAAGAACATGCTCTGCTCCTGCCTCTTTGTTCTTGATGATACTGAGGTTCCTATTTCTTTCTTCTCCGTGTATTTTTTTTAACCAATACATCATTTTATTGGGGGCCCTTACAACAATCCATACATCCATTGTATCAAACACATTTGTACATATGTTGCCATCATCATTTTCAAAACATTTTCTTTCTGCTTGAGCCCTTGGTATCAGATCCCCTTTTTTCCCACTCTCCCACCCTCATGAACCCCTGATAAATGATAAATGATTATTATTTTCATATCTTACACTACCCTTTACCCACGTTTCTGTTGATCTTCCCCCTGGGGAGGGGTGTCATACATTGATCATTGCAGTCAGTTCCCTGTTTCTCCCTCTTCTCCCCGCACCTTCCCCTACCTTCATGGTATCGCTACTCCCATTACTGTTCTTGAGAAATTTATCTGTCCTGGATTCCATTTTTTCCGTGTAATTATGGTTTTTTGATTGTGGCAAAGATATGCACAAGAAAACCGTTTCCAATCCAACAACTTCTACATGTATAATTCAGTGCCATTGATTATAATTTTCGTGTTGTACAGCCATGATTGATATCCTTTTCCAGATCATTCCACCACCATTAACATGAACTCATTGCCCCCTGAGCTAAAACTCTTTCCCCTTCACCCACGGTGACCGTAGGTCAGGTTTGATAGCTTTCTCTCTTTTATAGTTTTCTTGATAGACTATTCACCTATCACACACTTCCACAGTTAAATTGCTTTTAAAAAGAGTCTTCCATACATCATCACAATCGGGTCCAATGCCCTCTGCCACTGAGGTTCTCATTTTCTGCTCGCTTCTCTCTCCTTTTATCTCTTGTAAGACAAACAGAGGTGCAGGAGGTACACTTCTCCTCAGAGCAGGGTTTCCACCTGAGCAAATCCAAACCCACTGCTGTTGAGCCAATTAAAGCTCAGGGACGCTCCGGGATAGGGTGGACCAGCTCATTAGGACTTCCACGGTGGTCAGTCTGTCTGGACGCAGACTGCCACACAGCAGCTGGGGGCCTCAAACTACCTACCGGACAGGTAGCAGCCCAGTGCTTACCTCATGGCACCACCTGGGCCCCTGACCCGAGGGAGGGTGGTGACTGAATTAAGGGCCACACACCTGTCCTCATTAACAGAACAAACATAACTGGATCCTCTTTAATCCAAACTCTCCCTGCCTCATTCACCACCGGATTGACAGCACATCCCAAAATGGGCATCAGGGCTCAGCCAAGCGGCTCAGATTTTGGGGGGGTGGGATGCAGTTCTATGGATGACAGCTGCCTCTAGCATGTGGAGAAATGGAGGAACGATGAGAAGGAGACGATAAAACCTAGATGATGCATTTCCCAGACAGGGCGGCTCTAAGAGGGGCCAAAGAAAAGCTATGCCGTCTCCTTTTTAAAACGACGAAGCCAAAAACAAAAAAAGACGAATCGTTACAGAGGAGCTTGGCTCAGGGCGACTGCTATTAAGCCTCTTTATTGTTCTGCTGAGAGAAAACATACTTTGATTTATTATATTTGTCTCCTTTTCCCTTCCTCCACGTTAATATGGATCCACCTTCTGGTTGCTGATTTTGCCTTTCCCCCCTCCCGTCTCTGGTCACCATCCAAGAAGTCCCTGCCCCTGCCCCCACCCCCATGTGTAAGCCTTTCCTTGGCTTTTTATTCTTTCTGTCCATGGAGATTTCATTAAATGGTCAGATCACCACTTTCCACACCCGGACATCCAGTGAGGCGGGGCCTCTCTCTGGGCAAGTGTCCATCCGCCTATCAGGCGATGGCCAGGAAAAACGGACGCCTGTGAGGCACTGTTAAAGCCAGGGCCTCTTCCTACACAGCTTGTAGCCCTGGTGCCGGACCAGGGCAGACACCGGCAAGGGCACTGCTGACCAGGGCAGACACCGGCAAGGGCACTGCTGACCGAAGGAGGCTGTGCCGGAGTGGATCCTTACAATGACCGGCTTGCTGGTGAGGCTACCTGCATCCAGGTGGTGACCATTTGTGGGACCGCAGGCCTCTGGACCGGGCCACCCCCACGGGTCGCTGCAGGGACAATCACCGCAAACCACAGTTTTCATGGGCCGATTTCAGAAAGCCAGCCTGTTCTTCCTAGTGCATCTTAGTCTGGAAGCTCTGGAAGACTCATTCAACATCAGAGCAACATGGCAGTGGCTGGGAAGAGAAGGGACATATACAGCTGCCCCTGGGCGATTCAGGGGTGAGGGGTCCAGACCCCCCACAGTTGAAAATCCAAGTTACCACTCTGACTCCTCTCCAACTGGACTCCTCATAGCCAACTTTTAAAAAAATCATTTTATTGGGGGCTCATACAACTCCTATCACAATCCATCCATCCATCCATTGTGTCAAGAACATTTGTCCATTGGTTGCCATCATCATCCTCAAAACATTTGCTTTCTACTTGAGGCCTTGGTATCAGCGCCTCATTTTTCCCTTCCCTCCCTGCTCCCCGCTCCTTCATGAATGCTTTATAATTTATAAATTATTATTTTGTCATATCTTACACTGTCCAACATCTCCCTTCACCCACTTTTCTGTTGTCTGTCCCCAGGGAGGAGGTTATATGTAGATCCTTGTAGTCAGTTTCCCCTTTCCACCCTACCCTCCCTCCACCCTCCTGGTATCGCCACTCTCAGCACTGGTCCTGAAGGGATCATCTGTCCTGGATTCTCTGTGTTTCCAGTGCCTATGTGTACCAGTGTACATTCTCTGGTCTAGCCAGATTTGTAAGGTAGAATTTAGATCATGATGGGGGTGGGGGGAGAGGAAGCATTAAAGAAATAGAGGAAAGTTGTATGTTTCATTATTGCTACACTGCACCCTGACTGGCTCGTCTCCTCCCCACCACCTTTCTGTAAGGGTATGCCCAGTTGCCTACAGATGGGACTTGGGTCCCTGATCTGTACTCCCCCTCATTCACAATGATTTGTTTTTTGTTCTTTGATGCCTGATACCTGATTCCTTTGACACGTCGTGATCACACAGGCTGGTGTGCGTCTTCCATGTGGGCTTTGTTGCGTCTAAGCTAGATGGCCATTTGTTTACCTAGCCAACTCTTAATACCCAGAACTGATGCGGTTGAATCGTGGTGCTGGCAAGGAACACTGAAAGTGCCATGGGCTGCCAAAAGCACACACCGCGCTGTCTTAGAAGTAGTATAGCCAGCGTGCTCCTTAGAGGCAATGATGGCGAGACTTTGTCTCACGTGCTTTGGCCATGTTGTCGGAAAAGACCAGTCCCTGGAGAAGGACATCACGCTTGACAGAGGGGCAGAAATAAGAGGAAGGCCCTTAACCAGGTGAGCTGACACAGTCAAACCTGTGTTGTCCTAAGGCCAACTGTATTTTAATAACCCTATTTATTATCTAAATAGCACATTAAAAAAAATGACCCAGCAGGGGGTATAGACAGGGTGACATTTCGAGAGTGGTGGAGTGAATCAAAACTTTATTTTACCTCTTCTGGGGGCGTAGTGGTTACACATTGACTGGGATCTGCAAGGTCCGAAGTTCAAAACCACCAGCTGCTCTGTGGGAGAAAGATGAGTTTTCTACTCCTGTAAAGAGTTAGCATCTCAGAAACTCACCCTGTCCTATGGGGTCGCTATGAGTCAGCATCAACTCAAAGGCAGTGTGTTTGGTTTTATTTCTTTTTGGATGGGAGAATGTAGATTTATCTAAAATGTTGTACTTTCAATTTTTTATTTGTTTCACGTATTGTGGCTGAATTTGTGGTGGGGTTCGATGTCCTATGGAGCCCTGGTGGTGGAGTGCGTCTGTGTTGTGCCGTTAACTGCAAGGTCAGCGATTCGAAACCACCCGCTGTTCCAAGGGAGAAAGAAGGGGCTTCCTCGTCTCGTCAGGAGTCACAGTCTCGGAAACCCACGCAGGGCCATTCCAACCTGTCCTACAGGGTTTTTATGACGGACAGTGGCCTCTATAGCAGGTAGGAGACCAGGTGAGAGCCAGCTCATAGTCCAGGTGAGAACTGGTGGCCATCGGGTAGAGGAGGGACATGTGGGATGACAAGACCCACTGGATTGGCTGGGGGCCATGAGACCAGAGGGAGGAGTCAGGATGAAGCCCAGCTTCCTGGCTTGGGTGACAGGTGGGCTGTGATGCAGTCACCTGTCACAGAAAAGGCAGGACGTAGGAGGGGTTAGGCACATGCCGGATGAAGTCACAAAGTCAGGAGACTATGACTCATTGAGTCTAAATCTCACCGGAGGCTCGCTGTTCAACTGAAAGCTCCTTGGCAAGGAAAAACACCAATTTTTGTTATTTATACATGTAGCAGTGCCAAGCGTTGGTCTTTTTTTTTTTTTTGGCTGTGCGGCAACTAGCTCCCCTCCCTACTTCTGGGGTATCCTACTCTTTGGATGGAATGGGCGGGGCACAGAACACTGCTTCTCATAAGAATGGGCGAGGGACCCCCTGCACCCATCCCTGGTGCAGAACTTTGGACCTGCTGGGCCAAGGAGGACTTGCTCTCTGCAGCTTGGGCAGCTGCGTACGCTTTCCTGAGGACACTGTGGCCGAGAACACCATGCAGCAGCGTGTCCCCACCATAAATGGGGTCAGGATATTGACGTTAGCTGCCCCGGAGTTGATTCTGATGCAGGGGGCCTCTGGGTAAGGAGTAGAATTCCTCTGGAGGGCCCTAAGGAAGCGGATGTTCCCGGGCATGTCTTCCCAGTGTTCTGATGCCGTTGTCTAATGTACTGAACTATCCGAGATCCTCGGGACCACCCGAGGTCAGCACTTGTGGTTGCCGTTGTTGTTAGGTGCCATCAAGTTGGTCCCAACTCAGGTGACCCCAGGGACGCCGGAAGGAAGATCCAGCCCCTCACCGTATTCACCACTTTCTCCTTTCTCGCTGACTCTCGACCTCACCAAGTACGACGTCCTTTTTTTCAGGGACTGAGCTTTCCTGACGACCTGTCCAAAATGCCTGAGATGAACCGCCTCCAGCCTTGAGCCGGACACACATTTTGGCTCGGCTCCTTCCAAGGCTGACGTGCTCGCTCTCTGGCACTCAGTATTCCTCCCAACCCTGTAACCGGAGTGCATCCACTCCCCTCCGCTCGTCTCAGTCCTTGTCCAGCTTTTGCACGTCCGTGAAGTGACCGCAAATGCCAGGGCTTGGGTCAGACATGCCTTAGTCCTTAAACCCCGACGTCTTTGCTTGTGAACACTTGGAAGAGGTCTTTCGCAGCAGGTCTGCCCTGACGGCTGCTTCCGTGAGCATTGTTGTGGCCCCAACTAGAATGAAGTTCCTGACCACTTCCACCTCTTCTCCGTGGTCACAAGGATTAGTCCAGCGGTGACGACTGCTGTTCTCTGCATGTTGAATTGTACTGCAAACGGAGGCTGCCGTCTGGGATCTTCATGAGTAAGCGCTTCAAGTTCTTCTTCACTTCCACAGAAGAGCCATGAGGAACTGCTCTGCTGTTATCATCGCAGGTCCCCTGTTTCCTGCTGCTTCGGAGAACCCTCAATGCTACCCCACCTCCTCCCCGAGGAATTTTTGGTAGGAGAGTTTCACGAAGGGACATTTTTTTGAACCTTGACCTCTTGGACCATCTTTGTGAGTTTCACACATGAATGGCAAGCTGGCGTGCTTAGCGAAGTCTCCAATGATTCATGGGAGCTCTGGTGGAAGTGAGTCAGAACCTCGCCCTCTCCTTTCAGCCGTCCATTTCTGAGCTGGCCTGGAGGCCTGGGACGGCTCACGGGCTCATTTTCAACCCACCATTATTCACCCAGCAGTTTGTGGAAACTCCCCTACATTCTGGGACCTGGTCTCTCCCCTCCCAGTGGTCAGTGGTATTGCAAGTGCACACATTACGGTGGATATTCCAAGTCCACAGAGGGATCTGCAGAGAGGGTCTCCCTGTGCAAGCATGGGGTCTGCACGTTGATCCCAAACGCAGGCTCTCTGTCAGTCCCCTCCTTAATTTTCCAGCTCTATTTTCAGTGGCTATTTTAGGTCTTGATCTTATTAGTTACATTTCTTGGTTTCAGACAACTGAAACCTACTTAAATTAGCTTAAACCAAAAAAGGAACTACCACATCATATTGTACAGGAAGGTTTCATGGAACCTAAGGGTAGAAATGTCCCCGTGTCTCAAAAGGGAAGTGGAAAGTTCTTAGGACTCTCTGGGTTTTATATCTGTTCTGTTCTGAGGTTCTCGATGGAGGCTGATTGAAATCAGCTGTGACCCGGTTGCCGTCAGGTTGACTGTGATCTAAAGGACGTCCAATGGATGGTGTGTGGAAAGTGGAGCACCCCGCCTTTCTTTTGATGAACCCCCAACCTTGCAGTTAGCAGCCAAGTGCATTAATGGCATATGCTAGTTGGAGTCTCCTATTACTAGAAATAGCTGGCATTTGTTGAGTATGAGGAGTCTTAGTGGTGCTATCAGCCAAGCACTGGACTGCTAACCAAAAGGTTAGTGGTTCAAAAGCCACCAGCCTCCTGCAGGAGAGAGATGAGGCTGTCGGCTCCTGCAAAGATTTACAACCTTGGAAACCCTATGTCAGTTCACTGTGAGTCAGAATCAACTTATTGGCAGTGGGTTAAGCCTATGCCACCAGAACCCTCTGAGAAAAGCACTATTATTTGTATCATTTCCATACATCTAGGAAACCGAGGCACAGAGAAATCATGTATGAGGGGGTGTTAGGCTCATAATCTGGACCTCAGTGGCCTGAATTCAGAGCTGAAACCCAACCTCCACATCCGGTCTCAGGTGGACCCAGAGCGGGAGCTTGTCCTAGAGGCCCCACCCACTCCGTGTGTCTGAACACTTTCAGTGAGGGTGGGAGGGGAGGAGAAGACCGTGTTTCCAGTGGGGCAGTCTTTACCAAGAGCAAGTGATTGCTTATATTGAACAGAAATCTGCCTTTCTGAAAACGCCCTGCTCCACCACCACCCCCGCGCCCCCAATGTCTTTCCAGTCAACACCTCCATCTACAGGAATGCCCTTTAGACATTCAAGGACTTGGACTGGACACCCTCGATCCTCTCAAATGTCCCTCATGTTTTTAAGCCAGGAGGCTGCCACCGTCTTGCTCCCTCTGTCCACTGTGCTCCACACATAGATGGTCCCGGCCACCTGTCTGGTTCCCTAGTGCAGACGAAACAGAACTCCCATGAGGGGGTGGCTTCAAAGAACGTACACAACTGTACATTCTCACGGTCTGAAAGCCAAAGGTCCAGATCAGGGACTGGGCCAGGCTTCCTTTCTCCAGCCTCTTCCAGGGTTGGTGTCTGCCGGCGATCCTTGGTGTTCCTTGGCAGGCAGGGCCACTGTCCTCCCCTCGTGTCCAGGAATGTATGTATACAGTAGCACTTTTAAGCTTACCTTAGCAGACTCAAATTATACTTGTCCGTTTGTGCTTGGCTTACTTTGCTTAGCATGATTTCCTCCAGCTCTTCCCATGGCATGTGCTTCATGTGTTCATCACTGCTTTTTAGGGATGTGTAGTACTCCATTGTATGTATGTACCACAGTGTTTTAATCCATTCATCCATTGATGGAAATTTGGGTTGTTTCTAACTCCTTGTGATTTTGAACTGTGCTGTGATGAACATAGGAGTCCAGATGTCTAGCTGTGGTTTGTTTCTTGCCTATTCTGGGTATATGCCCAGTAGGGGGATTTCTGGGTCATATGGTAACTCGGTTTCCCTTTGTTTTTGATATCACCAAATTGATTTCCATAGTGACTGTACATACCTACAGCTCCACCAGCAGTGGACGAGAGTTCCTATCTCCCCACAGCCCCTCCAACATTTGTTGCTTTCTGATATTTTGAATTGGGCAACTTTGAGGTTGTTAGGTGGTATCTCATAGTTGTTTTAATTTGAATTTCTCGTATGGATAACGATCAGAAACATTTTTTCATATGTTAATTGGCCATTTGGATTTCTGCCCTTGTGAAACTTTTCTTCAGGTCCTTTGCCCCTCCTCAGTGGGAAATTAATTTTTTTCCTTATTGTAAGCTAGCAGAGTATTGTGGACTTTAGTAATAAGGCCTTTGTCTGATATGTTATTGCTAAAGATGTTTTCCCAGTCTGTGAGGTCTCTTATTACTCTCTTGGTGAATTCTCTCGATGTACACAGTGTTTTATCTTCAGTATATCCCACTTGTCAATTTGTGCCTCATCTGCATTTGTGTCCTTCCCTATTTCTGATAGTCTGTGTAGTCCCTGTGCCAAAGTTCTTAGGGTTGTCCCAATTCCCTCATTGATGGCCCTAATAGTTTGGGGTTTTACCTCAAGGTTTGTGATCCACCTTGAGTTTATTCTTGTGCATGGAGTGAGGTAAGGTTTTTGCTTCATTTTTCTGCAGGTAGATATCCATTTTTTCCAGCACCACTTGTTGAAGTGGGCATGCGCTTTCCATTGGATATTCTTTGGGCCCTTTTCAAAGATCAGTTATCAGTATGCTGATGATTTATTTCTGGGTTTTCAGTTCTTTTCCATTGGTCTGAGTATCTGTCATTATACCAACACCACACTGTTTTGACCACTGTGGCTGTATAATAGGTGCTAAAATCAGGTAAAGCAAGCCCTCCCACTTGGGACCACCATTTTCAATCTACTCATTTGTTGATGGATGCGTGGGTTGCTTCCACCTCAGCATATTCATTTTACAAAGGAGGCAACTGGGGTTTAGTGAGGTCACACAGTAAGAGACACATAAGTCACTTCAAAGATGACCCTCAGTATCATTTTTCTTAAAAATAGTAAACATTCTCTGATGCACTTCCAATATATGAGGGAAGTTTCAGAAAGCTTATGGGGGAAAAATGGTATATACATGGATAATGGAATGTTTCCACCAAAATGGACATTTTTTAGTTCTAGAACATCTAAGAGTATATGTCAGTCCACAGGTGTTTGTCTCTCTTCTTTGTGTTTATGTTTCACATTCTGGTGAGCAAGGAAAAGGAAGAGCTTACTATTGTGTCGACTGACAGAAAGCCTTTGTGGAGGGCAAAACCCACACTCACTGCCATTGTGTCAACTCTGACACATGGCAACCTGACAGGGCAGGGTAAAACTGTCCCTGTGAAGTTCTGAGACTGTACCTCTTTATGGGAGTAGAAAGCCTCTTCCTTCTCCTGAGGAGTGGCTGGTGGTTCGAACTGCTGACCTTGTGGTTAGTAACCAAACACATAATCACTATGCCACTGGGGCACTCAATAAAGTCTCCCTGTGAACAATGCCTGGAATAGGGCTTGCATGCACCAGGGGCCCAATGGAGAATGTCCATGGCCTACAGCACCAGGGCAGTGAAAGGATCAATGCCGCTATGAAGGGCTCACAACAAGGAACAGACTGCGGGCTACTCAGCAGCGGCCGGTTCTGCTTGCCCCCTGACATGAGCGAGGTGGAGTCCTTGCAGTCAGATGAGACGTCATGACCAGTCTGACCCAAGGCGTGAGGGCAGAAGAACCGGCTCTGGTGGGGCGGAAAGCCCTGCTGAGTGTCCCAATCTTCCCGTCTCTGCTGGGACAACCCGAGTGGTTACAAGTTCCAGCTGGCACACCGAGGAACACACGAGGAGATAGCTTGTCGGTCCCTCCAAAAATTAAGACTAAGACCCTCCATGGCTGCTGTTAACGAACCAACTCACGGGCAGCGAAGCAGTGCTGACTCATGGTGACCCCTGTGGGCTTCCCAGCCTGTTAACTGTTGACTGGAGTAGAAAGCAAAGTCTTTCTCCAAAGAGCTGCTGGTGGCTTCGAACTGCTGATCTTAGCTGATGACAAATTGGCTTCATGTGAAGCATGGCCCATCCTCCCAGCAGCTTGTGTGTGGAGTCCGTTATTGCAAAGACCAGTTCGACCCATCTCATGGAGGGTCTCCCTCTGACTTTACTGAGCAGAATCATCATAGGACCCAGCAATTCCATTCTTAGGGGTTAGCAATTCTATCCAAAGGAAGTGAAAACATGTGTTCACCCAGAAACTGAGAGACAAATGTTTGTAGCCGAGTTATTCTTAATGACCAAGTGGTTTATACTATAAAGGCTTAAACCAATCGTATATACCAAATGGTTTATACTATAAACAAGTCAAGGACTCTTTAGTGGAGGGATGGGATGAACTGGGCATACAATTGTAGCACACACAGTGGAATGCTAAAAACAATGGAAACAAACAATGCAGACCTCACTGCCCTCGAGTTGCTGCTGATTCATAGTGACCTTATAGGACGGGGGGAAGTGCCCCTGTGGGTTTCTGAGACCGTAACGCTTTCTCTTTTGTTTAATCATCTTACTGGGGGCTTGTACAACTCTTATCACAATGCATACATGCATCCATTGTGTCACGCACATTTGTACATTGGTTGCCCTCATCATTCTCAAAACATTTGCTTTGTACTTGAGCCCTTGGTTTCAGCTCCCCATTTTCCCCCTCCCTCCCTGTCACTCCCTCCATCATGAGCCCTGGATAATTTATACATTATTATTATTTTGTCATGCCTTACACTGTCCAATGTCTCCCTTCACACACTTTTCTGTTGTCTGTCCCCCAGGGAGGAGGTTATATGTAGATCCTTGTAATCGGTTCCTCTTTTCTACCCCACCTTCCCTCCACCCTCCCAGTATCGCCACTCTCACCACTGGTCCTGAAGGGATCATCTGTCCTGGATTCCCTGTGTTTCCAGTTCCTATCTGTACCAGTGTACTTTCTCTGGTCTAGCCTGATTTGTAAGGTAGAATTGGGATCATAATAGTGGGGGTGGGGGGCAGGGAGGAAGCATTTAAGAACTCGAGGGAAAAAAAGAACTAGAGGAAAGTTGTATGTTTCATCGTTGCTACACTGCACCCTGACTGGCTCATCTCCTCCCCGCGACACTTCCATAAGGGGATGTCCAGTTGCTTACAGATGGGCTTTGGGGCCCCACTTTGAAATCCCCCTCATTCACAATGATATGATTTTTTGTTCTTTGATGCCTGATACCTGATACCTTTGACACCTCGTGATCACACAGGCTGGTGTGCTTCTTCCATGTGGGCTTTGTTGCTTCTGAGCTAGGTGGCCGCTTGTTTACCGAGACTGTAACTCTTTATGGGAGTGGAAAGCCCTGTCTTCCTTCCACAGAGTGGCTGGTGGTTTCGAACCAATGACCTTGTAGTTAGCAGTCCAACTCATAGCCACCATGCCACCAGGTTCCTAGTGAAATACTCGACAACAATCGACTCTGCAGAATTCAAGCAACAATTACACAACATTGTAAATGCACTAAATGACATTTAAGTGTTCTCTTTAAAATGATTAACTGAATATTTTTGTGACTTTAACCTCAATAATAATTTAAAAAGAAACAGTGTTACAAGAATATTCATATTAAAAGGAAGTCACTTCAGGGGGCAGGTTCAGCAAGTAAACAATAATGAGTTCTAAGGCTGCGCCAGGAGCCCTGGTGTCTATGGTTGGGCTGCTAACTGCAGGGTCAGCAGCTCAAAACCATCCCCAGCTCTGCTGGAGAAAGGTGGGGCTTTCTACTCCTATAAAGATTTACCGTCTCAGAAACCCACATGGGCAGTTCTACCTTGCCCGTGGGGGCTACTGTAAGTCAGAATTGACCTAATAGCCGTGAGTTTGGGTGCTTTGTTGTGTTTTTTTGAAGGCTGGATGGCACAAAGACTCAGACATTCAACTCCAAGTTGAGAGGTTGGTGGTTCAAATGCCCGCAGAGGAGCCTCAGAAGACGGGCCTGCTGGTCTGCTTGGAAAAGGCCCCAAGCCTTTGGAGTCGGTCGCATTTGCACACCCGGAGTCACCGTGCGTTGGGGACGGCTGGGCTGAGGTAGAAGAGAATGAGTTCTCCTGCTTCATTTGTGCAGAGTCTGGTGATGGAAAGAGGGTGGGTGGGGGATACCACACCGAGGGCATCATGAATGGCCCAGAAGTAGTTGCACGCTTAAAAAATATCCACCGTGATGAATTCCACAGCCTGTTCAGACTTTATCACCAAAGAATGAGTTCCTAGATTCCTGGGTTTCAAGTCTCAGGAGAGAGCAACGTGCTGTTATCAGAGGCGAACGAACTCCTGCGCGTCAGCATCTAACTTCCTTCATTCCCATAAAGGCATCTTTGAAGAAAATGCTGATTTCTTCATAGCAAATAGTTTCTAAGTTCTGAGATTTTGTTTTCTCCTGTGGAACGGTGCAATGGATCGAATTGTGTCCCCTTGGAAGGTAAGTTAATGTTTTAATCCCTGTGATGATGGCTTTGTGAATATACTTTTGGTGGCAAACAGGGTCTCTGAAGAGGTAATCAGTTAACACAAGGCCATGCTGCAGGCATCGTTGTTGTTTGTTGCCATCAGCAGAAATTACTAAAGCAGTCATTTATTTGCATTTTATCTGTACGAGGAGATACCCGTCACATTATGACAAACTGACCGATGACGTCATCAAGAAAATAAGTCCTACTACTTGGTGGTCATCTCTCCGATTGTCCCCAGCTCCCTCACCTCCATGGAGTCAATGCTGACTCAGAGCGACGCGCTGTAGGTTTCTGAGACTGGAACTCTGGTGGGAGTAGAAAGCCCAGCCTACCTCCGGAGGAGCTGCTGGTGGTTACGAACTGCCAGCCTTGTGCATCTCACCCCAACATGCAACCACTGCCCCACCAGGGCTCCACCCTACTGAACTTAGTGAGCATCGATGGAGGATTTCTACAAACAGGAAGCAGCGTGGTAGGTGCTGGGGTTGCAAGGACCCTCAGGGTGGGGAAAAGGAGAGTAAGACGAAGCCCCTGCCTGCTGAGAATGACTCCCTGGCTGGCTGTGATTGTGTGCTGATGCTGTCATGTTGGAAGCCATGCCCTTGGTGTTTCAGATGCGGGCAGGGTCACCCGGGGCGGGCAGGTTTGAGAGAGCTTCAGACTAAGACTGGCGAGCGAGGAAGAAAGCCTGGTGATCTGCTTCTGACAGCTGGACAGAACATTCACCGGAGATTCTGACTTCCTGTGGAAGTCAGTCAGAGGAGGCTGACTGCTGGAGAAGGACATGTGGCAAAGTGGGGGCCCGAGGAGAGGAGGGAGACCCTCAAGATGATGCCCTACCACAGGCCCCGACAGTAGACACCAACAGCGATCGTGAAGCGAGATGGAGATGGGGCGTTCTCCCGACCCTCGCGGGTCAGAGCCGCAGCAGTCAGGACGCAGTGACTGAGCTGGGGAGCAGGCGGGAACACATACTCAGCTGACTCTAGCAGACAGTTGAGGGAATGAGTAAGACTCGTGGGATAGCGGGCATCCAGGCTAGTATGCCTGTCCCCACAGGGTTGGAGAAATAGCTCTTCTCAGCCAGGAAGACATCAACTTGTATTCTTATGCTGATAAAGCCATTCCCACTTGGCATTACGTTGAGGACCAAGGAGCATCTGACCCAAGCCATGGTGTTTTCAGTTGCCTCCTATGAATGCGAACATTGGAGATGGAGTAAGGAAGCCCGAAGAAGAATCAGTCATTTGGAGGATGGGGCTGGTGAAGAATCTTGTCCAAAGAACAAACTCATCTGTCTTGGGAGACGCGCAGCCAGCTTCCTGAGAAGCAAGAGCGGCAAGACTTCATCTCTTGATCTTTGGACATGCTGTCAGGAGAGACCAGTCCCTGGAGAAGGACATGCTTGGTCAAGCGGAGGGGCAGTGAAAATGAGGAAGACCCTTGACAAGATGCCTTCACCCAGTGGCTACACCCGTGGGCTCAAACAACCGAACACTCGTGAGGATGGCGCAGGACCAGGAGGCGTCTCCTTCTGTTGTGAATTGGAGACGACTCCAAGGCACTCATAACGACCCGCCGTGCACCAACGGTTTGGGTGTCATTTGGCTCACGTGGGGTGAACAATACCTGGAAGTTACACAGTTCGCGGCATCCTTTTGGCAGCACCAGAGCCGAATCCACACACAGACCAGCGCCGTCCAGTCAGTCGTTGCTGACGCACAGACACCCTAGAGTCTGAGCAGAGCTGCCCGCTAGGTTCCCAGGGCTGAGATCTTTGGGAGCAGAGGGCCATCGCTTCCTCTTGGGGAGCGGCTGTTGAGTTTGGACCACTGGCCTTCCAGTTAGCCCAGCTCTGAAACCGCGGTGCTAGCAGGGGCTTGTCTAAACGATGATGTAAAGGCCCTTTGAAGAAGTAAGGCTGTTGAAGGGTCTATAACAGCATGGTGCCACTCCTAGCTGAACAATGGGTAGTTTGAACCCCCTGAGAGGCACCTCAATACACAGCCTTGCAAATTCTATGGAGCAGTTTGACTTTGCCCACACAGGGTCGCCAGGAGCCGAAATCAACTGGACAGGAATTCACATCCCCATCACCAACATAATGGAATCTTACTACGTCGGTGTCTCTCAAAAGCTCAACCCAAACCCACTGCCATCCGCTCAGTTCCGACTCATAGTGACCCTCTAAGATAGAGCAGAACTCCCTGCGGGTTTCCGAGGCTGGAACGGGAGTAGAAAGCCTCATCTTGCTCCCGCAGAGCGGCTGGTGGTTTCTTAACTGCTGACCTTGTGAGGAGTAGCCCGACACATCCCCCACTCCCCAAATGAAATCTTTTAGGGTTCAAATATTTTCCATGGCCTTAGATTGCTGGTGGTTGTTTCCTCCCCCAACCCCTCACCCCAAATTTGTTTCTTAACACTTTCTTCACACTCAGTACCAACAACAAAAGATCTCGCTGTCACCGAGTTCATCCCGTCTCAGAGTGACTGACCCTGTAGGACAGGGTTTCTGAGACTGTAACTCTGGACAAGAGTAAAAAGGCTTGTCTTTTTCTTGAAGAGCAGTTCACGGGTTTGAACTTCTGACCTTGCGGTCAGCACTCCAACTCCTAACCACCAGGGTTCCTTAGCCCTCCCAATAAGTCACCCTTGTACTGGTTGGCAATCTTATTGATGACCCAGCCCAGAGAAGCCATTCAAGAACAGCCGTCCCTGCCCCATGGAATGTGAGAGCCTGCCCTGCTGGAAAGACCGGGTGGACTCATCACTGATTACTCTGGGCCGACTGGACGCCTGCACATGACTGTTGTGACACCTGCCGTCGGTGTCACATTGCCAAGGGCTTGAAAAGTACGCAGGTAGGAAGACAGGGCACACATCTCAAAACAAGGCGCATGGTCCCACTTCTCATTTATTGATTCAAAAAGTCTTCACAGAAAACCTTCGGAGGACAAGCCGTTGTCCTGGGCACCGGAGCTTCTAGTAATTGCAGGCCTTCTCAGCTAGTCTCAACAGGAGACTGACTATACCGTTCCAAAGGGGTCTGGGGGATTTTCAAGGTGAAAAACAAACAATATTCCTTTGCTTTGCAATTAAACCCATTGCTGTCGAGACCAGCTTGTAGTGACCTCATCGAACAGCGAACTGCCCCATCAGGCTCCCCCAGGCTGGCATTTCCATACAAGCAGACTGCCATACCTTTCTCCCGCTAAGAAGCTGGTGGGTTTGAACTGCTGACCTCTCGGTGAGGTGCCCCAAACACACTGCTGTCCTGTCCGTTCTAAGTTGTAGAGGGCCTTGCCGGGCAGAGTCGGGTTTCCGAGGCTGCAGTCCTTATGGGAGCAGACGGCCTCATCTTTCTCCTACAGGACTGTGAAGGGGATCAAACCATTGGCCTTTTGGTGAGCAATCACTTGTTTAGGCCACTGTGCCATATGAGGAACAGCAAGCTGCTAACTTAGCTGTCCACCGTTTAAACGCACCAGCCGCTCCACAAGGACAAGATGTGGCATTTTGCTTCCCCAAAGATGCACAGCCTTGGACACTAGACAGGGAATTCTGCTCTGTTCTATAGGGGTGGGATGACTTGGAATCCCTTCACCAGCTACAGGCTTGCTTCTTGACTTGGGGATTTCCGTGCGACGAATCAAGATGCCCACAATGTCTCCTGAATGGAACAGACAACAGAAGCTTGTCATCAGAAATTCAGCCTCACTGAATTCATTCAACCTGCAAATGCGATTGGGGGGGGGGGTGCAGAACTGCTGGTGAGGCACCGGGGTTTCCGCAGCATGGGCGAGCACTACGGCATCTGACCGATGCTCACGCGGATATTTCCGCAGAGAGAAGGTTGACGAGCAAAACAAAACGAAGCAGCAAGAAACAAACCAACCCCCAACCCCCTAGCAGTCACAGACCTAAAATGCACCCAGTGGCTGATGACCTTGGTTCTCCTCCCAGCGTTTTCCAAAGGGCTCATCCAGGGTGTTCTTGTCTCACGCTTGAAGTTGAGCAAGCTGAGGTTCCCAGAATGAAGTGACTTGACACCGGCCAAGCTGTGGTGAAATGAATTCCTCTACACGGCCTTTTGGTTTGATCTTTTGGAAGAACTGGGGGATTATTTCCCTTCAGCCCTGAGAGATTGATTACCTTTGCCCTAGTTCTTCGGAGATAACTTGGGGTCTGAGGCTTCCATGTTGTTTTCTCCCCTGGGGAGCTTGCTATAGGGGAATCCCCAGGTAGACGGGCATTTCCTGGGTGAACGATGGACAACCAGGTGGCGTCAATGATGGAAGTCACGGGAGACAGGAGCTATGTTGGACGTCCACCTCACCAGTCTAGGAATCGGGGATTGCGACATTTCTTGATGCTAGATTACAGTGGCCATCTTAGGTTTTCTGATCCCAAGTTATATAGTCTCAAACCACGATATAATACTATTTCCCCTGATGCATTTAACATATAATTTATTTTACGGGAAAATGGGCTAATGGAAGACAAACACATTTGTGTGCTCTAAAGCTTGCTAAAAAAAAACTTTTGACAGCCTAGCAACATTTAATAAATGGTCTCTTCTTTGGAAGCTCATGGAAAAATCAATGTGTTTGAACTGCGATGCGGGCAAATACTGTGGAAAGTACCATGAATTGTCAAAAGAACAAACAAATCTGTCTCAGAAGAAGTATGGCCAGCATGCTCCTTAGAGGCCAGGATGGTGAACACATGAGCAGGAGGGGCAGCTAAAAAGAGAAAGGCCCTCCGTGAGATAGATCCGCTGACTGGCTACAAAGATGGGCTCAGGTATAAGAACAACTGTGAGGCTGGAGCAGGACCAGACAGTGCTTCCTTCTGTTATGCATGGGCTCGCCGTGGGTCAGAGCCCTCTTCATGGAGCCGAACAACAACAACAACAACAACAACAACAACACATCTTCATTATAGAATGATGATTCCATTTCAAAGGAACCCACAGAAGACCTCGGCCTCCCGGACCCTCTGCAGAAACCATGAGCAATGAGTGCTCACATAGCTTTTCAGAAATCTGATGTTTCCAGCTTGTCAAAGGGATTAACCTGCACTGCAAGTGGAAGAGCTTTTGAATAGAAGAAGGAAACATTGAAATCTCTCCAGACGTGCCAGTCCTAGCCTTGCTCTTTGTTGATGCCCTAGCCAAGGAAGGAGTCATTGGCTACTTAGCCAAGCAGTGGACTTTGATTGTCTTCTAAGGGTTATAAACCTCTGAGAGACCCACTAGACCTTTCCTCTTGGAAACTTTAACATTCATCCTTGAACAATTTTCCAGAACTTCTGAAATGTATTGACAACACCCTGGAGAGCCTACACACTCTTCCTTGGGAAAGAAGACCTTCTGGGTGGTCACTAGGATTTTCTTCCTATTGTCACTAAAAATGTGACTTTCGACAAGTTACGTCACCTTAAGCATCAATTTCGCATTGGTCTAGTGGGAAGAGTCAAATACCTTTCAGCGTGTTGTCAGACCCAGTGAGAACAATTCATACGAAGCGTGAGCATCCGGGTATTGCACAATAAGCGCTCAGTAATATTGGCCATGGTTACGAGAGTCAATCTGCCCCTTAACTTTTTCAGGTTACGGTCCAGGGATTAATTCCAGTTGAGCAGGACTCATTGAGCACCGCTTACGTATCTAGCGCCATGCCAGGATTGGTTGTTCTTGTATGCCATCCAATGGGATCCATTCTAACTCGCTGTTGTCAGTTGCCATTGAGTTAGTTTGACTCACCGCGACCCAATGTACAACAGAATGAAAGATCGCCGGGTCCTCTGCCATCCTCACAATTGTTCTCGTGTTGAGCAATGGCTGCAGCCACAGTGTCAAGCCATCTTGTTGAGGACCTTCCTCATGTTTTCGCTGACCCTCTAGCAAGCACGATGTGCTGTTAGGCATTATTTATTTAGTTTCTTAAAATATAAACTCGGAGTCGTTTTTCCAAATAAATACCTAAGTACCACCAAGAAAGATGAATTAGGAACAGAATGTGTCCTTTGGACTTGGGGGTCCCTGCACTGAGAATCTCCTAGACCCAAAGGAAGATTGATGCCAAGACACACCGATCTCCCAGGGGCACTGAACCCACCCATGCTGAAGAGACCAGCACTTTGCCCCCGAGCGGACCCAGAGAGAAAACCTGCCCTCAGAACCCCCTCTCAGAATGTGGACTCTTGAGTTTCTTCCACTGGCAGAGAAGACTTTTCTGCTTGTTGAAATCATCCACTTTGGGTGTTTCTGCTAAAGTAGTACTGGGTAGTAAGCCAATGATGATCCAAAAATGATTCCTGGTTTATTTAACATTCAGAGTTACCTGGAAGTCTTGAATGTTTATCTGGTAACCGTGTTCTGGTCTCCCATCAACGCTGCCCAAGAGGACTGAGCTCAGCCCTGAGAGGCCATGGGCCATGCAGTCAGTCAGGACCCTCAAGGTCCTACCTCTGTGGGAGGAGACCCACTTCCAGATGGAGACACTGCCCACCAGCTTCCCCGTGAGCCACCAACTGGATGTTGGAAAGGCATTTTTCAATGGAGAGGGCCTGTCATGGTAACATTTAGGTTTAGCAAGGGGTTTACCCTGGAGTTTTCACTACAGCTTCATTAGTTAATTGCAACAATATCCAGCTGAGGTTGCAATTAAGCCAACAGGAACAGAGGAGGCTGGCTGACTCAGGGCAGCCCAGTGTGGGTGGAGTGGAGGGCAGTGGAGAATGCCTTCGCCCTTCCTGCCCCCTGGGTCTGGGCTAGCTGGCTTCAAGCCCCATTCAAAGACAAATAGGAAGTGAGAGGGATGAAGATCCAGGCCCTGAGCGCCTCAGGTTCTCAGCAGCCAAGTTATTGGGAAATGGGAGAGGTTAGAACAGACACAAACAGTCACAAGAAACTATTGAAACTGGATTTTTCTGCCCCTGCCTGCCCCCGCCCCCACCATGAAAGCATTTTCTTGTTTTACTTCAAGAAAAGGTGATTAAAAAAATGCTTGGGAAAGAAGATGGAGTAGCAGTGTCCTCGTTCCTCCTATAATTGTAACGATGGGCATCGATGGGGTGAAAAGTGTCGCCCAGATCGTGGCCACCTGCTGTTAGGTACTGTTGAATTGGTTCTGACCCATAGTGACGGCCATCTAGGTACCAGGAAGAAATCACCACTGGGCCCTGTGCCATCCTCACAGTTGTTCAACTGTCCCTATGTCTGAGCCCATTGTTGCAGCCACGGCGTCAATCCATCTTGTTGAGGGTCTCCCTCTTTTTCACTATCCCCCCACTTTACCAAGCATGATGTCCCTTCTCCAGGGACTGGTCTCTCCTGACAACATGCCCAAAGTCTGTGGGGCCAAAGTCTGTCTCACCATCCTTGGCTCCAAGGAGCATTTTGGCTGTACTTCTTCCAAGAGAGATCCATCTAGCTAGAAACTCAGAATTCAACCGGGCTTGGCAATAGGGCCATTGCATTAATGAGCCATGATGAGGTCGTGTAAGAGTAGGGCGGGTCCTTAACCCTGGGACGGGTGTCCTTATAGGACAGGGGAAGCCACGGAGCCCTGCTGGGAAGAAGGCCACATGAAGACAGAGGGCTGGAATGGTGCAGGGACAAGCCCAGGAATGCCAAGAGTCACCGGCAGAAATGAGGAAGCAGCACTGAAGGAAGGATTCATCCCGAGAAACTTCAGAGGAGAGGAAGCATGGCACTGCCGACACCTGTATTTCTAGCTTCCAGAGTTGCGACACCCTTGTTTGTTGGCTTAAGATACCGAATGTGCGGCAGGTTGTTCCCAGGGCAGCCTGGGAAATGAACACAAGCATTCGCTGAACATCACTTCAATCAAGCACTTCACCTATCTGGTCACCTTAACCCCTACCCTGAATCTCTCTGTACTTCCTCGGTGGTACCTATGGAGAGACTTAGGTAATTAACCATCACAAGCTCAAGATATACACCCATGCTCATGGTTCAAACCTACCCAGGCTCATCCCAGAGTACAGAGACAACTGTCTGTGTAAATCTTTCTGTCCACACACCAGAAGAAATTCCAGGTTGCTCAAGCCGAATAGAATGACTCGTCTTTTAAAATGACCGTCTCAACGGAGGTTTTGTGATCTCGTCTCGCTCATTAGTTCTAATGACATGAGAGGGCAAGGCTGTGCACAGCCCCCTGCAGAGCGGCCGGTCAGGGCTCCCACACCTGGAGAACCCATGCCCCACCGCCCCTGTGAGCTCCCAGGTGGGCTGCGGGCTAACCTGATGGCAGTGACCTTCCTCCTTTGGCAGAGAAGAAGCCTGGACTGGTCTGCAGAAAGCTTCAAGGACTTGCCTGAAGTCACACGGAGAAGGGCCCAGAACTCAACGTTGGCTCTCTCCATTGTCTTGTCGAAGCCAGAGGAAACGACAATACGTGCTCCCAGTCTACGGTTTGAGGAAGACACTTTTCCACCCCACCCCCAGTCCCATGACAAGAGTCCCTGGTGGTGCCAATAGTTAAGTGCTTAGTTGCTAAGGAGGCTCTGTGGTGAAGGGGATTGAGCGCTGGACTGTTCACCAAAAGGTCGGTGGTTGACACCCACCAGCCACTCTGTGGGAGAAAGGTAAGGTTCCAGTCCGCCCAGAGATGCCCTGTGAGAAAGAGCCAGGTACCAGCCACGACAGCCCACAATTCCACTCGGACACACACAGGTGCCCAGGAGTCAGCTCATTCTTCTGCATGTGGTATTGGAAGCACCAGCACAGGGCCATGCACACGTAGACAAGCCAGTGACGTATACAGATCGTTGTTGGCTGCCATCGAACCGATGCTGTTTGTCTCAGATTGACAGAATGAAGCACTGCCTGGGTACTAAGTCATCCTCACAGTCACCGCTATATTTGAGCCCACTGTGGCAGCCACTGTGGCAGTCCACGTCCTTGAGAACCATTCCTTCTCGACGACCCTCTGTACCCTCGAAGCATGATGGCCCTCTGTAGGGGCTGGTCTCGGGAAGATCTAGCCCAAGTAAGTGAGCTGAAGTCGCACCATCCTCGCTTCTAAGGGGGCATTCTGCTTCTACTTCTTCCAAACAGATTTGTTAGTTCTTCTGGCAGTCCACGGTATAAGTAATATTGCTTGTTAGCAATCATAATTCAAAGATTATGGCCTTGGGGCAGTTCTAGTCTACCCTGCAGGGTTGCTATGAGCCAGATCAACCCCAAAACCATGGGTTTTAGGTTTGGCAGCAGCTTCCCTCATGTTCTTTCCCGGAAGGGAACCTCATTGGGATGATCCTCATCTCCCAGGTAGAGAGCAGTCTCCTTGGCTGGGTCATGTGAACAGTCCTCACTTCCCTGGGAAAGCCGGGCGGCTCAGGAGGGGTGCAGCCTGCAGGGAGCTCTCTTTGGCTCTCTTGGCGTGGATACTAGGCCCAGGCCCCTGACCTAACCTCTCCGGGACATGTCTTCCTGGCAGTAACTCCGGCACAAGAAGCCCCGAGCTAGTTACCTTCTCCTTTCAGCTGTGGGATGTTTCCACCCGGTGGGGAGAGGGAGAAAGATGGTCAGCATTGTAGACCTCCCCTGCAGATCCCTATGGTTTGTTAGCTAAGGAGGCCATTGGGTTCTGATTCCAGGGAGGGAGAAGCCTCAGCTCAGAGTCAGAAACACCGATCCCATCACTCTTCCTCCACTTAGATCTTTAGTGAATAGTTACTAGGTGCCTACGCTGCCCGACGGCCCCTTTGGAAACCTTATATCCAATAGCACTTCAAGAAGTCCATGGCTTGGACGTGGCATGCTTATTGGCATGCTTACGCAGGGACATGGGACCAGGAACTTCAATGTAATATTTCCACTCATTCGCTTAACTGGTCCATGCGGTCCACCCATCTCCACTGTACAAGACCGAAACGATGCCTTTGAGAAGGCTATACATAGCTGGTGGATATTGTAGTAGACTCCAACTTGGCTCTGATCCCATCATCACTGCCCTTCCAGGGACCTCACGGTCCGTCACTTACCACAGAGCAGACTTCCCTTGTCACCATCCCCCCTGAAGACCAAAGCTGACTCCCAAGAGTCACGTGGGACCCATGGACACCCCAACCCAACAGAAAGCGAGAGGCCAGCTGTCTTGGCAACTCTAGTTGCTTAGTTCATCCTGGCTTGTATTCTTTGTCTTCAGTCATCAGTAGGAGATCAGCCCTCCGTCGCATCTTCTTCTTTCTCTGGCCCCCCCTGCCCCGCCCTGCCCCCCCAGCTTTCCACTGTGCTCTCTGGAAAACTTCTTTGGGGGGGGTGTCAATAAGCTTCCTGTGTTTTCAGCTTGTTCACTGAGACGCCTCACCTTCCCACTTTGAGGGCACCACCTGCTGATCTGTTTCTTCCCCCTCACACCTCAGGGCGGACACCCACTCCACCCACTGTTTCTCCCTTCTCAGTCCCTGTGTCATGGCAGGCCGCCCCTCATTCTCAGGGTGATTCTGGCGTGGCCTTCAGTGACAACATCATCAGGTGGCTGTGGTGTCAGCGCCCTAGACTTCCTCTTCTTGGATGCTTCCTTCACCATGCTGTTGCCCACGGACTTCTCCCGACCTCCTCTCTGGTAGCAACACTCCCTTCTGGAAACTTCCACTGAAACCCTGTGGAGTTGCTCCTCAGGGTGCCCATGTGCCAGCCTGGTCAGAACTCCTCCTGGATGTTTTCAAGCCACAAGGGGGAAGAGAGCTTGTCCCTTCCCCCGGGGTCCTGGTCGCCGTCTGGGGTGATGTAAGCAGAACTTCTTGTGACCCTAGCATCTTCCCAGTCTGTCCCGTGGAGGGCCCCAGGTGGACACAGCAGTGAGAGCGTGAAATGCCCACAGATGTCATTTCAGCTGCTGGGTCCCATCACCTGTGTGTTTCCCAACTGCTAGTCAATCAACCGCTTTTTGCTTGCACTAGTTTGATGTAGTTTTCTTGTCATTTAAGACAAGGGTCCTACAGAGGAACAGAACCTTGGATATATAGCTACATATATACGAGGGGCCTTCAAATAGGTCATGGAAATGTCCCATTGTATTTAAATCCCATTTTTCCATGAACTGTTTTAGGCCCCTTTGTATAAATTGTGTGTGTGTACAAAACTGTACTCATTGATTATTATTGTTAGGTGCCTGAGATTTTTTGTACTTTCTATACATTAAGATGTAATTGTGGTAGTAACACAATTTCAGGTCAACTTGATTAGAGGATGAAAGGGTGGAGCCCAGCCTGTCAATCAGGTCACAGCCTGATGGTCCCTCCTTGTGGGCGTGGCCTCTCTGAGGATTCTGGGACTTGCTCTCTTGATCCTGCCATCAGAAAAGGCAGACCCCTCTCTCAGTCTCTGCTACACCTTCCTATAGGCAAGCCACATGGAGCTGTGGATAGCAGCCAAAGCCCTGGAGATGTGCCCACTGCCATTGGATCCACAGGACTTTCTACCCACCGGCCTGTGATCATCCTGTGTGAATCAGAAGAGGAATTCATGGGCTAATATCAAACTTATGGACTTGATCTGGGGGGCTGGTCTGGGATGTTTTCTTAATGTACAATTGCTCTTTGATATAAAGTTCTCTCTTATACACATATGAGTGTCTCTGGATTTGTTTCTCTGGTCGGCCCGACCTATTGTAGTAATCCAAACTGAAGGCTATGCTCTTTGATCATCATTGGGTAAACACTCTTCTGGTATTCTCTGTTTGCAACCCAGATCCCTCTCACATAAGCAGTGAGGTCCCTCATTTAATGTCCTCATCTGAACCCTGGCAGCTAGCTCTCGTCAGCGTACTGCCACAACCATGTTGGAATTATTGTCAGCAAATTTTACCTACATGTGATGTTAATGATACTGCATTTTGTTGGCTCACCTTTCTTTGAAATGGGCACGAATATGGATCTCTTCCAGTTGGTTGGACAGGTAGGCCCAATTTCTTAGCATAGAGAAATGAAACATCGTTGAAACATTTCGATTGGTATTCTGCCAAACTCTGGATTCTTGATGTCAGCCAATGCCGTCAATGCAGCTCGGATGTCTCCTTCAGTACAGTTGGTTCTGGTCCAGAGGCTGCTGCCTGAAGTGGCTGAACGTGCACCAGGGGCTTGGTTTGGTTATGAGGCAACTCTGGACTCTCTTCACCTTCATTTGATGTGTCCTGCATCGTCCATTGTTTTGACCATGCCACTGTGCAGTGCCATTGGGCCAGCTTTGACCTAACAGGGACCCTATGCAGGGTCATACTATACATTATGTTATATATACAACAGAAGGAAACACTGCCCGACCCTGTGCCCTCCTCACGCTTGGTGTTAGAACTGAGAACCGTGGTTGGGATAGAAGTGTGATATAATCCTTCGCTATTTCAGTGCCACGCTTGAATTTTCCCGTCAGTTCCTTCAGTGTGAGGAGTGCCAACTATGCTCTTTTATCCAAGGGATAGAAGCTTGTTTTGAAAGAAACTTATCAAAAATTTGCATAAGTAATAACTACATGCAATTGTCCTTCAGCATCTACGCGTCAATACAAATTATAAAATGATTACAAGATGCAAATTACAGACAACAAGCAAACATACACCTACTATATAAGGCCACTGAGGCTTCAGTAGGTTAAGTAGCCTGAGAGTTGAGGCTTAACCCTAAAAATCTCTGATTCTGAAGTTCTTCCTTTGAATAAAATTACTAATTAGACTTCAAAAGATGGGGGGCCATGTCAATATTTGAAGGGCCCACCAAACTACCTCTAGTCTTGTCACATCCTGCAGCATTCCCTAGAAATTGGCTGCCATGAGCGGCAAGAGGAAAATGAAAGAAATTCAGAATGATGTGATGTGCCCCAGTTATTCTCAGTAGGTTTTTAAAAAAATTATTTTAATGTAAAACTATCAAATATCATTGTTCTTAAGCCTCCGGGCCTCCCACCCTGCCAGTGATGCTAGTGAATTTATAGATAGTCCCTAAAGTAACTGGTGGTACTCCACCTCCAGTCACCTTAAGGGACCATCTCCTTTGAAATACAGGGATAGGGATGTTCACACATTTGCTTTTAGGTCTGTCACGTCATCATTGTCTTTCAAATGCAAATTTTTCATGGCAGGAAACTCAGGCATCCTATTAAATTCTTAGGCAAATAAAATAATCCATCATTCATTTGAAAAAAAAAAAGTCTTTTCTGCCAAACGGCCTCCCCACTGGGCCTTAGCTTGCAATGGTGGAATTTTTTAGCTTGACTTACTCAACTCATTGAGCCTTGGGTGAGGGACATTCCTGTTATACTCAAAGCTCCTATTATGCAAATGCCCTCCAATCCTCACCGCCTGTGAAGGTAGGGAACAGTCAGCCTACTGTATCGCCCCTCTCCCTC
>NW_022107431.1:10004424-10028577 GCF_000313985.2 Echinops telfairi
CCCCCCGTCACAGCAGACGTTAACTGTAGACCCTCCTGAGCACGGCACGGAAGCCCTCGGCACTGAACTGGCCCGGTGAGCCTTTTCTTCCCTTGTGTCCTGCTCAGCTGGACAAAGGCCAGGGAGGGAGTCCAGGGACCACAAGCCAAGCAGAGTCTGCAGACATACAGAGAAACATCTGTCCCTAGGCAGGCCCGGTGGCGGCAGTGGCGGTGATGTAATGTGCAGGCCCCTGTGTGGCGCTTTGTTTAAGATGAAGAATTTCAAAATGGCGATCGCAGAGCATTAAGCGGATTCTGTGGCCTTCTGGGTAGGGGTCCCTATGAAACTTCACAGGCTATATAACTGCCCCTGGGGACCGCCCTTCCTGCTTTCAAATGGTGTGGCCCCTGGTCCACCACAATGAATCAGCCATCAAGGTCCCTTGTGGTGTAGTAGTGTGTGCCACGTCATGTAATGGCAGTTTGAATCCACCAGCCGCTCCTTGGGACAAAGATGAGGCCTGCTGCCTCCATAAAGATTTACAGCCTCGTGAAGCCGCAGAGAGGAGCCCTAGTGGCCCAGTGGGGTATGAGACGGGCTGCTCACTGCATGGTCAGCAGTTCAAAGCCACCCGTCACTCCTCAGGTACAAGATGAAGCTTTCTACTCCCCTAAAGAATGCCAGCCTCGGAAACCCACAAGGGCAGTTCTCCCCTGTCCTGTAGGGCGGCTGTGAGGTGGAATCGACTCGATGGCCGGGAACGAGAGGGAGGGGCATCCTTTGACCACCACCTAAAACACAGCAGAACCAAACTCACAGCCACCAGGTCGAGTCTACCTCCCAGCAACCCCATCCCCTTCCGTAGCTTGCAAACACACCGTTTCTCTCTCACCTGCTGTAGCCATCCTTCCTCCCAGATACACCCTCCCACGTCTGCTTTGCCTGCTCCACACTCCCGACCTCTTCTCGAAGGTCCTGCCCATTCCTTTTGGGGGGTGCGTGTGTGTGCGTGTGTGTGTGTGTGTGTGTGTGTGTAAATGCATTTTAATCGGATACCTTTTAATTGCACCTGAGCCTCACCCACAGGTCAAAGGAATCATCTGGCTACATACCTCTTAGATCTTACCCATCAGCCTGTGCAACTCTTCCTCTCTCAGACACATGCAGTTGTTGCCAGATGCCTTCCAGTCAGTTCTAACTCTTAGCAACCTCCTGCACAACAGAAGGAGACACGGCGGCAGGCCCTGCGCCCTCCTCACGCACAATTGTTCCTGAGCTGGAGGCCATGGTGGAAGTCATGGTGCCCTGTCCATCTTGTTGTGGGCCGTCCTCGATGTTTGTTTCTTCAGAAACATAGATGCCATCCGAGCCATCGAATGTAAATACCAACTGTTAGTCTGGGTAGACCAGAGAAACCAGTCCAGGGAGACTCATATGTGTGTAAGAGAGAGTTTTATATAAAGAGCAATTGCATATTAAGAAAACATCCCAGCCCAGTCCAAATCAAGTCCATAAGTCTGATATTAGCCCATATGTCCAATACCAATCTATAAGTTCACGTTCAGATGCACACAACACATGCAATGATGCTGAATGCAGGAAGAACACAGGCCAGAGGGTGGACAGTCTTGTGGATCCAGTGGTGATGGGACCATCTCAGTGCTGGTGTGGGTCTCCACGTGGCTCCTCCCGCTCCAGGGCTCTGGCTGCATCAGCGTAGCTCCATCAGGCTTGTCAGCAGGGATGTCTCACAGCAAAAGTGTGTCTGGCCTCCAGTGAGTTATTTATCTCCATGCCGCCTCCAAATGAGGTCATCAAGCTGCCACCTGTGTGACAGGCTAAACCCCACCCCATTCACTCTTAATAGTCTCAAGTTGGCACCAAATTATGTAACTACCACACCATCCAAATGTTTTTCAAATAGCCTTGTTCTAATTGTCCTGGTTTGCTGAATTCAAGCAGCCGGATTTGGTACAAGTTCAATGTCCTTTCCTTCAAGAATTAGCTCATCTTCCTGGGCCTGAGATACGGAACAAGCAACACTTGTCCTCATCGGAACCATCGGGTGTATTTTTCATTTTAGAAGTCATGGATTCCAACAAGAGACCCGAACTCCTGCATAAAGATGTTGATGGGAAAGAGAGCACACCGCGAGGTCATCTTGTATCTGAAGGCCCGTGGGCACCCATGGTCCTGCTCTGTACCTGACGACAGGTCGTGCAGACTGGAGCCTGCTCCTTTCTAGAATCCTCTATTTGTCCACGTGAAGGCCCCTCTTCTCTCCCTGGAGACTGAGTTCTGTGTGGATGTGATTGAATTCCCTCTCAGGGGTTCCTCGGGTCCTTTCTCAGAGCGTGGTCCCTCCAGGGAGTTGGTGGCAGTCTCTGGAATGCTGACTGTCTGGTTGCTGAGGACGGTGGACATCCCTGCAGTGGCTGAGGCAAAGTGCCTTAAAAAAAAAAGTAATAATTTACCTTTTTTTGCTGCTGTTGTTGAGAACACACATTTCCATGCCGCCATTTCTATGCATACAATTCAGTGACACTGATGATGTTCAGCTTGTGCGCCCAAGTTGTTCTCCTCCCATGAATATGAACTTACTGTGGCAAAGTGGTTACACAATGGGTTTGGTAACCACAAGGTCAGCAGTTTGAAACCACCAGTGGCTCCTCCAGAGAAAGACGAGGCTTTCTGCTCCCACAAAGAGTTACAGCCACGGAAACCCACAGGGCGTTCTGCCCTGTCCTCTCCGGGGAGTCAGCATCACGTCGGGTTTGGTTTTTCGATCCCCTAAGCAAGGACCCCCGGTGGCACTGCCAGTGAGTGTGCGACTGCTAACTGAGGGGTCGGCAGGCCAGACTCCCCCGCTGCCACGAGGGAGAGAGAGGATGCTGTCTGCATAGGGTCCTTGCAAGGGGCTGAAATCGACCAGATGGCTGTGGGTTTGGGCATTTGGTTTCCTCGGTTCCAGTCTATCCTTTCGAGTTGCCATTGTGGCCTATGAGTTGTTTGTTCACAGAGGAGGGCAGGGCTCCGCCTGTTCACTGGACAGTGGACAGTCCTCCGCTGGAGGAATCCTGGCAGGTTTTCATGGTCTTTGGGTGAAAGCCCAAAACCTGGAGCATGGATCTCTGGATGTGCCACTGCCTGTCCCGACTCCTTCTGGTCAGGCCTAGGCCCTGGGTGTTCTAGTGGCATGGCCTTTGGGGTGCTGTTCTAAGAGTAGGCATCACTCCCACCTCTGACTCACTCAGAGGCTATCTCCCGCCTACCTGCCCCTCTCTGCCTTCGTCTCAGTCTGCTTTCCCCTGAGGTCTCCCCGCTTCCCAGCCTGATGCTTACTGCCCTACTTTCACCCCCTGTTCTGTCGGCACCCCAGTCATAGTTATTTTGCTGGGCCACGGCTCGCTCACGGATTCAGCATCATGGAGAGAGAGGAAGGCTGACATTCAGTAATTAAGAAACACTCACTGCCAGCTAGTCCATTCTGATTGATAGCAACCCTATAGGGCAGGGCAGAATGGCCCCCGTGGCTTTCTGAGACTATAGCTGTTTACAGGAGTAGAAAGCCTCCTCTTTCTCCAATGGTGCAGCTGGT
The DNA here is from genome assembly GCF_000313985.2 of Echinops telfairi. NCBI lineage: Eukaryota > Metazoa > Chordata > Mammalia > Afrosoricida > Tenrecidae > Echinops > Echinops telfairi. The sequence goes on from NW_022107431.1 coordinate 10,008,005, forward strand.
GATTTCAAACTGCTGACCTTGTAGTTAGCAGCCCAAAGCATAACCATTACACCACCAGGGCTCCTCCATCAGCAATGCATCAGGGAAATGCTATTTTCTGCTGCTGCTGCTGCTGCTGCTGCTGCACCAAAGGCCTGGAGGACTCTCTGGGCAGCTGCCGAGGTGCTGGGCAATCACAGTGAGCCCTCCTGACCAAGGACTGCCCAGAGCCCATGCCCACCACATGGGCTGGGACCAAGTGGGCTTGTAAAGGGTACTATTCTAGGGTACTATTCTGGAGTTCCATGTGCCCCCCATGGGGCTATGATCTCTATAATTCTGACCATCATGATGACCTGCCTGCTCCCTGGCAAAGTTTCCAACAAGGACCATCCTGAGAAGAATGGGCTATTGTGGTACATTCACTTTGATTGGAAAAGAGAGAGAGGGACATGCCATCTTTCCTCCCCTCCTCCACACCCCGGAGAAGAGAGGCTAGGAAGAGGAAGTGAAGCATGGCGGGATGGTGCCAACAGGCTCCTCTCGGTAAAAATGTCTCCAAAAGCCAGAAAACAGGCACCGTCATAATGCCAGATCACGAGCGCTGCTGGCCACCAGGGTGGTCATCTTGGAGGTCTTGGGGGGCTGAGGAAAACGTGCTGAGGCTGTTGCTGACCACGAGTGCTCTCCGACTCTGCCAGCCACCTGTCCTCAGACGCTTTCTTCTCCGGGTCATGATATAAGAAGAGTCGGGAGGAACGGTCAGACAGGAAGAGGACATCCGGAGTCCTTGGGTGGAGCGAAGGTTTCCTCGATAGGCTGTCAATCAAAAGGCCAGAAGTTTGAGTCTACACGGAGGAGCCTCGTAAGAAAGGTCTGGCAATCTATTTCTGAAAAGCCAGCCCCGGAGAGCCCAGTGGGAGCCCAGCTCTCCGTGGACACACCCTGCCTTGGAATGGACCCGGCAGGCGTGGCTGCCGGTGATGCTGGAGCATGAGACTGAGCCGGGCAGCTCAGCGTCACCCGGCGGGGGCAGCAACCGCCACCTCACTCTGCCTGGGTCTGAGGAGTCCCTGGGCCTGAGATGTTTCTTTTTAAAACCAGGGTGGCTCCAGGCAAGCCAGGAGAAGATGGCCCGTGTGGCAGCAGCTGTGACCCCAGCTCTACATCTGCCCCGATGGGACTCCTCTCAGCCCCCTTTGTGAGTCACGTGGCGCAGGCCTCCCCCCTGAAGCTCCTGAGAGCACCCGAAGTTGTTGTTGGTGGTATCCTTAATCGGGGCTCATCTGGGCCCAGTGTGACAGAGCAGAACTACCCGAGGGTGTCTCCTGGGCTGCACTCGGCTGGACTCAGTGGTTTCAGTCTTTATGGAAGCAGGTGGCCAGCCCTCTCTCTCTCTCCCAGTGGCCAGGGGCTTTGGAGGGACTGGGCGGCTAGGTGGGTTCAAACAGCTAACCTTTCAGCCTGAACCGGGGAACCTGGAGCGCACAGTTTTCCTTGGTGTGTCACTGCTACAATTTTCCAGCCAGAAACGGCTTTAGCATTTGTGACCTCAGAGAAGGCAGACTCCTGGCACGAGCCCAGGGGTGGACGCCTCCGAACCATCCACCCTGTTCCCTGCAACTTGCTTTGAACGCACGTTTCGGTTCCTGAAAACCCCAGGAAGGGAAGGAGGTTCACTCTCTCTCTTCTCAGAACCGTGACCGCAGAAGGAGAGTGCTGACGGGGAGAACACTCGGGCACGTGACCACCGGAGATCCACCTGCCGGCTGCTCTCGCCCAGCTCCTCCCAGCTCCTCGGTGCCAGATGGAAGGCTGGAAAGCTCTGGGAAGTTCGGAGTGAGGGCATCTGTCTTAGTTCTTTCCAGAAACCAAACTCACCGAGATCGAGTGGATCCTGACTCTGAGCCATCCTACAGGACAGGGCAGAACTGCCCCTGTGGGTTTCGGAGCCTGTCACTCTTGACAGGAGTAGAAAGCCTCGTCTTTTTCTGGCAAAGCCCCTGGGGGCTTCAAACTGCTAACCTCGAGGTTATCAGCCCACGGTGCCCAAACCCACAACCCCGGGCTCCGAGAAATGGGTTCTCTCATATGCAGTTTAGGCGACGAGAGGTCCGACTGCAGGGCACCGCTCGAGGGGAGGCAATCTCTCTCTGTCTGCTCTCGAGGACGAGCTGAGTTTCTCCCGGTTCCTCAGGGACCTCCCGTGGCCGGGTGCCCATCGTCCCGGTCTCTGCTCACTTCTCTGTGTTGCACACCAAACCCAAACCCACCGCCGCCCTGTCAACTCTGACTCAGCCACCTATGGGACGGAGCGGAACTGCTCCCCGAGGTTCCCGAGCGGTCCGTCTCTGCGGACAGCCTCGTCCTTCTCCCGAGGGCCAGCCGGTGGGCTCAGACCTCTCAGACCTCCTGTGCCAGGACCGATCAGCTTCATTGATACCCCGACGGCTTAAGCCACGCCTGACCAGGATATGGTCCCGTGGGCAAAGCAGAGAGAACTCCACACCCCGGCACCTTCACCTCCACAGCGTGGGGGGCTCAGGTTGCAGCCCGTAGGGGAGTGGCGGCAGTTCAATCCATAACACCAGACGGGAACGATGACGCAGTCAGAAGCCACCTTCTAGTCTTTCTGAAAACCAACAACAAACAAGCTCACTGCTATTAATCGATTCCAACTCATCCGGGGCCTGTGAAGCAGAGTAGATAGAACTGCCCTTAGGAGTTTCCAAGGCTGTAACTTCCTTAGGGGAGTTGACAGTCCTGTCTTTCTCCCATGGAGTGGCGGGTGGTGTTGAACTTCTGACCTTGCCATGAGCAAGTGCATCATCCACTAAGCCCCCCATGGGCTGCTTAACCATGGGTCAGTGGTTGGAAACTACCAGCTTCTCCCCAGGAAAAAGATGAGGCTGTCTGCTTCCGTGAACAGTGACCGTCTCAGAAACCCCCGGGGCAGTTCCACCCAGTCCTGTAGGATCGACTGGAGGGCAGGGAGTTTGCAGAAAGGGTCCTCAGGCAGGGCTGGATGAGGCCCATGACATCCTCGGTTGCAGCTCATATCACACACCTCGCCAAAGAGAAGCAATTCCAGCCATCACATGACGGAGGTGTTCATTAGATGTTTGGCCAGTAGGGCCCACAAATGATGTTATAAATAGCCAACTGGCCCTGGACAGAAAAAGCTTCCCCACCCCTGCTCCAGATATGCCCTTTATTTAAGGACTGGTACTTGATAGATGGCAGAGAGCTTTCAGTCATCAGAGAGGAGGGAGAACTGAAACAGTGGTCATACTGTCATTGTTGTTGTTAGATGCCTTTGGGTCCTCTCTCCCCGCAGGGTCCCCGGGCACAGTGGAGCAAAATGCCGCTGGGTCTCCAGCATCCCCTCCTCAGTCACAGATCCGACAGTCGTGACCCCTGGATTTCTCACTTTGGGAAGTAGACTGCCAGGCCTTTCTCCCTGCTCTGTAGGGATAGTTATCAATAACAGCAATGTTCACGATAACAGTTATAATAATCCAGTGTTTGCACTCACCAGGCCTTTCTCCCTGCTCTTAGGGGTAGTTAGCAATAATAGCAATGTTCACAGTAACAGTTATAATAATCCAGTGCTTGCACCCACCAGACCTTTCTCCCTGCTCTTTGGGGTAGTTAGCAATAACAGCAATGCTCACGATAACAGTTATAATAATCCAGTGTTTGCCACCTGCCGGGTACATTTGCTTATATGAGGAGGTTTCGGAAAGTTGGTGGAAACGGGACAAGAAGACGATGGATTTCCCTGTGGACTTTTTGAAGTCCCCTCCCGCCCCTGCCTGGAGAAGGACATCACGCTTGGTAAAGTGGGGGGGCAGCAGAAAGGGGGGAGATTGGCAAGGAAATGGGCTGACCCCATGGCCGCCCCCATCGGCTCAAACACAAGTACAGGGCAGTGTTTTGTTTTGCTGTGTAGAGGGTCGCCATGCGTCAGAACGGGCTTGGCAGCACCTAACAACGACAACGACAACATCCCCTTATGACCAAGCTTTCAAATAACCAGGTGAGGGACTCAGTTTCTGGGAAGGGGCCGACCTGAGACTTCACTTCTTCAGACGAACCCCAACATCCTAGCTTCTCACTTGATTGCCTGGATGTGTTTCAATTGGCGGCCCCTTACTTTACAAGTGAGAGCACAAGGGTGCATTCAGGCTAATGGGCCAGCGAGGCAGACATCAGGGAATAAATCAGACCTCAGACCTAAATCACCAGAAGCCTCTTCCTGGGCCCAGGCCTCAGCTGTCCAGTCTGTCTGTGTCCCCAGGAATATGGGGGTCCAAGATCTGAACTGGTGCTAGTTGAGACTCTAGAGAAGGACATGCTGGCTGATCAAGTTGAGGGCCACAGAGAGCGAGGCAACCATCAGTGAGGCGGCTGGACACAGTGACCTCAAGCATGGCAGGGCCAAGGAGCTGGTGCTGCGCTGGGCAGAGTGTCCTTTTGTTGTCCAGCAGCTCCCGAGTTGGATCCGACTGGACAGCACCGAAAAGCAGTCCCAAGATATCTCTGGGTCGCATGGAACAGAGATGGCCTGGGACAGAGTGAGCAAATGAGGACAAAGCACAAAGATAGAGGCGTGGCCAACCACTGGCAAGGAGCCAGCGCCTGGGCACCTGGAAGGGGCCGGACCTAAGGCTGGGAAGGCTGTGGGCTGTGTCCCTGTTTCTGGGAACGAGCTTCCCCTGCCCTGTCACAGAGGGTGGACTGTGGTTGCCCCCAGTGCCCATGTCTACCCTCCTGCAGCTCCAGAAAATGGGAACGAGGTCTTTGTTTTGTGCCAGCTTCCAGGAGAGGAGCCACTGAGTGGCTAAGCCAGGGCAGGAGCACCCACCCCCCAGGTGCACCCCCAGTGATACTGTGGACCAGTTATAGGAGACGAGAGTTAGCAGGGAACTGGAATTGTCTTAAGCTAGACTGACAATCCCAGGGGTCTCTGCTGTGTGTGGCGGGGTATTGGGACTCAAAATGAGTTTGAATGCAGCATTAAAGTCACCTGCAGACAACAACCAGGATGCAGGTCTGAAAACCAATTGCCATAGAGTCAATGATGGCTGATGGTGCCTGCAGTGTGTCCAAGGGGAACTGTGGTGCATCGGGTCTCCATGGTGGACTTGTCTGCAATGGCCAAGTGTGGCGGTTACATCATCGCCTGTCAACTTGCGAAGGGGTGGAGTCTATCCTCATTTGGAGGCACCACGGAGGTAAATAGCTCACCAGAGGTCAGATACATCCTCTGCTTATCTCTCTGTGGGACATTCCTGTTGACAAGTCACATGGAGCTACGCTGATGGCAGCCAGAGCCCTGGAGCTGGAGGAGCCACGTGGAGACCCACGCCAGCACTAAGATGCTTCCACACCACTGGATCCACAAGACTTTCCACCCACTGGCCTGTGCTTTTCCGGCACTCAGCATCATTGCGTGTGTTGCATGAGTCTGATGAGGAATTTACAGACTGGTATTGGACATATGGGCTAATATTGGACTTAGGAACTTGATGTGGACTGGGCTGGGATGTTTTCTTTTCTTTTTTTTCTTTTTTTTAACATTTTATTAGGGGCTCATACAACTGTTATCCCAATCCATACACACATCAATTGTGTAAAGCGCATTTGTACATCGTTTCTCAAAACATTTTCTCTCCATTTAAACCCCCGACATTAGGTCCTCATTTTCCCCCTCCCTCCCCCGCTCCCCCCTCCCGCATGAGCCCTTGATAGATTATAAATGGGTATTTTGTCATTGGGATGTTTTCTTATTATACAATCACTCTTTGATATAAAGTTCTCTCTTACATAGATATGACTACCCTGAATTTGTTTCTCTAGTCCACCTAGACTAACATACTAAGTATCTTGGGGCTGGATGGACTTGAACCCACAACCTTTAGGGCAGCTGTTGAGCACAGTAAAGGTTTATACCACCTAAGACCTCCAGTGAGTGAGCGAGATGGTGCCTGAATCAATGAAAAGATATGCAACTTGCTGTTCCGCTCATGAGAATCTTCTGGAAAATGTGCCTCAACTTTCCCTTTAGTGTTACAACTCGCATTTTAACAAGAGTATTCATATCTATATCATCTATATCTATATATAATATCAGTAGTCCCCAATCAACTTAGCCAGTGACTGTTTGGTACAAAGATGTCTGAGGTGCTAGCTCTCCTGGCTAGCATCCTGTTTGTCTCCCAGGTTTCCTTGTGAATCCACACCGCCGTCTTTTTGCAAGTAAGCCCAGTTAGACAGAGGGATACTGCAGTGGACACCACCCGGCCTACCCCCAGCCCTTTCCCTCTGGAGAATCACAGATCCATCGCCAAGTTATAAGGCCAAGAGAAACAAACCCCCCAAGTGCCCACCATTGTCATGGCTCAGAGAGGTCCTGCAATGTCACTCACTGGGCAGGGCGGCTGGCTCACACAGGATTTCAGATCGAATTCTGGGTGGGGGACGAGCAGGGTTGGAGTTGGGGATGGGGGGTGATGCCCACTGCCTGCACAGTGACCAGGCCTGCAGTCCCCACCCTGGATCACCCCACCACAGGCTGGGCTTTTGCTTGGAGTGATTTCTCCTCTCCGGCTGCACCTCCGAGGTGCCGTCTTTCCGCACTCGGCCGCCTCATTCTGCACGGTCCAGAGCAGGAGCTCTGACCACATTCAGCTCTGTGCGGACCTTCCAAGCCCGGCTGCAACCGTCACAGCCTCTCCACTCCAGCGACTTGCCAGCTGGGAGAGGCCTGGCCTCACCCGAGGGTGGCTGCCCCACTGCCAACACATGACTCACGGTCAGCTCAGCAGAAAGGGGAAAGCGCGTCGTGGAGCAGGGGTGGGGGGCTGGGTGCAACATATTTGGGTTTTTTTTTTTCCACCTGTGTCTGAGGAATCCTTGTTCTCATCACACATCTGAGGTGGAAATGATGAAAGGAAACTTATTTGCAAACGCCGCACACAGAAACCAGTGCTGCTTGTTTTTAGCCCCGGTGTGGTTAGGGCTTAGTTCCTCTGACATTTATAGCAGAAAGGCTTTTGAAAACGGCTTGGGGCCGAGAGCCTGCCTCTGTTGGGCACTAACTAAACCGAAGTCCCTGCCTTCGGGCCCATTCTGACTCACAGTGGCCCCCTGGGACCGAGTGGGAACAGCCACTGTGGGTTTCGGAGACTTGAGGTCCATCTCTATCATGAGGGCAGACAGACTCATCTTTCTCCCTCATGGGGTTCCAAACTGCTGATCTTGTGGGTGGCAGCCCCACTTGTCACACACACACCCCACGCCACCAGGGCCCCTCCCCTGGGAACCCACACCAAACATACGGCCATCGAGTCAATTCCGCCCTGACGCCGCTCTCATTGATCTAATGGACCTTTTCCCTCCGTGCCTCAAAGAGCAAGCCCGTCCGTCCGACATTCATTCATCCTTTCGAGTAAACGGGAGGGCGGTGTATTTCACCTCTTCCCTCTCGAGCGTGAGTGGGGTGAAGGTTTACAGATCACTTGTCCACTCAACAGTTTATGAGCGTTTGCTTCATGTCACGGATGGCAGTCTCCGCAGTGTGACATTCCCGTGCTGCTCCCTCCCTCTGTGGCCTGTTCCCAGTCCTCTTTCCTTCCCCACCCTCTAGAATTTGGTCCGTGGGTCCATGAACCCTTTGGATCACGGATTGATTCGATTATTCCAGTGTATGGCTCCTGCCCTAGGATGATTGTTCCCGTGATAGACCTGTGGGACAAAAACAGGGTGTTCACTTCCCATAAAGAGTTACATTCTCCGAAACCCAGAGAGGCTGCAAGACGCCATCCTAGGGGCTGCCACGAGTCAGAACACACTTGACGGCAGTGAGTTGGACAACCTGCCTATTGTTTAGCTGAAAAGTGAGCCACGGGGTGAGTGCAGTTCCTGACCCAAAGGGTGACTACGGGACATAGCCTGGAGGGTCCCACCAGCCTCTACCTGACCAATATGCCTGGACTTTGTTATGATTTAGGGCCATGTTCCCCTTTTCTCTCCCATTTCCCCCAGGACCACCTCATGGGGTGCCTTTCAGGGCAGTGGTCATGGTAGCTGGGGCTCTGCACCCCCTGGCTGCCCTGCTCTGGGACCCAGGACTTGGAGAGACCCCCAGGGAGGACAGGGGGCGGGCAGTCGGACGATGAGCTGGAAGGACCTTCATTCAGCTCCCGGGTGGATCTAAACCCGACCGCGTGTGCTTTACAAAGCACGTAAATATCCGCGGCGGGGCAGTGCCCGCAGGGCTTCCCAAGGCCCCCAATAGCCAGGTCAGCACGGGGCTGCTTGTGCTTACTTAGTAGCTTGTAGTCCAACCGTCTCCCATGAGTCTCCTAGCCCAGGCAAAGAGGGAAAGAGACACAAAGACGGACAAAGCAAGAGCAGGGAAAGCAGAGGCGGGCAGGGACTGCCAACGGGAATGCCCTTACAGCACGCCACGCCGTCTCCTGTGGCTGATGTACAGAGGCCGAAGACCCAACAAAGGAATAAGCACAGGCCTCCTCCTGCTTTATAAGCTGTCATGGGCTCACGACATCCAACAGGCGGGGAGGTGCACGCCCGCTTCTTAGATGGCAGCAGCCGTGAGTCTGGTGTGACCATGGCGGAACGTAATAAGGCCAGCCACGGTGGGGCACTCATGGACGAAAACAACCTCCTGTTAACTAATTCTGTCTACAAGGGCCCTATTGCCAAACAAAGGCAGGCTCCACAGTTTGCGAGGGCCTCCATGTACCTTATTAGGGAGCAATATTTGTCCACATCACCTTTGTCAAGCTGTCTCCCATTCCTCACCAGTCGTTTCACCTCGTACGTGGTGGCTTGCTTGTTGCGCTGACGCTGGAAGCGCTACCACGAGTATTTCAGATGCCAGCAGATTCACCCATGGAGAACAGGTTTCAGGGTGCTTTCAGGCTAAAAGTGACTGGAGGAAGAAAGAGGGCATCCACTTCTGAAAAACTAGCCACTGGGAGCCTTTTGGTTAGCCACGGGATGATGTCTGAGACAGTGCCAGGAGATGAGCCCCGTAGGCTGAAAGGCAATGAAGATACGCCCGGGGAAGAGCTGCCGCCTCAAAGCAGTCAGCCTGGATGGGTCCTGCCAAGCCTGGGCAATGGATACAGAAGGCGGAGGAAGCACGGGTGCATTTGGATGATAGTGCTGGTGAAGGACAGAGAGAGCCGGGAGCCCAAGCAAATCCTTCTGGGAAAAAGTAGCAGCCAGAATGCGCCGGGGACGCGAAGATGGCAAGCCTTCATCTCAGGAATCCTGTATTATGAGGAGGGACCAGGGTCGGGAGGAGGAGATCCCGTTTGATAACACAGAGGGTCGGTGACAATGGGAAGGCCCTCCCCACATGGGTAGACACAGTGGCTGCAACAATAGGCCCAGACGGGGCCATGTGGCGAGGAGGGCTCAGGGCCAGGCTGCGTTTCATTCTGTTGTACCTAGGGTCAGCTGCCGAGAGCCGGAGCCAACTCGATAGCACCTAGCCCCAACAGCCTAGTGGGCATCTCTTGGTTTTCTGAAGCTGATCAGCGAGTCGGGAATGGTTAGTCCTACAAATGGAGAAGCCAAGGCTCCGAGCGGTTCAGTAGAACACCCCTCTAAAACCCAATAGCCTCGGGGTGAATCTTTCCACAGCCTGCAGCTTGAGGACTTTTGACAAACACTTGTCCTACAGTTTAAAACCATGCACAGCGTAGTGGATGACAGAAAACCAGTGACTCATAGCTAACTTCTGACAGGCTTTCCTGTGCACACAAAGCGGGGTCTCCCTGCCCCTGCTGCCAAAGAGCACCGCTGTGTTTCTGGAAGGTTCTTTAGTTCCAGGGACAACCAGCAAACAGCCCCGCCCCCACCCCCAACCATGCATGTCCACACAGCCTAGGAGCCATGTTTGCAGCCCTCCTGACATATATGATCCCATGAAGCTGCTGCCACAAAGGGGAACTAAGAGAGAACGCGTCAGCGCTGCTAATAGAACGAGCGTCAGTGCTGCTAATAGAACGAACCGATGACCAGAAACAGAGTCAAAAACCCCCGTGGGGGTGGGGGCCGTGGAGCCCGTCGTCTCCAGGGAGGACTATTTTTTCCTGGACAGGGCTCAGCATGGCCACCCCAGGTGGGCGGAGGTGGTCGAAAGCAGAGCCTTCGGCGGACTTATTCTTGTTTGTCGACTGTCTGTTGATCATGCACGCCTCCTCCTCTGCGTGGCGAGGGGGTGGGGTGGGGTTCTCCCACAACCCCTGCCCTCTGACCTGCTCTACCAAGTCCAACAAGTGACTCACAAGCCAGCGATTCCTGTCACCCAGGAGATTTGTTTTAGAAGAGCGCCCCCACTTTTTAATTCTTATTTTTAAGTAAATTTCACTTCCTGTGGCCGTGGCTGCCGGATATGGCTGCCCCCAGCTGTTTGCAGGCTCCCGTCAGCTGGCCCCCAGAGCTTTGCTAGAGTGGAGTGGAGGAGAGTTGGGGCTGGGGAGACTGGGGTCAGTCTGCGCCCCACAGACCAGCTCAGCGTGGGTGGCCAGTCCGCCAGGGTGGGGGGCCTCTGCACCCCAGCCACTGCAGCAGGCATTCATTCCACAAACATCTACAGAACACTTCTTACCCCCTACTACTGCACCCAGTGCTGAAGGAAGAGGTCTGAAGAAGCCCAGTCGGGGCCCCCTGGCACCAGCCCGCCAGCCCACGCAGAGTTGAAGGGGTCTGCCATCCACTCCACTCCTGACTTCTTCCCCCGCAACTCTCGACAGGCCTGTGGGCAGTGGGTCAAGCCTCCTCTGCTTCCCACACAGCCCCGGAACGCTCTCTCCACGACGGCCTTTTCCCGGGGCCTTAGGATTTCCCTCACCGCTCTCCCCTCGCCGGCCTTGCTGCATCCTGACCCAGCTCACAGCGCCCGCGAGGACTTCTTGGTTTCTCTCTGAAGACAGGGTGGGGGTGGAGGCATCTAACCGCCTCTGACTTCGTAAGGAAGGAGCAGGACCGAGATCAACCACTCAAGGCTGGTGTCTGTGAGGCAGAGGTCAGACGTGCCTCCATCCTGCAACCTCTTGACCAGTGTTGACCCTAACCATCCTTCCCGCAACACACTCCACTTCTCCGCTGGCTCCAGTCATGCGCTGCAGTCGATCCACAGAACTCATACCCAGAAAGGTTTTGTTTTTTAGGGAAGTAACACATGACAGCCCAGGTTCAGGAATGCCCAGCGTACAGTTCTTCTATCAAAACACTCATGCCTACACACAGGTCTCTCTTTGGCCTTTGGCCCCTTGGCCTGACTTCTATCCTCCTGGGAAAGTGTGACAACGCTCTTTAGCTCTGCTGATGGGTGACCAGAGGCTTTACATTCCTGCCCGAAGGGGCTCATTTTCTCCCTCTGGGGGCCGACCAGTCTCCTGGTTCCTGTCGTCCTGTTGATGGGGTTGGTTCTCTATACTTTATTTGCATGGTCACATGCCCACAAGGGTGCCGTGAGCCTTACTTACGTTATTAGCAAGCTATCCAGTCCCTGGTGGCATAGTGGTTATACATTGGACTGCCATCCACAAGGTCAGCAGTTTGAAACCAGCAGGAAAAAGGCAGGAGAGAGAGGAGGCTTTCAACTCCCATAAGCAGTTACAGTCTCAGAAATGCATGGGGCCAGTTCTACCCTGTCCTACAGGGTCGCTGTGAGTCCCCATTGACTCCATGGCAGTGAGCGTGATCCTATCCCTCAGACCTCATTGGCATGATCCCACCCAGGTGTTGGGTGGCATTTGGTCATCTTCTGAAGCTGGTGCCAGGCAAGCCTGCAGAGTAGGTGTGCAGGGGGAGGGGCTGTTCACACCCAGAGGGGTTCTAATCAATCCTGAGATCCAGATGGGTGTGGTAAGGTGAGTGTTGTCACCAGAGTCATCAACAGGGCGGCCCCTGCCCTGCCCCCCTGGAAGTGTCCACTGGCCCTCCCAGCGTGAGCTAGGTGCCCCTTCTCTGGGCAGCGGTCAGTCCTCTCAGATGCTGCGTTGACTGTTAGCACCTGTCTGAGCCCACAGACTTCTCTTGGAAGGAGCTCCCCAGGGAGAGGACTGAGTCTTGGGACCCTGGATTCCCGGCTGCCAGGGCTCTGCAGGGGCCCTGGGAAGCGGTCCATCCAGGCTGTTGAATCGAGGCAATAGGAGAGGGGCTACGAGCACAGCACCGAGGCACGTATGACTTGGGCATGCCACGCCCCCAAGTGAAGGACAGAGAGTGGCGCTCAAGGGAGACCTTGGTCCCCGAGCGGCCCGCACACACGGGAAGCAGGGTCACTGTTAGAATGACCGAGGAGCCCGGTGGCGCAGCACTTAAGTGGCTGACTGCTAACCAAAAGCTCGGCTATGAGCCCTTGTCGGGCCACTTCGCAAGAGAAAGAAGGTGTGGCAGTCTGCACCCAGCAAGATGACCGTCTGGGAACCCCGACGAAGCAGGTCTACCTTGTCCTACACGGTCACTGCATGAAAGAAACAAGTCGGTGGCAAGGATGTGTACAATGACCCATTGGTGTCCAGCCCATTCCCACTCACCCAGGGCCACTGAAAAAGACGACGACCCACCTCCGTGGGATGGACCCAGTGGCTGGACCCTACCAGCCGGGAGGACGGCACAGGACGGGGCAATGTTTCCTCTGTTGTGTGCAGGGTCTGAGAACCCTGCACAACTCCAGCCAAACTCGAAGCCGAGACCCAGCGAGCGACCCTGGCCCTGTAGGATCCCGCGAGTTTGAGACTGCAACTCTTCAGGCGAGGAGGAAGCCCTGCCTTGCTCCCCCGAGGGCCTGGCCGTTTCGGGCCAGCTCCTAAGCACTCTGCCACCTGGGCTCCTGATCAACTCGGTCATGATGATGATGATGATGGCAGAATACTTCAAGGTGAATCACTCATTGGGACTCCTCCTGATAGGAAAGGAATTTTAACTTCCTGCTTGGGTGGGAGGGGGTAGGTTTAAAGATCTATGGCTCTTGTGAGATTCACAGTGGGGAATGAGTAGAGGAGGGAACACTGCATCCCAAGGCCGGGGAAAGGCCATCCAATCAGCTCTCCTGGTTCAAGGTGAGGAGGGCTTGAGGGGTGGGGCCTGCCCTCATTTGTATATCAGCATCTCCGCCTTCACAGGGAGCCCTGGAGGTACTGGGGTAACTGGGGTCTACATGCTCATTGAGAACCGCAAGGCCTTTGACTTGAACTCCGCAGTCACCTAGAGGGAGGAGGCTGCGTCCATGAAGATTTACCGTCTGAGAAACCCCACGGGCAAGCTCTCCACGTGGATTCGACGCACCAATTGCCGTATTTTAGTTTGATTGAGGTTCTTGGGTTTGGGAAACAGGTATGGACTTGCCTTCCTATTATCACTGCCCTCTACCGGTTGGGACCAGCCCCTTCCCAGTGTACTTGACGGCATCGCCCCTAGGGATCGGCCTAGTCCCCCCCCCACCTCCCACCCCCCCACCCCCTGGCCCAATTTGTAACACCCCTCCCCCTCCATCTTGCAGTGGCTTGAGTATTGTTATGATGTTAAAAAAACCCTCAACAACCTATGTATGTATCCCTATGTGAAATACCAGCAGGGTGACCCATGGTGGACGGGGTCAACAGTTCCCAGAGTAAGTGAGACTAGGAAGGGAGACCCTGGCAATCAAGTCCTGAAAATCCACCAGAGAAAACCCGAGAGTGGCCAGGGATAAGCTAGTCTTCAATTCGCTTCCTTAGAATTCATCAGGAGGGGCCAATCCCTGGAGAAGATCATACTCAGGAAGTGTGTGCTTGGGTGAGGGGTGGGGGGTCACCGGGGAAGGTGAGGGGAACCTTCAATGTCATCCCACCGGGCTGACGTAATGACTGTAGCCAGGAACGCCAACATACCACAGTGATGAAGATCGAGCAACGCGCCGTGCCGCTGCGCATCAGGTCTTGTTAGTGAGAACACCATGGCCTGGGATGGAAGCTACAAGTCCACAGCAGTGTTCTTAGCCTCGAAGTACGGTGTGCAAAGTAGGGTGTGCCAACAATTCTGGGCCACCATTTTCTCCCCCGTGTGGACCTCACACTCGTGCGAGGCTGAAGGAGACCATCCCTGGGCACGACGGATCCATCGCATGTGACACGCATGTGACACGGGGAGGAAATGGAGATAAAGTTGAATCCCTGACAATTTGGAGTTGTGGAATCAGCCCACCCCGAAGCAGCTCTGCCTCTGAATGTCTTGTCATGAGACGTAACCTCCTGACCATTTTGGACTGACATCCGACGACATCCAAGCAGTCATCTCTACTTCACTTTTGTTTTTAAACACAGTCCCCCTTGCTTTCCCTCTGTGCACAGATCGCTACACCCCTTCTCGTGGTGGCCGTTCTGCTGACCTCCTGACCAGGAGCTCTTCAAAGCCTTGGGTGGGATCGATGCCAAACCCACTTTCAAGGGAAGATAGAAATCGGCATTTGCTCTGAAGAGAAACACGAGGTTTTTCATTGATGGCTAATGCCCTTGAGCAGACCCTCTGGGTGAAACCCCTGCTAACCCCTTCACGTTCACCATCATGTCTAATCAGCAAACGACTTCCCACGGTCCTGTGGTTAGTACCCGTCTTGTAGGCTTGGACTGGGGGCAACCTTGCGTACCCCAGAGCAAGCCATTGCCCAGTTTCCTATGTATCAACTACATCTGCCGAGGCCGCTAAAAGTTTAACTGATTTTCCCCAGGTCTCAGAGCTAGTGAAAGAGCTGAGGATCTACTTAGACTCTGGGGCACCCCTGACACATCACGTTGAACTTCTTCCCAGTAATCATGGTTTCTCAGCGTCAGGGGCCCTGAAATCCAATGTAGACTCTGAAGGTAATTGAGTGTGTCGAATCCACAGCTTGACATGAATTACCCTGTGTGTTTTCCTTAACCTCTCTGTACTTTACATGTTCCGTCTGTGAGGTGGTGGCAACGAGACTCTCCACGCCCTGCTCCTCTCAGGACGGGGGAGATCGCCGAGGCAACAGTTGGGAAAGCATGCTGCCAGATGGAGAGAAACGTGACTACATCCATTCTGGTAATGTTCTCTCAGCTCATGGGATGTGGAGCGTGTAGTGAAGCATTCAATGGTGGCAAACATTTCCACCCAGCCCCTTAAACTCTCAGGAGTAAGGGCTCTGACAAACAATTCACATCGAGAAATCTGACAAAATGCCGGCGAGAGGGCAAAGGTTCTTTAATGATCCAAATTGCACATAGGTCAGAAGACATATTTGCATTCAGAAAGGGGCCACTGTTCTTTGACACTGGCATTGATAAGCCATAAGCGAAGTGTGGAACTTTCTAAAGGAAACATCCACAGAGATTCAATGTGGTCAAAATTGATTTTTTTTATGATGCTATTTAAATGCGAACAAACCCAGAAAGGAGGCACAGGGTTCTTATGCTAGTCGATGGTTGATCTCACACCATTTAAAAGCCAAAGTAAATCTAAAAATTAGATAAAAACACAATACTAGAACCCAAAATACAGATCAATCACATTAATATGATGGTAAATGCTATTTTGTTAAAACCACAAGCTTTGGCTTTAACAGAAGAAAGATCAAAATTCTCAGTGGGTTCTTATTTGGCTCTATATAGTTAGGAGACCTAGTTCCAGATTGTCTGGGCTCAGATCCCAACTCTGTCTCTTACCAACTGTGTGACTGCAAGCAGTGACCGACTCACTCGAGGTTCAATTTCCTGCTTAGCAGTGAAGTCAGAGAAAGCACAGTGCTTATCTCAAAGTGTCCTGGTACAGATTCAACACGGCAACACCTGTCAGTGCCTCGTCTGTCACCGTGCCTCCCAAACCACACAAATTCACTGCCGTGCATCTGTTACAACTCATAGCAACTAGAACACGCAAGGAGCCCTGGTGGCGTCATGGGCTATGCATGGAGCTTACAGTAAGGTCAGTGGTTCGAATCCACTAGTCACTGTGTGGGAGAAAGATGAGGCTTTCTGCTCCCGAAAAGATTTACAGCCTCAGAAACCGAAAGGAGCAGTTCTATTCTGTCCCATAGGCTGCTGCCTGAGTCAGAACTGACTCAACGGCAGTGACGTAGCGTCCATACTATAACCCACAGCCTCACGCTGTGTCTGGCTCATAGGGACCTATAGGTCAGAGTACAACGAACAACTCCACCATCCCTCTCTTAGCCCATGCACCTGACTCACCTGATCTCGCTCCTTGCGACTGTTTTTGGTTTCTGACAATGAGAGACTTGAAGGGACAGCAATTTGACAACGTAGAAGAGGTTAAAAAAAACACAACAAAAAAACCAGGTAAGTGCTGTCAGCCATCCAAACAGATGAGTTTGAAAAATGCTTCCAAGAATGGAATTGCAGATGCGACAATTGTTTTAAGTGCAATGGGGCATATTTTGAAGGCGATAAGGTTCTTGTGTAAGTAAATTTAAAAACATAGCTTTGGGGGGAAATCATGGTGCTTTTGGGGGGACCCTTTCTTAGAATGCTCCATAGGGCGTCTGAGACTGCAACGTTTGCAAAAACAAACCGCCACATCTGACCTCCAGCGTTGCGAGTGGTTTGAACTTCAGACCTTTCAGTCAGCCACCCAATAACTAACCACTGTACCACCAGGACTCCTTAGTACTCAAGCCCCACACCAAACTCACTCCATCGAGTCCTGTCAGCTCAGTGACAGGGTAGAACTGCCCCCGTGAGTTTCTGAAAGTGGAACTTTATGGGAGTAGAAAGCCCTGTCTTTCTCCTGAATTTACGACCTAGTGTATCACAGCCCAACTGGGAACCACTATGTCACCAAGGCTCCATTAGGGCTGCAATAACTGTCGGCTGTTATCCACAATGTTGTGTGTTTAATATAGATGAAGAGAAGTCCTCTTTTGCATTAGTGTGCTTTATTGGGGATTAATCATTTCAACATGTGGTTTTCAAGTTCACGATGATCAACTTTCATATTTAACCAATCTCTGGAAGTATAGAGCCCCAGAAAGCCGACGATGATGTGATGCCACTCCACAGCAGCAAGACTGTAACGCTGCTGCCCACTCACCGGGAGAGAAGCTACCTCTGGGGCAGTATCGGGCAGTGCCTTCAATGAGGCCCCGGTGCCGCCATCACGGAACCACCACTTCTCACAACGCGTTTACTCTTGCTCTCATTGGGAGCTGACGGGACTGAAGATGGAACATGCACGCAACTGGAGGCCGCCCACTCACCAGATTCCACCACGTGGGTGAGGTCTCGTTCCACCACGGCTTCTGAAGACATTTGAACATCTGAACAACCGTTGTCCAGACAGGCCCTTGGCAGCACTGTGGTGAAGCACTGGGCCTCTCACCCTAAGGTTGATGGTTCCAGTCCACCAGCAGCCCCGGGGTAGGAAGATGTGATGGGCTGCCTCCCTCAAGGCTACAGCCTCGGAAATCCTAGGGGGGATGTCCTCTGTTCCATTGTGTCAGACAGGATTCAACGGTAATGAGTTTGCTTGTTTTCTACTTGCTGAACGGCATTGTTTTGTCAAGGATGGCTGAGAGAATAAAATGCTCTTGTTCTGTAAAATGGCCATGGTGTGTGCACTTGTAACCACGCCCCAAGATCATGTCTTGCTCAATCCTTATGACCCCCTTCTGTTCTGTTCCCATGCTGCTCGGCGCTGAAGCACACCTCTCTTGTAGGCCAGTTATAATTCTTTTTCTTGGGGAATCTACTTGCTCAGAGTTCACATTTCAGATAAGAGTCTTCTCCCATTTAATTGCCAAGGTATCTTTGGCACCTTCCAGAAAAACGTCCGCAGCAATGGCAGTGACGCTGCACCCACCCCTGCTCACCGGGCGCTCCTTATTCTATCTCTCTGGCCATGGGGCAAGATAAAAAACAGAAATGACCCAGTGGGCAGAAACCTGGCTCCTTGATGCTTAATATTTAAAGATGATACTACGTGTCCGGCCTGGCGGCACAGAAACTCAAGAGTATAACTTACGACTTTATGCCCAGCATCCGGGAACAACCACAACTGACTTATTTTTATCAATTTGTGCTTTTTAAAAAATTTGTGCTTTTCACCGTCCATTTTTTTAATAAAAGAGAAATGACATGTGTCAATTTCAGAATGCAAGATTAGTCAGAAAGTATTGCTACGGGGTTACAGTTCATATATGCAAGGGTTCATTCCAAATACAATGTGTTTTTACATGTCTTTGCGATTAATAGGCAGGTGTGGACAAGTTCTCAGAGTAGTACACTTGTCTTTGTCTCATTAAAAAATCAGTCAAAGCTCACCACCATCAAGTAGACGCCAACTCGAGTGACCCTATAATGGAGCGTCCACAGCTGGTCACTTTGAACTGCTGGCCTTGCAGTTAGTGGTCCAATGCATAACCATGACTCCACCAGGGCTGTATTAGGGTTCTTGAAAAAAGGGTGGGCAATCAAAAGAGTGGCTTCTCAGGGGACCTGAGGGGTGAATTAAACTCCCAGCAGAGAGGTCAAGGTGAAGGTAATTCATAACAACTTTATACATGGTTTCTGAGACTGCGAATCTGTACATAACTTTATGATTAGGGGGTCACCACCAAATGAGGAACTGTCTTAAAGGGTCATGGCATTAGAAGGTTGAGAACCACTGTGTGGAGGGACCTCAGGAACATTATGCATCTTGTAGGTTCCACTTACATACAATATCCAGAGCAGTACGGATCACGCTTCAAAATGAAGGGAGACCATTCTCACAACTGGGCTAACCGCCAACATTATGATACAGGGAGAAGAGGTGGACATGGTTAAGGATGTCATGTTCCCACAATCACTTCCACGGAAGCGGCAGTCAAGAAATCAGACGACCTACGACGCTGGGGAAACCTGCTGCCCGAGGCCTCTCTAAAGCCTCAAAGAGCAAAGATGTCGCCTGCAGAGCTAAGGGACACCTGGCTCACGTAGTGGGGATGTCCATCTCCTCTGGTACGTGTATAGCAGGGTACTGATAAGGAAGATTGAAGAGCGGGTGCACTGACACGGGGTAGTAGCACAGAACATCGACTATGTCACTGACCACCAGAAGAACAAGCAGGTCTACCTTGGAAGGAGGGCAGCCAGAATGCTCCTTAGAAGCAGGGATGGAGAGACCGTCACATGCACCGTGGACAGGTGATCCGGAGGGGCCAGTCCCGGGAAAAGGACGTCCTGCTTGGTAAAGCAGAGGGGCTGTGAAGAAGAGGAAGGCTTTGATGACAGGGTGGCTAGCAATGGGCTCACAGCAAAGAGCGTGAGGACGCCACAGGACCGGGAAGTGTTCCACCCTGGGGCTTTGGGTTGGAATGGGCTTGATGAACTCAGCCACCATAACTGGTGGTCAGGCAAGTACAGTACCTTGGCATTTGTGGAATCTGGATGGTGGGTGAGGAGCCCTGGTGAGGTAGTAGGTTTTGTGCTGGGCTGCTAACCGAAAAACCAGCAGTTCAAAACCACCAGCCATTCCTCAGGGAAAAGATGAGGCTGTCCTGGGCGGCAGTTCTACCTTGTCCTGTAGGGTCGCTACGAGTCAGAGTGGGCTCGAGGGTAGTGAGTCTTTGTTTTCAGCCGGTAGATTTATGAGGCCCAAAGTTCTTTCAACTTTTCCATATGTTCGGTGTTTTTCCACAACAAAATGTAAGCCACCAACCATCGGTAGTTGGTATGCAGTCAGGCGGTGCAGCAGGAACAAGGGCTCATTTCCTCCTGTAACCAGGGGCCGGGAAAGACCAGGCTGGAGGCGGCACAGAACTTTGGTAAACAATCTTCCCTCCACCGTGACAGAGGAAGGTGACGCGGAGCACGGAAGCATGAATCTCAGACAGCTGCAAGAGTAGGCAGGACCCTGCCTGCCGTTGTGCCATGTGTTTAAAACCATGTCCCTTCACCTTCACGTCCTGCTTCACATCAAGTCCTGCATCAGGGGTGGCGGTGGTGAGGCCCAGCTGCGGTGGCCACGATCATATGCCTCCCGGACATCGCCGCAGGGAGGTTCTTGGGGACCTCAGGTCAGTAAATTCCCACCACCCTCTTGCCTGGTGCCCCCTTCTGCCCTGCTGCCTGGGGAAGAATGCTCGGCCATGGATGCTGGGCTTCGCCAACAGCCGCCTCCTTCCATCCAGCGTCTCTCCAGAGTCCCTCCTGCGAGTCTGCTGCTTCTCCTCTTACCCCACACTCTGCTCCCACACTCCCCACATCCTAAATTCTGCTGCCGCTAATAGTTACTGTTGAGCTCACGGCAACCCCCTGTTTGAAGAGTGGGATTAAAATATACTATCTGTTGTTTTCCATGAAGTTTGACACAGTCATGTGGACTCCCGTTCAGTCATTGCCCCACAAGTTGTTCAGTACCCCTGGTTACGTTCTGCACAAAGGGTGAACAGTCTCACAATCTCTCCATCGCATTTTCTAGGCTGTAATCTTCATGAGATCAGATGGTCGGTTCTTGGGGCCGGTGGGTGGGTTCGAACCACAAACCTTCTGGGTCGCCGCCAAGCGCTCGATCATTACACCACCAGGGATCCTTTGTCTTTTTTTCTT
>NW_022107431.1:10030217-10040777 GCF_000313985.2 Echinops telfairi
TCAGTCCCGTTGTTTTCTCCTCCAGATTGTTCATCCAGCCTGTCCTATCCAGACAGGCCTGCAGGGATCCTTTCTAAGTCTCGCAGTGACCTGGGAAATGCACAGTGTGTTCCCGCAGCTGTGCTCCCTTTGCTTCCCATTGCATTTGACCTGAGTGGCTTGGTTAGACAATGACACAATCAGTTCCTATCGGGTGCAAGGTCTGACTTGCTGTGAAAGTAAAATGAGCCAGTAGATACTTGGCAAAAGCCACGTGACCGTGAGCGTTGAGCTCACCTGTTAGACATTTCATTATGCTGGGGGGCAGGGGCTGCCCCTACTCTCGCGTAGGCCTTCGGGCTCTGAACCAAAGCCACCCAATGAGCCTTGAGTGGTCGGTGGAATTGTAGATGTCTACAGAGGTGAAAAAGAGGAAGGCCTTCAGCAAGATGGACAGACACAGCGGCTGCGACAATGGGCTCAAGCAGCCAGAGCCCTGGAGCTGGAGAAGCGCGTGGAGACCCACACCAGTACTGAGATGCTTCCACCACCACCGGGTTCACAGACTTTCCACCCACTGGCCTATGATTTTCCTGCAGGTTGCATCACTGCATATGGTACTGGAAGCATGTCCAGGGCTCAGGCTGCCATCATCAGCATGGCTCCCTGCAGCTTGTCAACAGGAAGATCAAGCAGAGAGAGAGTATGTGTCCTGCCTTCAGAGAGAGAGAGAGAGAGAGGACATTCTCAGGGTCCTCATGACAAGACCACACCCAGAAGGAGGCATCAATCAGGCTCTGACCTGATTGACAGGCTAGACTCCACCCCTTCACTCTATTTGTCAAGTTGACAAGTCTCAGGGGAGTGAGACCCAGAAGTCTGCATGCTTGGCTTGGACCGTGGGCGACATTGAAGAACAACCAAGTTTTAAGCACCGCTGATGGCGTGAGGCCTATGACAGGCTAGGGCCCATTGCGGCCCACAGTGATCCGATAGAGCAGTGCTTCTCAACCTTTCTAATTCGGTGATCCTTTAATACAGTTCCTCATGTGGTGGTGACCCCCTTTAATTGCTACGTCATAACAGTCATTTTGCTACGGTTATGAATTGTCATGTAAATATCTGATGTGCAGGATGTATTTTCATTGTTACAAATAGAACATCATTAAAACATAGTGATGAATCACAAAAACAATATGTCCTTACATATTGTGAACTATTTATTTCTAATGACAAATAAATGAAATGTTGTCTTGAAGCATGGGCAGCATGGGTAGCAGTCTTCACGCCAGGCACTCGCATGTGGGTGTATCTGCATGTGGGCAGACCTGCCTGGAGATGGACAGAGGAGCGGTGTCTCGGTTCCTAAGACCATCCGAAATATGTGTTTTCCGATGGTCTTCGGCGACCCCTGGGAAAGGGTCGTTCGACCCCCAAAGGGAACTGCTGCTCTAGTACGGGATAGAACTGCCCTACAGCATATCCGAGGCTGTGGATCGGAAGCAGACTGCCTCCTCTTTCTCTACCAGGCCGGCTTGTGGGTTCAAACCACCAACCTTGCCGTTAGCAGCCCACTGCTTAACTCAATATGCCACCAGGCTCCTGAAAGGACTCCACCCATGCCATAGAACCATTCTGCCAACATTTGAGGAGTGACGGCCTCAACCTTCTCCTGTAGAAGGGCTGGTGGGTAGCCGCCCACTGCCGGACCCCCAGAACCACGGGGCTCCTTAAAGGAAGGGAAGTAACACTTCCAAGAAGCCCTAGTCTCCCACCCACTATCATGACCCCAATCCTACCTTATAAACCTAGCTAGACCAGAGGATGTACACTGGTACAGATAAGAGCTGGCAACACAGGGAATCCATGGCAGATGATCCCTTCAGGACCAGTGGTGAGAGTGGCAATACTGGGAGGGTGGACGGAAGGTGGGGTGGAAAGAGGGAACCGATGACAAGGATCTACATGTAACCTCTCCCTGGGGGATGGACAACATAAAAATGGGTGAAGGGAGACGTTGGACAGTGCAAGATATGACAAAATAATAATTTATAAATTATCAATGGTTCATGAGGGAGGGGGTGAAGGGAGGGAGGGGGGGAAAATGAGGAACTGACACCAAGGGCTAACGTGGAGAGCAAAGGTTTTGAGAATGACGAGGGCAATGAATGTACAAATGTGCTTTTCACAATTGATGTATGTACGGATTGTGATGAGTTGTTTGAGCCCCTAATAAAATGATTGGGAAAAAAAACCCCTCAGGACCAACAATGAGAGTAGCGATACCCTCAGGAGGGGAAGGGGAAGGTGGGGGTGGGTGGGGAACCAATCACAATGATCTACATATAACCCCCTCCCAGGGGGAAAGTGGGTGATGGGAGACAGTGGTCGGTTTAAGACATGAAAAAAATAATACTTTATAAATGATCAAGGGTTCAGGAAGGAGGGAGGGTGTGGGAGGGGAAAATGAGCTGATCCCAAGGGCTCAAGTCGAATGAGAACAATGATGGCAACATATGTACAAATGTGCTTGATACAATGTATGGATGGATGGATTTGGATGAGAGCTGTAAGAGCTGCTAATAAAGTGAGTTTTTAAAAGGAAGCAGCAGCCCTGGTAGTAAAGAAGTTATGAGCTGTACTGATAACCAGCAGTTCGAAACCACCAGCCACTCCTTGGGAGAAAAATGAGGCTTTCTACTCCTTTAGCAAGTTACAGGCTCAGAAACCCGCAGGGGCAGGTCCACCCTGTCTTATACGGTTGCTATGAGTTAGGAACGACTTGATGACTAGGAGTCCGGTTTTCAGAAGGTCCCCCAGCTGGCCAGTATTGGACCTGAGACTCAAGCACAGGCCCAGTGGATTCTAAAGCCTGAGCACATGCCAGGTTGGTCACACACCCAATCCCCCACTGAAGCGGGCCTGGTGTTTGCAGGAACCACGGCCGGCTGCATTGAGGCTGGAGTGCAGCCCGGGCGGAGGCCCCTGGGCTGTGGGTAACATTCTCCTCCAACTCTCCCAGGCTTCCCCTGAACCAGACTCCCATCTTTTTGGAAACCCTGATGATCAGGAGCTAAGTGCTGCAGACACTGTTGAGAACCCACTACCCAACATGCACTGGTCCCCCTCCCAGGAATGGGGGTGCAGGGGCTGTGCCAAGCCTGGGAACTCCATGCTGTCAGCCATGGATTCAGCCATGGGCATGTGACCCAGTTCTTGTCCAGGCGACCTGAGAGGACAGCAGCGGGGCGATTTCGGAGGGCGCACCTTGGTAGTGGGGGGAAGCCAGGCTTGTCTACAGAGAAATGCTGGCCCAACATGTCACACAAGCCTCGGGGCATCAAGAGGAGCAAGTTCTGGGTGGGCAGAGGCCCTGGGCACTGGACCAGGACACCACACACAGGAATCAGGGTGTGTCATGCCCCCTGGGCCTGGGTAGCAATTGTGCAGGGAGAGAGTTGCCATTCACCCCGACACCTGAGCCTGGCACCCACAACTCACACCGCCACCCCAGGGCTGGTGGGCATGGGCGTTTCCGAGTGCAGATGCGCTGGGCACACTGGGCCCAGGTAAATGGCAGGGCTCCCTGGTGAAGACAAGCGCGAGCCAGGCCCCCTCACGCCAACTTCCCCAGAGGCTTTCCTGGGGTAAACTCCCTGCACTTGGGAACGCTGGCCTGTCAGGCCTGGTGTTGGCTGCCGAGTTCTGTTTCCTCATCCCCAGCTTTGACCAAATGGCCCTGAGTCACAGTCATGCATTCCCTGGAGGGAGTGGCTCTGGGCCCTGGGTGGCCTGTTCCTCCCGCCCCAGTCTCAGCTTTCTTCTTTCCTTAAGCTTTCAACCAGTCCTGGTGAGCTGTCTTCCCAAGCCCTCTCCCCCCTGTGTCGCACTGTGTGTTTGCTGTGTGTTTGTCTCTCTGGGAGAGGGGAGGGGAGAGAGAGAGAGACTGTGTGTGTGTATGTGTGTGTGTGTGTAGTGGGGGGCGGGGGCAGAGGTGTTCTTTGTCCGGGGTTCCTCATGATTCTGTTTGCAGGAAGAGCATCCCGAACGACCCACCCGGTCACCACACAGTCACCCCCACACCTCCTGCAGGCCCCAGGCGCCCCAAGGGCAGTGCCCACACCTGCAGCCGGCTTAGAAAGTCGCCCTAACCAGGCAGCTTGCTCTCTCCAAAGGAATAAAGCACAGGCCCAATGGGTTTGCATTTGCTCTGCAAAGACGGAGTTTGTTTAGGCTTAACTCTGCTAACGAGGGCGCCTTCGGAGAGCTTGCCCCAGAGAAGGTCCGCGGTCACGAGCTCATTTTAAGCAGGACTGGTTTAGAACAGGACGGTAGTGTCTGATACCCTCTAGACTGGATATTTTACCGAGGGGGGTGGGGGGAGCAGGTTCACCAGCAACAACCGCCCCTTCCTTTGGAAACAGCACCCCGATTTCCTTTAGGGCAGTCAGTTCACGCTCAGAATGCCGATTAAGGCACTGTTAGTAAAACACAGTCGATTCTGACTCATAGCGACCCCATGGGGGGAGCGTAGAACTGCCCCTGTGTGTTTCTCAGATTGTAGCTGATTATAGGAGTAAAAAGCCTCACCTTCCTCTGGTGGCTCTGAACTGCTGACTTTGGGCTCTGTATAAAGATTAGCCATCGCCATCCACTCCATGGGGTTTCCAGGGCTTCACCAGGACTTCATGGTAAATACTTGTGTTTTAAAAACAACTCCAAAACAAAGCCCTGGTGACCACAGCGTCCCAGAGTTCCAACCAGCGAACCAGCCCGGGCGTCTCAGGGACGTCCCAGTGAGTTTTCAGGCTGGCCCGGCCCAAATGGGGTGAGCCAGAGGAGTGGGCCCCCACATCTCACAGGGCGTCATGGCTGCTGTGGGCGCCAGAGGCTGCCGGGCTTGCCTCTCTGACTGTGAAGAAGGGGAGGAGACGGTGCCCACCTGCCAGGCACCAGAGCTGGGCCGCAGCGGATGGTAGCTTCGGGAAGAGGCTGTTGGTTTGGCTGAATCTAGGGGCTTTGAAAGAAGGATCCCCACTTGGTAGGTTGGCAAGCTTCCTCCAAGCTGCTTGCCCACCTGGTGGATTAGTGTAAGGGCCTGCGCTCTGCGGGAAAAGAGGGGCTTTTCCCATGGCCTGGGAATGGACCCAGCCTATGATCTAGGCCACCAACCCCCTACCAAGCCGCCTCCAGAGATGCCCACTCAGGCAGGAGGTGGCCCCCTCTCTCCTGTCCAGGAGGACAGCTGGCTCTGAGCCTCCAGTGACCATGTAGCTGAGCTACATGACCACTACAGTGGACTGAACCCTGAAGGTGGGTATGACAGTAAGACCCCAGCACCCCATCCTACAGGGGAGGGGTCCCCAATTGTATTGATCCTCAGCAGAATCAACATTTATTTTACCTTCTTTGCTATTAACATTATATTACTCAACAAAAGTACAAATACCACCCCCACCCCCCAAACAAAACAACTTGTCACCGAGTCACCTCCGACTCTCAGTGGCCATGGGCGTCTGAGTAGCACTGTGTCCCACCAGGTTTTCCATGGCTTGTTTCTTGGAGCTACACAGCCAGGCCTTTCTACCAAGACACATCTGGGCACATGGCCTCCAACCACCAGCCTTTTGGTTAGCGGCCACGTGTGGTCATCCCCCGCAGGACCCAGGGACCCCGGTCCATGCTCTTCATCGTCGTCGGCGAGTTGCTTCAGACTCACAGTGACCCCCATCCTATTGTTAAGTGCCATCGCGTCAGTCCCGGTTCATGGAGATCCGTGCACAGCAGAAGAAAACACTGCCCGGTCCTGGGCTGGCCTCACAGAGGTCCCCGGGCCTGAGCCCCTGTGGCAGTAGCTGTGTCAAGCCATCTCACTGAGGGCCTCCTCTCTTCACTGCCCCCCACTGTGCCAAGCACGAGGTCCTCTAGGACACGGTGACCATGACTGGACATCTCATGGAAGACGGCAGTCCCCAATCTTCCTCCCACAGAGTGGCTGGTGGGTTCAAACCACTGACCTTCTGGTCAGCAGCCAAGTGCTTAATTGCTGCACTACCAGGGCTCTTGCTTACCACAGGGTTCTGTCTTGGAGACTCCATGAGAGATTGGTTCTGATGCAAGTGAATTGCCCCATGTATTTACTTATGGAAGTTTTCATTATTGTTGTCCTTTATTGACAGTATTTTTATAAATAGAGTAGTGTTCTAAGCAGTCAGTGTTCAAAATGAACTGGAAGCAGACAGCGCCATCTTTCTCTTTCAGAGCAGCTCATGGTTTTGAACTACTGACTTTGCAGTTAGTAGCCCAATCGTTAACCAACTCACAGCGCCATCAGGACTCCTAGGACTCCTGATTACCGAGGTTAAAAAAACAACCAAACCCACTGCCACCAATCTATTCTGAGTCATAGGGACCCTTCAAGGTATTTCTGAGGCTGTAAACTTTTATAGGAACAGGCAGCCTCATCTTTCTCCCTTGGAGCAGCTGGTGGATTTGAACCACTGACCTTGTGGTTAACAGCTTAGCGATTACCCAGCAGTGCCATCAGGGGTCCTGATGACTAACAACAAGATGTGGGTGCACACGTGCACACACACAGAGTTAAAGGGCAGCTGTAAGTGCAGTTCCTTATACTTTGAATCCTTGTAAATCATGAAATACAGATATATGCTCAAACTCCAAGCGGACTGCTCTCAGTCAGTTCTGACTCATGGTGACTCCATAGGACAGTCTAGAGGGCCCCTGTGGGTTCCTGAGACTGTAACTCCCTATGAGAGGAGAAAGCCTCATTTGTCCCCTAGAGGAGCTGGTGGTTCAAAGTGCTGACTGCTGCTAGCAGCCTAGTGCATCACCTGCCAGGGCTCCCACAGAGATGCTAGGAAGTGCTGAATGCTGAGCCGCAGGAAGCCCCGTGTTCTGGGAGAGACACGTGGGGAACTCAGCTGTTGTATCTGCAGTCTTCCAGCCAACTTCCACACAGACCTGGCCGCTGAAGCTTCTGAGAGCAACACCCACCCCCTCCTGCCTCACACACACAGCCACACACTCCTCAAGGCTCCAGCCATCAGAGCGGTCCTTCCAGGTGTAAATGGTTCTGTCCTGCTTGCAGGCCTTTCCCAGGGCCCTCCCTTGTCCTGTTGACAAAGGTCCGTTTGGCATTTGGGTACCTGGGATCTAGCCTCCCACCCCGCCTGCCCCCACCACACTGGGAGCTCCTGAAGGATACAGAGAATGGTATATAAATTTGGAAGTATATATATATATATATACACACACACACACACATATACATATATATATACACACATATACATATATACATATATATACACACATATATACATATATACACACATATACATATATACATATATACACACATATACATATATACACACATATACATACACACATATATACATATATATATTTGGGAGTATATATAGCTATATAGATATATATAGATAGATAGATATTTGGGAGCCCTAGTGGCATAGTGGGTTACCCATTCAGCTGCTGACTGAAAGGTCAGCAGTTCTCAACCACCAACCCCTCCATGAGAGAAAGAAGAGGCTTTCTATGCTCCTGAAGAGCTACCGTCTCAGACACCCATGGAAGTTCTATTCTTTCCTAAAAGTTCGCTCTGTGTCAGAATGGATTCCACGGCAGGGAGGTGAGCTGAGGTGAGGTGAGAGTTCGCATAGCAAATTCAGTTCCCACTGAACAGTTTTTACCCAGCGTGCCTCAGGACCTGGGTTAGGTGAGGTTTCCCACCATGTCTCAGCATCCCTGTCAGTGCTGTGCTGTGTGTCCGGTTTCCATTTATCTCGCTTCCCTGCCTTCCCTCTTGGGCTTCTCAGCTTGATTCAGGGTACATGCCGGCATTTGGTCTCACACAGCTGATCACAGTAGCCATAGGTGACGATGTTTACTTTAGAAGTCTGTCTGTTATGTAGGATCCCTGGTGGCATAGTGCTTATGCATCAGGCTGCCAACCGTAAGGTCAGCCGTTTGAAACCACCAGCCACTCCACTGGAGAAAGATGGGGTTTTTCACTCCGGTTAAAAGTTAGTCTTGGTGTGAATGAGGGGGATGGGATTGGAGACCCACAGCCCATTTGTAGACAAATGGACATTCCCTCAGAGAAGGGTCACAAGGAAGGGATGAGTCAGCCAGGGTGCAGTATAGCACCGATGAGACATACAACACATTCCTCTAGTTCTTTAATGCTCCCCCCTTTTCCTCCCCAACTGTCATGCCCCCAGTTCTACCTGACAAACCGTGCTAGACGGAACATGTGCACTGGTACAGATAAGAGCTCTGGACACCGGACTCCAGGACAGATACCCCCTCAGGAACAGTAATGGGAGTAGTGATACCATGAGGGTGGGAGGCCGGTGGGAGGAGAAGGGGGAGAAATAGGGAACGGACTATAAAAGCCCCCACCCCAGGGGGATGAACAACAGAAATGTGAATGAAGGGAGACAGCGGACAGAATAAGATATGAAAATAGTAGTAATTTATAATCTATCAAGAGGTCACCAGGGTGGGGGAGGGAAAAAAAGAAGAGCTGATACCAAGGGCTCAAGTAGAAAGAAAATGTTTTAAAAATGATGATGGCAACATACATACAAACGTGCTCAATACAATTGATGTATGGATTGTGATACGAGCTGTAAGAGCCCCCAATATAATGATTTCTATATTTTAAAAATAAGTTAGTCTTGGAAACTCACCGGGCCGCTCTTTCTTGTCCCTCAGGGTCACTATGCATCGGCACTGACTCAACGGCAGCGGGTTTGGGTTTGGGTTTCTGGTTTGTTATTTGGAACGAGAGGTGGTCCCGGGGCATGGCTTTACTTCCAAGTTCAAGGGGCATCTCGGGCACAGTCTTCACAGGAGAGTCAGAGTCTCCACAGACCCCACAGGAGAAGAGCCCTGGCTTCCTGCTCCTGCAAAGATGACAGCCACGTGCAGTTCTCCTCAGCCACAGCGGAACAGGTCACAGTGGGTCCCTGGGGAACACTCCTCAGACAAGCCACTGACGTGCAAAGTTTCAAGGGCCAGAAGCAAAAAGGCAGCGGGGGGTGGGGGGCACTTCATGTAATGTGGAAACACTGGAGCTCAGACGACAAGGGCCTGCTTATCCCAACAGACCAGAAGCCCCAGTCAGATAGCGCTCTTAGGTAGCCAGAATAGGGACTAAGAGGTATTATCTTCCTAATACCTGCCTAGGGTCACAACAAATGGGCTGGAAAGAAATCAGACACGTTATCAGACACACCACTGGAAAGATCGAAAATGAGCATGCTCAAGCAGAAGCCCCCTACATCCAGGTGGGACATCCACCTGGGTGCACAGACTAGGCCTGGCCACATGATATCGCCCAGGTCCGCTTAAACTCAGCCAATACCTTCAGCCACGCCTCCCCAGCCAGGGGAGATAAGAGCCTGCCACAGGGAGGCTGAGCCCTCTTTGACTCCTCTCTCTGTGGGGTGGGGTGCGCTCCTGCAGGTTAGAGGGCAGGGGCACAAGGGAGCCACATGGACCCTGGGGCCCCCAGCTCCCTCTCAGGCCGGCCTCCCTCAGGGCGCTCTCTTGGGATTTCCTGTGAATACCTGAAACTTCCCTTTTCCTCACAAAAGTCACCTGGATTTACAAAAGTGTTTCTGCTGCGTGAATTCTTTCAGCAAGAAGCGAGGTATAAACCAGTCCAGAAACCCACCAGACCTGCCCCCTTGCAGCACTGGGCCCACCTCCCGGGGTGCAAAGGACGGAGAGAACCCTGCTGGGACATTCTCTTTTGGAAGGAACCGGTTCTAGCTGAGGCATCCTGACGGGCAGCAGACTGGAGGACCCAGACACAACCTCCCAGAATAAGTCCTGCTAACTCCACCCAGAAGGCCCTGTCACGGAATCCACCTTGGAGAACAGCTGCGAGATTGCTCTGCCAGCCTCTTCCAAGCACCCCACACCTCTTCCCCGACCCAAAGCAAAGACGTAGAAGACCCTTGTGGTTAAGGGCACCCAAGTCAGCTTTGACGCATAGCCACCCTACACACCTGAGCGAAGGAAACGCTTCTTGGTCCCATGCCATCGCTACAGTCTTCTCATGTGTGAGCCCATCGTCGTCGCAGCCACGTGTCCGTCCGTTTTGCTGAGGGCCTTCCTCTTTTTCACGGACCCTCGACTTGACCACGCAGGATGGCCTTCTCCAGGGACGGGTCTCTCCTGACAACATGCCCAAAGGCGCTGAGTGAAGTCTCATCGTCCTTGCCTCTAAGGAGCACTCTGGCCTTACTTGTTCCAAGACGGGTTAGTTTGTCCTTTTGGCAGTCCAGGGTACTTTCAACAAGACCCTTAGCACAGGAAAGTAAACACATGCTCTAAGCGCCATCACTGCAGGGAATCGAGGGAGGCGTGGCACGGTTCCTCCTCCACCCCACTAACACTTTGCTGCTGTGGAAGCCTTGGCTTTATCAGCCGGAGGCAGGAGCGCTCCTTTACCAGTGCCACAGCGCCCCTGGTGTCCACACGGGGCGTCGGTGAATAAAACCAGCTCCACACCACCTGGTAGGACCG